>NW_023416312.1:93926530-94423828 GCF_014176215.1 Rousettus aegyptiacus | reverse complement strand
TGTATTTGAGATTCCAGTGGAATCTGGGTAGGATCTTTACTTTACGCTACGCGGTGTCTGACATGGAAAAGTTCCATCGCTTGGACTACGTGTAATTAGTTGCATTGTTAGTAGAGCAGCGCTGAGGGAGAACACCTTCATGGTGGGCTTTGGACCATTTTGGGAGATGTGCTTGTGTTCTTGAGTTGAGTGTCTTGAACCGAGGAGACCTTACAGGTACCTGGATCTCAGGCATCATGAGATGATTTCAGTGATTCATGCCAACCGCGAAAGCAGCTACAGGAGAAAGAAGAACGAGATGCTCTCCAGTGAAGGAGAAAAAAAGTCTGAAGCTTCTTCCCTGCGTCTTCATGCATTCCCAGGTGCTGTTTTCCCTCAGACTGATGATAGAACTTGGTCGGTAGAGGTTTCAAATAGTCAAGAGTTTATGCTAACATCATGTGTTGTGATTGATGTTGTTGCGAGTGAACTGAAAATGATATGTGTTATTTCAGTAGACACAGGCAAGGCCTGCACACCGAAGTCCGACACTGTGCGGTGCCGTATTCACAAAGGAGCAGGTTGCTAATACTGCATGTAATTTGCGAGTTTCTGAATAGAGCAACGCTCAGTAAGAACATCGTTTGGTTTGGCCTTTGGACGGTGTGGGTGGTCACACACGTGTCCCTGCATTGCCTGCTTGCACTGCAGAGGGTCCTGCGTCCACCTGAATCTCAGGCAACCTGAGGTGATTTCAGTGATCCTTGACTATCAATGTCAACACCAAGATTGTAGCGAAAATAAAGATGCCCTCAAATGAGGCGAATAGAACCATAAGTTTGTTTCCCTTGCATCGTCATAACCCTCCATGTCAACAGAGAAGGCGACGAACCACACTCCCACTGATTGACGTTTGCCCGTGGAGAGGAGGGTTTTAACATTGTCTCCATTGATACAGATCTTTTTGATAGATTGGTGATGCCGTTGGGGCAGACATGAAAAGCCTACTTGAGAATTTAGTGGAGGCTCACTGGTTCCTCCTCCTGAAAGCTGTGTTCATTGTCCTTCTTAGACAGGTGCCGATCGATGGTTTACGTGTAATTTGTCTTTTCCTGTAGAACAAAGGTAATTAGGAACATTGCTTGAAGAGATTTTTAGGGCAACTGGCCACGTCTTTTGGCCTGAGCCTGCTGAGTGCCGTGCTCTTTCCAGAAATGCCTGTTTCGTCTCACTGCATGTGAACAGGTACTTCCGAGCTGAGTGATGCTCAATGAAGGCAACATTTTGGAGGCCTTGGACCCACACAGAGTTGCATGTGTCCCTGAGTTTTCCTTCTCCAGAATGCAGTAGTGTCGTGGAAGGCATCGGGGTACAATTATGGTGATTTTGGTGTTTTTTGTTTTTGTATAATATGGAATACCTACACGATAGAAAAGATAAAGACACCTCCGGATAGAAGAGAGAACAGGAGAAAGCTCATTGTCTCTGGGTCCTATAATGCTTCATGTGATCATAGAAGACCCGAGGAGAAGCCCATCATGGGTGGGTTCAAAATTGGAGGGGCGATGAATGTTTCTTGATAACAATCATTATGTGGTGTTGAGGATGATCAAAGCTACATTTCACAGTGGGATAGAGATTGGGAGGGAACTTTTCCTTGAAACCATACTCCATGCAGTGCCTTACCCGAAAATTGAGCGATGGCTCAGACAACGGGGAATCACTGGTACCTGGGTAGAGCAATGCTTAGGAAGAACATCGCTCACGGTGGCATTCAGACAATGTGAGGATACCGGCATGTGCCTAGACGTTCCGGCCTTTTAATTCAGGAGACCCCATGTTGTTCCATGGGTCTTAGGAATCCTGAGACGATATGAGTGATACATTGCTGTCAATGTGAACAGCCGCAAGTTAGAGAGGTAAAGACACCACAGATGAGGGAGAAGGCAAAACCAGGCTTGTTCGCTGTGCATCACCATGATATTCCAGGTAGAGGGAGCAGGTGAGGGATTCCCAGCATTTGTAGGTTGTGAGACATCTGGCACAGTGTTGAAAATGTCTCAGTTTATGGAAATAGATTATCCTGTGTTTTGCCGAGGTGTGAGAGAAAGGAAACCTGTACTTGTGATTCCGGTAGAGACCGGGCAGGGCTTCTACATTGAAGCAGTGTCCTATGATGTGCCCTACTTGGAAAGTTCTCGATAACTTAGAGTACATGTAATTAATTGGTTTCATTTTCAGTAGAGTAGCGCTCAGCAAGAACACCTTTGTTGGATGACTTTGGACCATTTTTGGGATATGCTTTTGTTTTTGAGCTGAGTGCCTTGAATTGAGGAATTGCTAATCGAAAAGAATCTCAGGCATCATGTGGCGGTTTTAGTGATTCATGCTGAGCATGTGAAGAGCACAGGAAATGGAAGTTTGAGATGCACTCGGGTGGAGGAGAAAATAGTCTAAAGCTTGTCATTTCACTGTCTTCATTCTTTCTGTGGTCAGCAGAGCCAATGTTGGATTCCCTCAGACCGATGGTAATGAATTGGACGCTAGCATGTTCAAATGGTCATCGTTTACACTAATATTTTACGTAGTGATTGATGCTGTTGAGGGAGCAATGTAAATAATATGTGTGACATAGTTAGACACTGACCAAGGCCGACACAGGGAAGCCTGGTACTGTGTGGTGCCCTAGTCAGAAGGAGGCAGTTTGCCTAGACTGCGTGTAACCTGCACCCTTCTGAGTAGCACAACGCCCAGTAATAACATCGGGTTGGCCCTTGGTTATATTGGGAGGACACGCACGTGTCCCTTTGTTGCCTGTCTTTCACTCTGGGGTGTCCTGCTTCTGTCTGAATGTCAGACGTCCTGAAATGATTTCAGTAATATTTGAGTATCAGTGTAAACGCCAGCAACGTAGAGATAAAAAATGCACTCGGTAAAGAGAGAACACAAGCGCAAGCTTGTTCTCTTTGCCTCATCATGATCCTCTAGGTAAATGGAGTAGGTGAGGAAGTTCCGTCCCAATGACGAGGGCTGCCACTGCCTGATGAAGATTTCACATAGTGTCCATTCATGCAGATATTTAGGATCGTTTCGTAATGCTTGCAGAGATATGAAAACCCTACCTGAGATTTCAGTGGAGACTCCCGGGTTCTTCATCTAACCCGTGTGCAGTGAGTGCGTTAATTAGATAGGTGCCGATTCACGGTCTACGTGTCATTTCTGCGATTGGCTGTAGAGAAGGATCAGGAAGAAAACCTTTCATAGAGAATGAAGGGAAAATGGACACATCCTTTCCCTTAAGCCACAGTGTCTGTCGCGCTTCTCCAAGGAAGTGCCTGTTCACTTACACTACACGTTAACATGCACTTCTGAGGAGAACGATTGTCAGCAAAGGCAACGTTTTCAGAAGCTTTCCACCTGAGTACAGTTGAGCATGTGTCATTGAATTTCATCTATGAGCTCTGTAGCACATGTCAGGCCCCTGGATTAAATCTTTGTTCAATTCATGGTAATTTTACCATTTATTTTTTGTTGTTGTTAAAAATTGGAATACCACTACTCTAGAAGCAGAAAAAAAATACCTCAGAATAGAAGAGAATAGGGGAAACCTCATTGACTATGCTTTCAAATAATGATTCATTAGGCCGTAGGAATCGAGAGCAGCTGCCCACCATGGTAGGACTGCTAATTGGAGCGG
The DNA here is from genome assembly GCF_014176215.1 of Rousettus aegyptiacus. Lineage (NCBI taxonomy): Eukaryota > Metazoa > Chordata > Mammalia > Chiroptera > Pteropodidae > Rousettus > Rousettus aegyptiacus. Next base: position 94,420,152 of record NW_023416312.1, on the reverse strand, counting down.
CAATGGATATATCTTGATAACAATCATTGTGTGGAGTCCAGGGTGATGACAGCTGCATTGTGGAGTGGGGTAGGGATTGGGCAGGATGTTGTCATTGAAGCCATGCTTCTTCGTGCTATGTCCTACCCAGAAAGGTGACAATGGCTCATACAACATGAAATCGATGGCTTCCTGGTTAGAGCAATTCTCAGGAAGAATATCGTTCACGGTGGCATTGAAAATATGTTGGGAGACGTGCATTTGCCTTTGACTTTCCTGCCTTTAAGTCTGGAGCACCCCCGTTGTCACGTGGGTCTTCAGCATCGTGAGAGGATAGCAGTGACCCTTCGCAGCAGCAGCATAGAGAAGGTAAAGATGCCAGAGATAAGAGAGAAGAGAACTCAAGCTCCTTTTCTCTGCATCATCATGATGATCCAGGTCAGAATTCACAGGATTCCCACCGACTGCGGGTTGTGAGTTTGTGGCACGAAGTTGAAAATCCCACTTTCTAGAAAAAGGTTGTGTGGGTTGGCGATGAGGTTCGGAGTGCAACAAAACTTGTATTTGAGATTCTCGTGGAGTCTGGGCAGATCCTTTACATGGAAGCCGTGTGCTGCACTGTGCTCTACTTGGAAAGGTCCCAATCACTTAGACTGTTTGTAATTGGTTCCCTTCTGAGTAGAGCAACACTCAGTCAGAACAACTTCGTTGGGGGCTTTGGACAGTTTTGTGGTGATGTGCTTGTGTCCTTCAGCTGAGTGCCTTTAATTGAGGAACCCTTACAGCCAACTGAATCTCAGGCACCCTGAGATGATTTTAGTGATTCATGCTAACTGTGTGAACAGCACAGGAATTGGAACTTAGAGATGTAGTCGAGGGAAGCGGAAATCAGTCCGAAGCTTGCCATTTTTCTGTTCCCATTCTTTGTCCAACAGAGCTGGCGTTGGATTCCTCAGACTGATGGTAACGGTTTGGTCGGGAGAGTGTTCAAATATTCATTGTTTATGCTACTATTGTACATAATGATTGATGCTGTAGAGAGGCAAGGTAAACGATATGTGTGATTTCATCACATACTTGGCATGTCATAGATATAGAACCACTGCACTGTGCGGTGCCCTTCTCAGAAAGGGCCAGGTTACGTAGACTGGGTGTAACCTGAGCCCTTCTGAGTAGAGCAAAGCTCAGTAAGAACATCAATCGCGTTGGCCCTTCTGCTCTGTGAGTGGACACGCACATGCCCTCCATTGCCTCCCCTCTCGTCAGGAGGGCCCGTCTTCCATATGAATCTCAGCCTACTTGAGATAATTTCAGTGTTCTTTTATTAACTTTGTGAACTCCAACATGGGGGGTGGCAGCAGGAAATAAAAACACTGTTGGATAAGTGAGAATACAAGTACAGGCTTGTTCGTATTGCATCGGCATGATCCTCCAGGTCAACAGCAGGTGGAACCGTGCCCTGCAACCGACTGAGGTTTGGTAGTGGAGGGGAGGATTTTCACATAGTCTCGGTTTATGCAGACATTTTGGGTATTTTGCGATGGTGTGAGGATTTTAATGAAAACCCTACTTGAGATTTTAGTGGAGGCTCACTGGTCCTCCTCCTTTAACCTGAGTGCAGTGAGTGCTTAATTACATAGTTGTCGATGCATGATGCACCTGTAATTAATGCAATTCACTGTAGAGCAGGGGATAGAAGGAAAACCGTGCCTTGAGAATTCAGTGGAGTCTCGACACGTCTTTTTCCTTAGGCCGTGCTGCGTGCAGCATCTTTCCCAGGAATGTGTCTACTCACTTATAGTACATGTGACCAGGCATTACTGAGGTGAGCGATGCTCAACAAAGGCAATGTTTTTTTGGAGACTCGGACCCAAGTCCACTTGAGCATGTGTCATTGAATTTCCTCCATGAGCTCCTTAGGGCATGACAGGCCTCTGGAGGAAATCTTGGGGCTAGTCAAGGTGATTTTATTGTTTGTTCTTTTTTTTTTTCGATTAAACTGGGAATGGCTACATGGTAGAAAAAATGAAGACCCCTCCCAGTAGAAGAGAGAACAGGAGAAACCTCATTGTCTGTAGGTTCTTGTAATCATTCATCGATCGTAGAAGACCGGAGGAGATGCCCACCATGGACGGTTCCTAAGTTGAAGGGCAATGGATACGTCTTGATTACAATCATTATGTGGTGTTCTCGGTGGTCAAAGCTACATTTCAGAATGGGATAGGGATTGGGCAGAATCTTTTCCTTGACGGCATGCTCCATGCATTGCCCTACCCAGCAAGGAGGCGACGGTCATACAACACGTAATCTCTAGATTCCTGGATAGAACAATGTTCAGGAAGAACATCATTGATGGTAGCTTTGAGACCGTGTGGGAGGACATGCGTGTATCTTCGACCTTCCTGCCTTTAACTCAGAGGGCTCCCATTGACTCTTGCATCTCTAGCTTCATAAGATAGTAGCAGTGACCATGTGAACATCATGTTAGGGAAGGTAAAGATGCCAGAGTTAAGACAGAAGTGAACTCAAGCTTGTCCTCTCAATATGATGATGATCATCCAGGTCAGAATGCTAGGGACTCCCACCGAATGCGGGTTGTTAATGTTTCCGAACGGTGTTGCTGTTGTCTGAGTTTATGGAAATAGGTTGTACTGTGTTGTGACGAGGTGTGAGAGAAAGGAAACTTGTATTTGAGATTCCAGTGGAATCTGGGCATTATCTTTACTTTGCGCTACGCGGTGCCCGACATGGAGAAGTTCCATCGCTTGTACTACGTATAATTGGTTGCCGTGTGAGTAGAGCAACGCTCAGGGAGAACACCTTCATGGTGGACTTTTGTACCCTTTGGGGGGATGTCCTTGTGATTTTGAGCTGAGTGCCTTTAGCTGAGGTGACCTTACAGACAGCCACCTGGATCTCATGTATCCTGAGATGACTTTTGTGATCTATGCTCACAGGACAAGTAACGGGACAAGGAAGGAACGAGACAAAGAAGGTAAGGTCGCTGTTGTGTGAAAAAAAAAACAGTGTGAAGCCTGTCCTATTTGTGTTCCAATGGTTTCCCTGGTCAACAGAGCAGATGCTGGATTTTCTCAGACTGGTGGTAAGGAGTAGGACGGTAGAGTGTTCAAATAGTCATTGTGTATGCTAATATTTTCATAGTGATTCATGCTGTTAAGAGAGCAATGTAAAGAATATGTGTGATTTCAAGAGAAGCTGAGCAGGACCAACACAGAGAAGCCTGGCAGTGTGTGGTGCCCTAGTAAGAAGGAGGCAGTTTGCTTAGACCGTGTGTAACCTGTGCCCTTCTGAGTACCGCAATGCCCAGTAATATCATTTGAGTGGTCCTTCGTTATTGGGGAGGACACGCACGTGTCCCTGCGTTGCCTGTCTTCCACTCTGGAGGGTGCTGCTTCTGGCTGAATGTCAGACGTCCAGAAATGACTTCAGTAATCTTTGACTATCAACAAGAACACCAGCAGCGTAGAGAAAGGAAAGATGCCCTCGGTAAAGAGAGAACACAAACGCAAGCTTGTTCTCTTTGTATCATCATGGTCTTCCAGGTCAATAGAGTAGGTGACGGAGTGCCCTTCCACCGATTGCGGTCTGCCACTGGAGGGTGGGGATTTCACCTCATGTCCGTTTGTGGAGATGTTTGGAATTGTTTTGTAATGTCGTGGGGAGAGAAATGAAAACCCTACTTGAGATTTCAGTGGAGGTTCACGGGTTCCTCATCTGACCTGTGCGCAGCGAGTGCCTTAATTAGATAGGTGCCAATTCACGGCCTACGTGTAATTTCTGCGATTGGCTGTAGAGCAAGGATCAGAAGGAAAACCTTTTGTAGAGAATTCAAAGGAGTGTGGACACGTCTTTTCCCTTAGGCACTGTGTGCGCAGCGCTTTTCCGAGGAATGTGCCTGTTCACTTATACTACGTGTGAACAGGCACTTCCGAGGTGAGCGATGCTCAACAAAAGCAACGTATCTGGATGCCTTGGACCCGAGTACAGTTGAGCGTGTTTCATTGAGTTTCCTCTCTTGAGTTGTGTAGGGTATGCAGGCCTCTGGATGAAATGTTGGCCCTATTCTAGGTAATTTCAGTGTTTTCTCTTTTCTTAGTAAGAATGGGAATATCTACGTTTTAGAAAGGATAGACACCTCACAGTAGAAGAGAGAATAGGAGAAACACCATTGCCTCTCGATTCTCGTAATGATTCCTGTGACCTAGAAGACCCGAGGAGATGCCCATCGTGGGTGGGTTGAAAATTGGAGGGGCGATGAATGTTTCTTGATAACAATCATTATGTGGTGTTGAGGATGATCTAAGCTACATTTCAGAGTGGGATAGAGATTGGGAGGGACCTTTTCCTTGAAACCATACTCCATGCAATGCCTTACCCCAAAATTGAGCGATGGCTCAGACAACGGGGAATCACTGGTACCTGGGTAGAGCAATGCTTAGGAAGAACATCGCTCACAGTGACATTCAGACAATGGGATACCGGTATGTGCCCGGACTTTCCTGCCTTTTGATTCAGGAGACCCCATGTTGTACCGCTGGTCTTTGGAATCCTGAGACGATATGAGTGATACTTTGCTGTCAATGTGAACATCAGCAAGTTAGAGAGGTAAAAACGCCACAGATAAGGGAGACGGAAAACCCAGGCTTGTTCGCTCTGCATCACCATGATCTTCCAGGTAGAGGGAACAGGTGAGGGATTCCCAGCAATTGTAGGTTGTGAGACTTGTGGCACAGTGTTGCAAATGTCTCAGTTTATGGAAATATATTATCCTGTGTTGTGACGAGGTGTGAGAGAGAGGAAACCTGTACCTGTGATTCCGGTAGAGACCGGCCGGGCTTCTACATTGAAGCAGTGTCCTATGATGTGCCCTACTTGGAAATATCCCGATAACTTAGAGTACATGCAATAAATTGGTTTCGTTTTCAGGAGAGCAGCGCTCAGCAAGAACACCTTTGTTGGATGACTTTGTACCATTTTGGGGATATGCTTGTGTTTTTGAGCTGAGTGCCTTGAATTGAGGAATCGCTAATTGAAAAGAATCTCAGGCATCTTGCGGTGATATTAGTGATTCATGCTAACCATGTGAAGAGCACAGGAAATGGAAGTTTGAGATGCACTCGGGTGGAGGAGAAAATAGTCTAAAGCTTGTCATTTCACTGTCTTCATTCTTACTGTGGTCAGCAGAGCCAACGTTGGATTCCCTCAGACCGATGGTAATGAATTGGACGCTAGCGTGTTCAAATGGTCATCGTTTATGCTCATATTTTACAGAAAGATTGATGCCGTTGAGGGAGCAATGTAAATAATATGTGTGTTGTAGGTAGACATTGATCAATGCCGACACAGGGAAGCCTGGTACTTTGTGGTGCCCTAGTCAGAAGGGGGCAGTTTGCTTAGACTGCGTGTAACCTGCACCCTTCTGAGTAGCACAACGCCCAGTAATAACATCGAGTTGGCCCTTGGTTATATTGGGAGGACACGCACGTGTCCCTCTGTTGCCTGTCTTTCACTCTGGGGTGTCCTGCTTCTGTCTGAATGTCAGAAGTCCTGAAATGATTTCAGTAATATTTGAGTATCAGTGTAAACGCAGCAACATAGAGATAAAAAATGCCCTCGGTAAAGAGAAAACACAAGCTCAAGCTTGTTATCTTTGCATCATCATGATCCTCAAGGTCAATGGAGTAGGTGACGAGTGCCCTTGCACTGATTGAGGTCTGCCACTGGAGGGTGGGCATTTCACCTAGTGTCCGTTTGTGGAGATGTTTGGAATTGTTTTGTAATGTCGTGGGGAGAGAAATGAAAACCTTACTTGAGATTTCAGTGGAGGTTCACGGGTTCCTCATCTAACGTGTGCGCAGCGAGTGCCTTAATTAGATAGGTGCCGATTCACGGCCTACATGTAATTTCTGTGACTGGCTGTAGAGCAAGGATCAGAAGGAAAACCTTTTGTAGAGAATTCAAAGGAGTGTGGACACGTCTTTTCCCTTAGGCACTCTGTGCGCAGCGCTTTTCCGAGGAATGTGCCTGTTCACTTATACTACATGTGAACAGGCACTTCCGAGGTGAGCGATGCTCAACAAAAGCAACGTATCTGGATGCCTTGGACCCGAGTATAGTTGAGCGTGTTTCATTGAGTTTCCTCTCTTGAGTTGTGTAGGGTATGCAGGCCTCTGGATGAAATGTTGGCCCTATTCTAGGTAATTTCACCATTTATTTTTTGTTGTTGTTAAAATTGGAATACCACTACTATGGAAGTAGAAAAAAAAATACCTCAGAATAGAAGAGAATAGGGGAAACCTCATTGACTATGCTTTCTAGTAATGATTCATTGGGCCGTAGGAATCGTGAGGAGCTGCCCACCATGGTAGGACTGCTAATTGGAGCGGCAATGGATATATCTTGATAACAATCATTGTGTGGTGTCCAGGGTGATGACAGCTGCATTGTGGAGTGGGGTAGGGATTGGGCAGGATGTTGTCATTGAAGCCATGCTTCTTCGTGCTATGTCCTACCCAGAAAGGTGACAATGGCTCATACAACATGAAATCGATGGCTTCCTGGTTAGAGCAATTCTCAGGAAGAATATCGTTCACGGTGGCATTGAAAATATGTTGGGAGACGTGCATTTGCCTTTGACTTTCCTGCCTTTAAGTCTGGAGCACCCCCGTTGTCACGTGGGTCTTCAGCATCGTGAGAGGATAGCAGTGATACATTGCTGTCAATGTGAACAGCCGCAAGTTAGAGAGGTAAAGACACCACAGATGAGGGAGAAGGCAAAACCAGGCTTGTTCGCTGTGCATCACCATGATATTCCAGGTAGAGGGAGCAGGTGAGGGATTCCCAGCATTTGTAGGTTGTGAGACATGCGGCACGGTGTTGAAAATGTCTCAGTTTAAGGAAGTCGATTATCCTGTGTTGTGACGAGGTGTGAGAGAAAGGAAACCTGTACCTGTGATTCCAGTAGAGACCAGGCGGGGCTTCTACTTTGAAGCAGTGTGTTATGATGTGCTCTAATTGGATAGGTTTCGATCACTCAGAGTACATGCAATAAATTGGTTTCGTTTACAGGAGAGCAGCGCTCAGCAAGAACACCTTTGTTGGATGACTTTAGACCATTTCGGGGTTGTGCTTGTGTGTTTGAGTTTAGTGCATCGAATTGAGGAATTGCTAATCGAAAAGAATCTCAGGCATCATGAGCTGGTTTTAGTGATTCATGCTAACTGTGTGAACAGCACAGGAATTGGAACTTAGAGATGCACTCGAGCGAAGCGGAAATCAGTCCGAAGCTTGCCATTTTTCTGTTCCCATTCTTTGTCCAACAGAGCTGGCGTTGGATTCCTCAGACTGATGGCAACGATTTGGTCGGGAGAGTGTTCAAATATTCATTGTTTATGCTCTTATTGTACATAATGATTGATGCTGTAGAGAGGCAAGGTAAACGATATGTGTGATTTCATCACATACTTGGCATGTCATAGATATAGAACCACTGCACTGTGCGGTGCCCTTCTCAGAAAGGGCCAGGTTACGTAGACTGGGTGTAACCTGAGCCCTTCTGAGTAGAGCAAAGCTCAGTAAGAACATCAATCGCGTTGGCCCTTCCGTTCTGTGAGTGCACACGCACATGCCCTCCATTGCCTGCCCTCTCGTCAGGAGGGCCCGTCTTCCATATGAATCTCAGCCTACTGGAGATAATTTCAGTGTTCTTTTATTAACATTGTGAACTCCAACAAGTCGGGGGGGGGGAGGCGGGAAATAAAAACACTGTTGGATAAGCGAGAATACAAGTGCAGGCTTGTTCTCATTGCATCGGCATGATCCTGAGAGTCAACAGCAGGTGGAACCGTGCCCTGCAACCGACTGAGGTTTGGCAGTGGAGGGGAGGATTTTCACATAGTCTCGGTTTATGCAGACATTTTGGGTATTTTGCGATGGTGTGAGGATTTTAATGAAAACCCTACTTGAGATTTTAGTGGAGGCTCACTGGTCCTCCTCCTTTAACCTGAGTGCAGTGAGTGCTTAATTACATAGTTGTCGATGCATGATGCACTTGTAATTAATGCAATTCATTGTAGAGCAGGGGATAGAAGGAAAACCGTGCCTTGAGAATTCAGTGGAGTTTCGACATGTCCTTTTCCTTAGGCCGTGGTGCGTGCAGCATCTTTCCCAGGAATGTGCCTGCTCACTTATAGTACATGCGACCAGGCATTACTGAGGTGAGCGATGCTCAACAAAGGCAATGTTTTTTTGGAGACTCGGACCCAAGTCCACTTGAGCATGTGTCATTGAATTTCCTCCACGAGCTCGTTAGGGCATGACAGCCCTTGGAGGAAATCTTGGGGGTAGTCAAGGTGATTTTATTGTTTGTTTGTTTTATTCGTTTAAACTGGGAATGGCTACATGGTAGAAAAAATGAAGACCCCTCCCAGTAGAAGAGAGAGTGCCTTAATTAGATAGGTGCCGATTCACGGTCTACGTGTCATTTCTGCGATTGGCTGTCGAGAAGGATCAAGAAGAAAACCTTCCGTAGCGATTCAAGGGAAAATGGACACGTCCTTTCCCTTAAGCAACAGTATGTGACGCGCTTCTCCCAGGAAGTGCCTGTTCACTTACACTACACGTTAACATGTACTTTTGAGGAGAACGATTGTCAGCAAAGGCAACGTTTTCAGAAGCTTTCCACCTGAGTACAGTTGAGCATGTGTCATTGAATTTCGTGTATGAGCTCTGTAGCATATGTCAGGCCCCTGGATTAAATCTTTGTTCAATTCATGGTAATTTTAGCATTTATTTTTTGTTGTTGTTAAAAATTGGAATACCACTACTATGGAAGTAGAAAAAAAAATACCTCAGAATAGAAGAGAATAGGGGAAACCTCATTGACTATGCTTTCTAGTAATGATTCATTGGGCCGTAGGAATCGTGAGGAGCTGCCCACCATGGTAGGACTGCTAATTGGAGCGGCAATGGATATATCTTGATAACAATCATTGTGTGGTGTCCAGGGTGATGACAGCTGCATTGTGGAGTGGGGTAGGGATTGGGCAGGATGTTGTCATTGAAGCCATGCTTCTTCGTGCTATGTCCTACCCAGAAAGGTGACAATGGCTCATACAACATGAAATCGATGGCTTCCTGGTTAGAGCAATTCTCAGGAAGAATACGGTGGCATTGAAAATATGTTGGGAGACGTGCATTTGCCTTTGACTTTCCTGCCTTTAAGTCTGGAGCACCCCCGTTGTCACGTGGGTCTTCAGCATCGTGAGAGGATAGCAGTGACCCTTCGCAGCAGCAGCATAGAGAAGGTAAAGATGCCAGAGATAAGAGAAAAGAGAACTCAAGCTCCTTTTCTCTGCATCATCATGATGATCCAGGTCAGAATTCACAGGATTCCCACCGACTGCGGGTTGTGAGTTTGTGGCATGAAGTTGAAAATCCCACTTTCTAGAAAAACATTGTGTGGGTTTGCGTTGAGGTTCGGGGTGCAACAAAACTTGTATTTGAGATTCTCATGGAGTCTGGGCAGATCCTTTACATGGAAGCCGTGTGCTGCACTGTGCTCTACTTGGAAAGGTCCCAATCACTTAGACTGTTTGTAATTGGTTCCCTTCTGAGTAGAGCAACACTCAGTCAGAACAACTTCGTTGGGGGCTTTGGACAGTTTTGTGGTGATGTGCTTGTGTCCTTCAGCTGAGTGCCTTTAATTGAGGAACCCTTACAGCCAACTGAATCTCAGGCACCCTGAGATGATTTTAGTGATTCATGCTAACTGTGTGAACAGCACAGGAATTGGAACTTAGAGATGTACTCGAGTGAAGAGGAAATCAGTCTGAAGCTTGCCATTTTTCTGTTCCCATTCTTTGTCCAACAGAGGTGGCGTTGGATTTCTCAGACTGATGGTAACGATTTGGTCGGCAGAGTGTTCAAATATTCATTGTTTATGCTATTATTGTGCATAATGATTGATGCTGTAAAGAGGCTAGGTAAACGATAGGTGCGATTTCATCACATACTGGGCATGTCATAGATATAGAACCACTGCACTGTGCGGTGCCCTTCTCAGAAAGGGCCAGGTTACGTAGACTGGGTGTAACCTGAGCCCTTCTGAGTAGAGCAAAGCTCAGTAAGAACATCAATCGCGTTGGCCCTTCCGTTCTGTGAGTGCACACGCACATGCCCTCCATTGCCTGCCCTCTCGTCAGGAGGGCCCGTCTTCCATATGAATCTCAGCCTACTGGAGATAATTTCAGTGTTCTGTTATTAACATTGTGAACTCCAACAAGTCGGGGGGGGGGGAGGCGGGAAATAAAAACACTGTTGGATAAGGGAGAATACAAGTGCAGGCTTGTTCTCATTGCATCGGCATGATCCTCCAGGTCAACAGCAGGTGGAACCGTGCCTTGTAACCGACTGAGGTTTGGTAGTGGAGGGGAGGATTTTCACATAGTCTCCGTTTATGCAGACATTTTGGGTATTTTGCAATGGTGTGAGGATTTCAATGAAAACCCTACTTGAGATTTTAGTGGAGGCTCACTGGTCCTCCTCCTTTAACCTGAGTGCAGTGAGTGCTTAATTACATAGTTGTCGATGCATGATGCACTTGTAATTAATGCAATTCACTGTAGAGCAGGGGATAGAAGGAAAACCGTGCCTTGAGAATTCAGTGGAGTCTCGACACGTCCTTTTCCTTAGGCCATGGTGCGTGCAGCATCTTTCCCAGGAATGCGCCTGCTCACTTATAGTACATGTGACCAGGCATTAATGAGGTGAGCAATGCTCAACAAAGGCAATGATTTTTTGGAGACTCGGACCCAAGTCCACTTGAGCATGTGTCATTGAATTTCCTCCATGAGCTCCTTAGGGCATGACAGAACTCTGGATGAAATCTTGGGGCTAGTCAAGGTGATTTTATTGTTTGTTCTTTTTTTTTTTCGATTAAACTGGGAATGGCTACATGGTAGAAAAAATGAAGACCCCTCCCAGTAGAAGAGAGAACAGGAGAAAGCTCATTGTCTGTAGGTTCTTGTAATCATTCATCGATCATAGAAGACCGGAGGGGAGCCCACCATGGACGCTTGCTAAGTTGAAGGGCAATCGATACGTCTTGAATACAATCGTTATGTGGTGTTTACGGTGGTCAAGCTATATTTCAGAATCAGATAGGGATTGTGCAGAATCTTTTCCTTGATGGCATGTTCCACGCAGTGCCCTACCCAGCAAGGTGGCGATGGTCATACAACACGAAATCTCTAGATTGCTGGATAGAACAATGTTCAGGAAGAACATCATAGCTGGTAGCTTTGAGACCGTGTGGGAGGACATGCGTGTATCTTCGACCTTCCTGCCTTTAACTCAGAGGGCTCCCATTGACTCTTGCATCTCTAGCTTCATAAGATAGTAGCAGTGACCATGTGAACATCATGTTAGGGAAGGTAAAATGCCAGAGTTAAGACAGAAGAGAACTCAAGCTTGTCCTCTCAACATGATGATGATCATCCAGGTCAGAATCCGAGGGACTCCCACCGATTGTGGGTTGTTAGTGTTTCGGAACGGTGTTGATGTTGTCTGAGTTTATGGAAATAGGTTGTAGTGTGTTGTGACGAGGTGTGGGAGAAAGGAAACCTGTATTTGAGATTCCAGTGGAATCTGGGCAGGATCTTTACTTTGCGCTACGCGGTGCCCGACATGGAGAAGTTCCATCGCTTGGACTACGTGTAATCGGTTGCCTTCTGAGTAGAGCAAAGCTCAGGGAGAATACCTTCATGGTGGACTTCTGTACCCTTTTGGGGGATGTCCTTGTGTTTTTGAGCTGAGTGCCTTTAGCTGAGGTGACCTTACAGACAGCCACCTGGATCTCAGGTATCCTGAGATGACTTTAGTGATCTATGCTCACAGGACAAGTAACAGGACAATGAAGGAACGAGACAAAGAAGGTAGGGTCACCGTTGTATGAAAAAAAAAAAAACAGTGTGAAGCCTGTCCTATTTGTGTTCCAATGGTTTCCCTGGTCAACAGAGCAGATGCTGGATTTTCTCAGACTGGTGGTAAGGAGTTGGACGGTAGAGTGTTCAAATAGTCATTGTGTATGCTAATATTTTCATAGTGATTCATGCTGTTAAGAGAGCAATGTAAAGAATATGTGTGATTTCAAGAGAAGCTGAGCAGGACCAACACAGAGAAGCCTGGCAGTGTGTGGTGCCCTAGTAAGAAGGAGGCAGTTTGCTTAGACCGTGTGTAACCTGTGCCCTTCTGAGTACCGCAATGCCCAGTAATATCATTTGAGTGGTCCTTGGTTATTGGGGAGGACACGCACGTGTCCCTGCGTTGCCTGTCTTCCACTCTGGAGGGTCCTGCTTCTGGCTGAATGTCAGACGTCCAGAAATGATTTCTGTAATCTTTGACTATAAACAAGAACACCAGCAGCGTAGAGAAAGGAAAGATGCCCTCGGTAAAGAGAGAACAGAAGCGCAAGCTTGTTCTCTTTGTATCATCATGATCCTCTAGGTCAGTAGAGTAGGTGACGGAGTGCCCTTCCAACGATTGCGTTCTGCCACTGGAGCGTGGGGATTTCACCTCATGTCCGTTTGTGGAGATGTTTGGAATTGTTTTGTAATGTCGTGGGGAGAGAAATGAAAACCCTACTTGAGATTTCAGTGGAGGTTCACGGGTTCCTCATCTGACCTGTGCGCAGCGAGTGCCTTAATTAGATAGGTGCCAATTCACGGCCTACGTGTAATTTCTGCGATTGGCTGTAGAGCAAGGATCAGAAGGAAAACCTTTTGTAGAGAATTCAAAGGAGTGTGGACACGTCTTTTCCCTTAGACACTGTGTGCGCAGCGCTTTTCCGAGGAATGTGCCTGTTCACTTATACTACATGTGAACAGGCACTTCCGAGGTGAGCGATGCTCAACAAAAGCAACGTATCTGGATGCCTTGGACCCGAGTACAGTTGAGCATGTTTCATTGAGTTTCCTCTCTTGAGTTGTGCAGGGTATGCAGGCCTCTGGATGAAATGTTGGCCCTATTCTAGGTAATTTCAGTGTTTTCTCTTTTCTTAGTAGGAATGGGAATATCTACGTGTTAGAAAGGATAGACACCTCACAGTAGAAGAGAGAATAGGAGAAACACCATTGCCTCTCGATTCTCGTAATGATTCCTGTGACCTAGAAGACCCGAGGAGATGCCCATCGTGGGTGGGTTGAAAATTGGAGGGGCGATGAATGTTTCTTGATAACAATCGTTATGTGGTGTTGAGGATGATCAAAGCTACATTTCAGAGTGGGATGGAGATTGGCAGGGATCTTTTCCTTGAAACCATTCTCCATGCAGTGCCTTACCCCAAAATTGAGCGATGGCTCAGACAACGGGGAATCACTGGTATCTGGATAGAGCAATGCTCATGGTGGCATTGAGACAATGTGGGGATACAGGCATGTGCCCGGACTTTCCTGCCTTTTGATTCAGGGGACTCCGTGTTGTTCCGTTGGTCTTTGGAATCCTGAGACGATATGAGTGATACCTTGCTGTCAATGTGAACAGCAGCAAGTTAGAGAGGTAAAAACGCCACAGATGAGGGAGACGGAAAACCCAGGCTTGTTCGCTCTGCATCACCATGATCTTCCAGGTAGAGGGAGCAGGTGAGGGATTCCCAGCAATTGTAGGTTGTGAGACTTGTGGCACAGTGTTGAAAATGTCTCAATTTATGGAAATAGATTATCCTGTTTTGTGACGAGGTGTGAGAGACAGGAAACCCGTACCCGTGATTCCGGTAGAGACCAGGCAGGGCTTCTACATTGAAGCAGTGTTCTATGATGTGCCCTACTTGGAAAGGTCTCGATCACTTAGAGTACATGCAATAAATTGGTTTCGTTTTCAGGAGAGCAGCGCTCAGCAAGAACACCTTTGTTAGATGACTTTGTACCATTGTGGGGATATGCTTGTGTTTTTGAGCTGAGTGCCTCGAATTGAGGAATCGCTAATCGAAGTGAATCTCAGGCATCATGTGGTGATATTACTGATTCATGCTAACCATGTGAAGAGCACAGGAAATGGAAGTTTGAGATGCACTCGGGTGGAGGAGAAAATAGTCTAAAGCTTGTCATTTCACTGTCTTCATTCTTTCTCTGGTCAGCAGAGCCAACGTTGGATTCCCTCAGACCGATGGTAATGAATTGGACGCTAGCGTGTTCAAATGGTCATCGTTTATGCTCATATTTTACAGAAAGATTGATGCTGTTGAGGAAGCAATGTAAATAATATGTGTGACATAGGTACACACTGAGCAAGGCCTACACAGGGATGCTTGGTACTGTGTGGTGCCCTAGTCAGAAGGAGGCAGTTTGCTTAGACTGTGTGTAACCTGCACCCTTCTGAGTAGCACAACGCCCAGTAATAACATCGGGTTGGCCCTTGGTTATATTGAGAGGACACGCATGTGTCCCTTTGTTGCCTGTCTTTCACTCTGCGGTGTCCTGCTTCTGTCAGAATGTCAGACGTCCTGAAATGATTTCAGTAATGTTTGACTGTCAGTGTGAATGCCAGCACCATAGAGATAAAAACATGCCCTCGGTAAAGAGAGAACACAAGCGCAAGCTTGTTCTTTTTGTCTCATCATGATCCTCTAGGTCAATACATTAGGTGAGGAAGTGCCCTCCCAATGACGAGGGCTGATACTGGCTGATGAGGATTTCATATAGTGTCCATTTATGCAGATATTTAGCATCATTTTGTAATGCTTGCAGAGAAATGAAAACCCTACTTGAGATTTCAGTGGAGACTCCCGGGTTCTTTATCTAACCGGTGTGCAGTGAGAGCCTTAATTAGATAGGTCCCCATTCACGGCCTACGTGTAATTTCTTCGATTTGGTTTAGAGAAGTATCAGGAAGAAAACCTTTCGTAGAGAATCAAGGGAAAATGGACACGTCCTTTCCCTTAAGCCACGGTGTGCGACGCGCTTCTCCAAGGAAGTACCTGTTCACTTACACTACACATTAACATGCACTTCTGAGGAGAACGATTGTCAGCAAAGGAAACGTTTTCAGAAGCTTTCCACCTGAGTACTGTTGAGCATGTTTCATTGAATTTCCTCCAAGAGCTCTGTAGCATATGTCAGGCCCCTGGATTAAATCTTTGTTCAATTCATGGTAATTTTAGCATTTATTTTTTGTTGTTGTTAAAAATTGGAATACCACTACTATGGAAGTAGAAAAAAAAATACCTCAGAATAGAGAGAATAGGGGAAACCTCATTGACTATGCTTTCTAGTAATGATTCATTGGGCCGTAGGAATCGTGAGGAGCTGCCCACCATGGTAGGACTGCTAATTGGAGCGGCAATGGATATATTTTGATAACAATCATTGTGTGGTGTCCAGGGTGATGACAGCTGCATTGTGGAGTGGGGTAGGGATTGGGCAGGATGTTGTCATTGAAGCCATGCTTCTTCGTGCTATGTCCTACCCAGAAAGGTGACAATGGCTCATACAACATGAAATCGATGGCTTCCTGGTTAGAGCAATTCTCAGGAAGAATACGGTGGCATTGAAAATATGTTGGGAGACGTGCATTTGCCTTTGACTTTCCTGCCTTTAAGTCTGGAGCACCCCCGTTGTCACGTGGGTCTTCAGCATCGTGAGAGGATAGCAGTGATCCTTTGCAGCAGCAGCATAGAGAAGGTAAAGATGCCAGAGATAAGAGAGAAGAGAACTCAAGCTCCTTTTCTCTGCATCATCATGATGATCCAGGTCAGAATTCACAGGATTCCCACCGACTGCGGGTTGTGAGTTTGTGGCACGAAGTTGAAAATCCCACTTTCTAGAAAAAGGTTGTGTGGGTTGGCGATGAGGTTCGGAGTGCAACAAAACTTGTATTTGAGATTCTCGTGGAGTCTGGGCAGATCCTTTACATGGAAGCCGTGTGCTGCACTGTGCTCTACTTGGAAAGGTCCCAATCACTTAGACTGTTTGTAATTGGTTCCCTTCTGAGTAGAGCAACACTCAGTCAGAACAACTTCGTTGGGGGCTTTGGACAGTTTTGTGGTGATGTGCTTGTGTCCTTCAGCTGAGTGCCTTTAATTGAGGAACCCTTACAGCCAACTGAATCTCAGGCACCCTGAGATGATTTTAGTGGTTCATGCTAACTGTGTGAACAGCACAGGAATTGGAACTTAGAGATGTAGTCGAGGGAAGCGGAAATCAGTCCGAAGCTTGCCATTTTTCTGTTCCCATTCTTTGTCCAACAGAGCTGGCGTTGGATTCCTCAGACTGATGGTAACGGTTTAGTCGGGAGAGTGTTCAAATAAATATTCATTGTTTATGCTATTATTGTACATAATGATTGATGCTGTAGAGAGGCAAGGTAAACGATATGTGTGATTTCATCACATACTGGGCATGTCATAGATATAGAACCACTGCACTGTGCGGTGCCCTTCTCAGAAAGGGCCAGGTTACGTAGACTGGGTGTAACCTGAGCCCTTCTGAGTAGAGCAAAGCTCAGTAAGAACATCAATCGCGTTGGCCCTTCCGCTCTGTGAGTGGACACGCACATGCCCTCCATTGCCTCCCCTCTCGTCAGGAGGACCCGTCTTCCATATGAATCTCAGCCTACTTGAGATAATTTCAGTGTTCTTTTATTAACCTTGTGAACTCCAACATGGGGGGTGGAGGCAGGAAATAAAAACACTGTTGGATAAGGGAGAATACAAGTGCAGGCTTGTTCTCATTGCATCGGTACGATCCTCCAGGTCAACAGCAGGTGGAACCGTGCCCTGCAACCGACTGAGGTTTGGCAGTGGAGGGGAGGATTTTCACATAGTCTCGGTATATGCAGACATTTTGGGTATTTGCGATGGTGCGAGGATTTTAATGAAAACCCTACTTGAGATTTTAGCGGAGGCTCACTGTTCCTCCTCCTTTAACCTGAGTGCAGTGAGTGCTTAATTACATAGTTGTCGATGCATGATGCACCTGTAATTAATGCAATTCACTGTAGAGCAGGGAATAGAATGAAAACTGTCCTTTGAGAATTCAGTGGAGTCTCGACACGTCCTTTTCCTTCAGCCGTGGTGCGTGCAGCATCTCTCCCAGGAATGTGTCTTCTCACTTATAGTACATGTGACCAGGCATTACTGAGGTGAGCGATGCTCAACAAAGGCAATGTTTTTTTGGAGACTCGGACCCAAGTCCACTTGAGCATTTGTCATTGAATTTCCTCCATGAGCTCCTTAGGGCATGACAGGCCTCTGGAGGAAATCTTGGGGGTAGTCAAGGTGATTTTATTGTTTGTTTTTTTTCGTTTAAACTGGGAATGGCTACATGGTAGAAAAAATGAAGACCCCTCCCAGTAGAAGAGAGAACAGGAGAAACCTCATTGTCTGTAGGTTCTTGTAATCATTCATTGATCGCAGAAGACCGGAGGAGATGCCCACCATGGACGGTTGCTAATTTGAAGGGCAATCGATACGTCTTGAATACAATCGTTATGTGGTGTTTACGGTGGTCAAAGCTACATTTCAGAATGGGATAGGTATTGGGTAGGATCTTTCCTTGACTGAATGCTCCATGCTGTGCTCTACCCAGTAAGGTGGCGATGGTCATACAACACGTAATCTCTAGATCCTTGGATAGAACAATGTTCAGGAAGAACATCATTAATGGTGGCTTTGAGACCGTGTGGGAGGACATGCGTGTATCCTCGACCTTCCTGCATTTAACTCAGGAGGGCTCCCGTTGACTCTTGCATCTCTACCTTCATAAGATAGTAGCAGTGATCATGTGAACATCATGTTAGGGAAGGTAAAAATGCCAGAGTTAAGACAGAAGAGAACTCAAGCTTGTCCTCTCAACATTATGATGATCATCCAGGTCAGAATCCGAGGTTCTCCCACCGATTGCGGGTTGTTAGTGTTTCGGAATGGTGTTGATGTTGTCTTAGTTTATGGAAATAGGTTGTACTGTGTTGTGACGAGGTGTGAGAGAAAGGAAATGTGTATTTGAGATTCCAGTGGGGACTGGGCAGGTTCTGTACATTGAAGCTGGACCTTGCGTTGTGCCCCTCTTGGAAAAGTCGTTGTCACTCAGTGTACATATAATCGATTGCCCTTTGAGTAGAGCAGCGCTCAGCAAGACCACGTCCATTGGTGGCCTGTGGACGTGCTTGCGTCCTTGAGCTGAGTGCCTTGAAGTGATGTGCCCCTAGAGCCACCTGAATCTCATACACCTGAGTTGATTTCAGTGATTGTGCTAGTGGTGTAAACAGCAACAGGAAAAGTAAGGTAGAGACGGCCTCGGGAGAAAGAAAAACGCAGTCGGAAGCTTGTCTTCTTTGTATCCTCATCCTTTCCCTGGTCAACGGAGCAGGTGGTGGGTTCTATCACTGATGGTAATGAGTTGGACGGAAGGGGGTTCAGAGAGTCGCAGTTTATGCTAACATAATGTGTAGTGATTGGTGTTGTTGAAAGTGAACTGAAAACGGTATGTGCGATAGCAGCAGACACTGGGCAAAGCCTTCAGACGGAAGTCTCCACTGTGCGGTGCCTTATTCAGAATGGAGCAGATTGCTTGTAGTGCATGTAATTTGCACCATTCTGAGTAGAGCAACGCTCAGTAAGAACATCGCTTGGTTTTGCCTTTGGACGGCGTGGGTGGACACGCACCCATCCCTGCACTGCCTTCCTTCCTCTCTGGAGGGCCCTGCGTCTCCCAGAATCTCAGGGAAGTTGAGGTGATGCCAGTGAACATTGACTAACAATGTGAGCAGCAATAGTGTAGAGAAAGTAAAGACGCGCTCGGATAAGAGAGAATACACAAACCTGTTCTCTTTGCATCATCATGATCCTCCAGGTCAACAGAGTCGATGAGGAAGTGCCCTCTCACCGATACAGTGCAGTGTAGGGATTTCACGCAGTCTCCGTTTATGCAGATGTTTTGGATAGTGTTGTGATGCAGTAGGGGGAGAATAGAAACCCCTACTTGAGACTTCAGTAGAGGCTCCCCGGTCTTCCACCCGAAAGCTCTCTGTTCAGTGAGCGCTCTAATTTGGTAGGTATGAGACCATGGACAACGTGTAATTTGTGTCTTTCCCTAAACAACAAAGGTAAGTAAGAACGTCATCTGTGATTATCAGGGAGACTGGCCACGTGTTTTCCCTTTAGCCAAGCTGTGTGCAGTGCTCTATCCAGAAATGCCTGTTTCCTCCAATTTCATTTAAATAGGTACTCCTGATCTGCGTGATGCCCAATGAAACCAAGGTTTTGGAGGCCTTATATCCACATACACATGGGTGCAATCCAGAGGTTTCTGTCTTGATCTCAGCAGCGTTATTGCAGGCATGGTGGCGTGATCGTTGTGACTTTAGTGCGTTGTTTGTTTGTTTTTTCTTTGTAAAAACTGGAATGCCTACATGTTAGAATAGACAACGACACCTCCAATTAGAAGAGGTAACAGGAGAAACCTCGTCGTCCTGCGTCCTATAATGCTTCACGTGATCATAGAAGCCCCGAGGAGATGCCATCGTGAGAGGGCTGCAAATTGGAGGGCCGTCGGTTGGCACTGTACAGGGCCCCAGATATATCTTGATGAGAATCATCCTGTGGTGTCGAGGGTGATCAAAGTGACATTTCGGATTGGGCAGGATCTTGTCTGTGAAGCCAGCCTCCGTGCAGTGCCCTAGCTCTCAAGGAAACGATGGCTCCGTTAATGCATAATCGCTGAGTTTTTGAGTCTTTGGGTAGATCGATGCTCGGGAAGAGCATTGTTCACAGTGGCTTTGAGACTGTGTTGGGGGACCTGCATCTTCCATGACTTTCTTGCCTTTAATTCAGGAGGGGCCCCATTGCCTCTTGAGTTTCTGACCTTGTGAAAAGATACCAGCACTCCGTTGCTGACCGTTTGAGAAACAGCAGGTTAGAGAAGATAAAGATTCCAGAGGTAAGAGAAAAGAAAACTCAAGGCTGTTCTCTCTGCATCATCATGATCATTGAGGTCGGAATCTGAGGCATTACGACACACCGAGGGTCGTTGTCTCGTGCCACAAAGTTGAAAATGTCTCACTTTCCGAAATCAGGTTGCATGGTGCGGAGACGATGTTGGCAACGAATGGAAAAGTGTATTTGAGATTCCCTCGGGGTCTGGGTAGGTCTTTTCCATTGAAGCCGTTGGCCGTGCTATGCCTTACATGGAGAGGTCCCAGTCACTTAGACTACGTGTAATCGGTTCCCTTCTGAGTAGAGAAAGCTCAGCGAGAACCCCTTCATGGCGGACCGTTGTACCGCTTCGGGGGATGTTCTTGTGTCTTTGAGCTGAGTGCCTTGAATGGAGGAGCCCTTCCATCCAACAGAATATCACGCACCCTTAGAAGAGTTCAGCGATTCATGCTAACTGTGTGAACAGCACAGAAATTGCAACTTGGAGATGCACTCGGGTGAAGGAGAGGTCAGTCTGAAGCTTGTCATTTTTCCGGTCTCATTTTTTGTCTGACCAACAGCGCCAGCATTGGATTCCCTCAGACTGATGGTAACGGATTGGACGGTAGAGTGTTCAGATAGTCATCGTTTATGCTATGGTTTTCCATAGCGGTGGGTGCCGTTGAGAGGGCAATGTAAACGATATGTGCGATTTCACCACATGGTGGGCAAGTCGTACATATAGAACCACGGCACCGTGCGATGCCGTACTCAGAAGGGGCCAGGTTACTTAGACTGGGTGTGACCTGAACCCTTCTGAGTATAGCAGCGCTCAGTAAGGACGCCATTCGCGTTGGCCCTTGGGCTCTGTGGGTGGACACGCACGTGTCCTACGTTGCCTGCCTTCCACTCGGGAGGGCCCCGCTTCTATCTTAATATCGCGCTACTTGAGATGTGATTTCAGTGTTCTTTTGCTAACATGGTGAACACCAACAGGCGGGAGAGAATAAAGTTATGCCCTCGGATGAGACAGAATACAAGTGCAAGCTTGTTCTCACTGCGTCGTCATGATGCTCCAGGTCAACAAAGCAGGTGAGAACGTGCCCTTCCGCTGATTGAGGTTTGTCAGGGGAGGGGAGGGATTTTGCATAGTCTCGGTCAGTTCAGATATATCGGACAGTTTTGTGATGTTGCGAGGATTGAAATGAAAAGACTACTTGAGATTTCAGAAGAGGCTCACTGGTCCTCCTCCTCTAACCTGTGTGCAAAGTGAGTGCCTTCCTGAGATAGGTGCCGATCCATGGTCTACGCCGTTTCTGCGTTTCGCTGTAGAGCAAGGGTCAGACAGAACACCGTGCGTTGAGAATCCAAGGGAGTCTGGACATGTCCTTTCCCTTCAGCCACGGTATGTGCAGCACTTTTCCCAGGAATGTGCCTTTTCGCTCATAGTAGTACATGTGAACCGGCGTTTCTGCGGTGCGCGATGCTCTAGAGAGACAACGTTTTTGGAGGCTTGGACCCAAGTTCAGTGGCGCGTGTGTCATTGAGATTCCCCTCTCGAGTTCTGCAGGACGTGTAGGCCACTGGATGAAATGTCGGTTCTATTCAAGGTAATTTTAGTGTTTTCTTCTTTATCAGTAGGAATGGGAATATCTACATTTTACGAAAGAAAGACACCTCAGAACAGAAGAGAAGAGGAGAAACACCATTGCGTCTGGATGCTAGTAATCAATCGTGTGACGGAGATGACCGAGGATATGCCTATCTTGGGTGGGCTTCGATTTGGACGGTAATGTATATTTCCTGAGAACAATCATTATGTGTCATGAAGGGCGATCAAAGTTACATTTCAGGGTGACAGCGGGATTGGGGAGGATCTTTTCCCTGAAGCCATACACCATGCAGTGCCTTACCTGAATATCGAGCGATGTCTCAGGCAACGGGTGATCACTGGTACCTGGGTAGAGCAATGCTCGGGAAGAACATCGTTCACGGTGGCATTGAGGCAATGTGGGGATCACCACATGTGACCTGACTTTCCGGTGGCCCCGGTGGTCACATGGGTCTCAGGAAACCTGCGATGATAGGAGTGATAGTTTGCCGTCAGTGTGAACTGCAGCAGGGTAGAGAGGTGAAAATGCCACAGGAAAGAGAGAAGACAAACGCAAGCTCGTTCTCTCTGCATCGTCATGATCTTCTAGGTATAGGGAGCAGGTGAGGGATTCCTAGCAATTGTAAGTTGTGAGACTTGTGGCACGGTGTTGAAACAGTCTCGGTTTGTGGGAATAGATTATCCTGTGTTGTGACCAGGTGTGAGAGAAAGGAAATGTGTATTTGAGATTCCAGTGGAGACTGCGCAGGTTCTCTACGTTGAAGCTGGACCTTGTGTTGTGCCCCACTTGGAAAGGTCATGGTCACTCAGTGTACGTATAATCGGTTGCCCTTTGAGTAGAGCAGCGCTCAGCAAGACCACGTCCATTGGTGGACTTTGGACGTGCTTGCGTCCTTGAGCTGAGTGCCTTGAACTGATGTGCCCTTACAGCCACCTGAATCTCATGCACCTGAGTTGATTTCAGTGATTGCGCTAGTGGTGTAAACAGCAACAGGAAAAGTAAGGTAGAGACGGCCTCGGGAGAAGGAAAAACGCAGTCGGAAGCTTGTCTTCTTTGTATCCTCATCCTTTCCCTGGTCAACGGAGCAGGTGGTGGGTTCTATCACTGATGGTAATGAGTTGGACGGAAGGGGGTTCAGAGAGTCGCAGTTTATGCTAACATAATGTGTAGTGATTGGTGTTGTTGAAAGTGAACTGAAAACGGTATGTGCGATAGCAGCAGACACTGGGCAAAGCCTTCAGACGGAAGTCTCCACTGTGCGGTGCCTTATTCAGAATGGAGCAGATTGCTTGTAGTGCATGTAATTTGCACCATTCTGAGTAGAGCAACGCTCAGTAAGAACATCGCTTGGTTTTGCCTTTGGACGGTGTGGGTGGACACGCACCCGTCCCTGCACTGCCTTCCTTCCTCTCTGGAGGGCCCTGCGTCTCCCAGAATCTCAGAGAAGTTGAGGTGATGCCAGTGAACATTGACTAACAATGTGAGCAGCAATAGTGTAGAGAAAGTAAAGACGCGCTCGGATAAGAGAGAATACACAAACCTGTTCTCTTTGCATCATCATGATCCTCCAGGTCAACAGAGTCGATGAGGAAGTGCCCTCTCACCGATACAGTGCAGTGTAGGGACTTCACGCAGTCTCCGTTTATGCAGATGTTTTGGATAGTGTTGTGATGCAGTAGGGGGAGAATAGAAACCCCTACTTGAGACTTCAGTAGAGGCTCCCCGGTCTTCCTCCCGAAAGCTCTCTGTTCAGTGAGCGCTCTAATTTGGTAGGTGCGAGACCATGGACTACGTGTAACTTGTGTCTTTCCCTAAACAACAAAGGTAAGTAAGAATGTCATCTGTGATTATCAGGGAGACTGGCCACGTGTTTTCCCTTTAGCCAAGCTGTGTGCTGTGCTGTATCCGGAAATGCCTGTTTCCTCCAATTGCATGTGAACAGGAACTCCTGAGCTGAGTGATGCTCAATGAAATCAATGTTTTTGGAGTCTTACACCCACATACACATGGGTGCAATCCAGAGCTTTCTGTCTTCATCTTGACAGGATTTTTGCAGGTATTTTAGTGCGGTCTTGATGATTTTAGTGTGTTGTTGTTTTTTCTTTATAAAAACTGGAATACCTACATGTCATTGATCTTTTGTTGACCATGTTAACTGCAATAGGTTAGAGAGGTAAAGATGCCACAGATATGTTAGATTACAACTCAAGCTTGTTCTCTGCATCATCATGATCATGTGTGTAAATAGAGCAGGTGAGGATTACCCACTGATTATGCACTGTGAGTCTTATGGACTGGTGTTGAAATTATCTTAATTTATGGAAATAGATTGTTCTGTGTTTTGACAGGGTTTGAAAGAAAGGAAACTTATATTTGAGGTTCCAGTGGAGACTTGGCATCTTCTTTATATCGAAGCCGTGTACTGTGCTATGCCTTACGTGGAAAGGTCTCAATTACTTAGACTACGTGTAATCCGTTCTCTTCTGAGTAGAGGAACACTCAGCAAGAACACCTTTGGACCATTTTTGGGATGTGCTTGCGTCCTTGGGCCTTAAACCAATGTGACCTTACAGCCACCTGGATCTCAGGCATCCTGACATGATTTCAGTGATTCCTGCTAACTGTGTGAACAGCAACAGGACAAAAAAGATAGAGATGCCCTCGGGTGAAGAAGAAAACAGTATAAAGCTTGTCCTCTTTGTGTCCTCATCATTTTCCTTGGTCAACAGAGCAGGCTACGGGTTCTGTCATTGATGATAATGAGTTGGATGGTAGAATGTTCAAATAGTCTCAGTTTATGCTTGTATTTGTGTAGTGATTGATGTTGTTGCGAGTAAATTGAAAATGATATGCGTGGTTTCAGTAGACACTGGGCAAAGCCTTTATACTGAAGACCCCACTGTGTGGTACCCCATTCAGAAAGGAGCAGGTTGCTTATATCGCATGTAATTTGCACCTTTCCAAATAGGGCAGTGCTCAGTAAGAACATCGTTTGGTTTGGCCTTTGGACGGTGTGGGTGGTCACACACGTGTCCCTGCATTGCCTGCTTGCACTGCAGAGGGTCCTGCGTCCACCTGAATCTCAGGCAACCTGAGGTGATTTCAGTGATTCTTTACTAACAACGTGAACACCAACAGGGTAGAGAAAATAAAGATGTTTTTGAATAAGAGGGAATAAAACACAAACTAATATATCTCTGTCATTATCATAATCTAGGTAAATGGGGCAAGTGAGAGATTTCTACCAATTGAGATTTGCAGTGTGAGAGTAGGCTTTTTCCATAGTCTCCATTTATGCAAAGTTTTCCATAGTGTTGTGATGTTTTGTTGAGAGCAAATAAAACCACTGGTTGGGCCCCATCGTTATGTGGCTCTCAGGTGTCCTGACATGATTTAAATGATCCTTTACTGATAATGTGAATATCAGCATATTAGAGATTATAAAGATACCAGAGATAAGAGAACACAACCTCAAGCTTGTTCTTTCTGTATCATGATCATCTAGGTAAGTAGAAAATGTGAAGGAATCCCACTTATTGAGGAGTGTGTTCAAGTATTTGTACCTTCGGTGAGAGAAATGAACTCTATATTTGAGGTTATAGAGGAAACTGGGCAGATGTTCCACCTTGAAGCCATGTTCTGTGCTGTGCCCTACTTGAATATGTCCTATTTGCTTAGACTACGTGTAACTGGTTCATTTCTGAGTAGAGACAGCTCAGTAAGATTATCATTTGATGTTGCCTTTGGACCACGTGGTTGGACATGCATGTGTCCTAGACCTGCCTGCCTTGAACTGCGGAGGGTTCTGCTTCCATCTGATTATCATGCATCCTGAAATGATTATAATAACCATTGCTCATCATGCTTTCACCAACATGTTAGATAATATCGAGATACCCTCAGATAAAAGAGGTAACAGACTGTATTTTTTTCCTATTTTATCATCATTATCATCCAGGTAAACCTAGAGCAGGTAAGGCATTCCAACTATTTGAGAATTGTGTTACCACTTGGGGCTCAGGCATCCTGAGATGTTTTAAATGATCCATTGCTAACAATGTGAGTACTTACAGTTACAGAATATGACGATGCCATCGGATGGAAGAAAAATAGGCTCCAGCTCATTCTCTCTGTGTCATCATGATAATCCAGTTCAAACGAGAAAGTGAGAGAATCCCATTTATTGAGGGTTACTCGTTGGACAGTAGGGTGTTCAAGTATTTTGTATTGTCATTGATGTAGTTGGGAGCAAAATGAAACCTGTATTTGAGATTCCAGTGGAGACTCGGCAGGTTCTCCATATTGAAACCATGTTCTGTGCTGTGCCCTACTTGGATATGTCCCAATTGCTTAGACTACATGTAATTGATTCATTTCTGAGTGGAGCAACACTCAGTAAAGTCATTGTTTGATGTCACCTTTGGACTGTGTGGTTGGATATGCATGTGTCCTAGAGCTGCCTGCCTTAAACTGCAGAGGGTCCTGCTTCCATCTGATTATCAGGCTTCCTGAAGTGATTTCAGTGACCATTGCTTATCATGTTAACACCAAGAGGTTAGATAATATCAAGATGCCCTTAGATGAAAGAGGTAACAGGCTGTATCTTGTTCTTATTCTGTCATCATGATCATCCAGGTAAACATAGAGCAGGTAAGTAATTCCCACTGATTGAGAGTTGTGAGTTTTATGATATGGTGTTCAAATTATCTCTGTTTATGCAAATATTTTCATTGTGTTGTACTGTAGATTCAGATAAAGGAAATTAATATTTATATTTTATTGGTTCGGGGTCAGGTCCTCCACCTTGAAGCCGTGCTCTGTGCTCTGCCCTACTTGGAGAAAGGTCCGGGTCACTTAGACTACATGTAATTGGTTCCCTTCTGAGTAAAGCAACACTCAGCAAGAACATCATTTTTAATGGCCTCCTGACTATGTGGGGTGGATATGCATGTGCCCTTTAGCTAACTGGTTTGAAATGAGGAGGCACTTACGGCCACCTGGATCTCTAGTATCCTGAGATGATTTCAATGAGTCATTACTAACAGTATGAACACCAACAGGTTAGAAAAAATAAGGATGCCCTCAAATAAGAAAGAAAATAAGCTCAAGATTTTTTCTGTCTGCATCATCATAATCATCCAGGTAAACAGAATAGGTGAGGATTCCTGCTGATAGAGGATTGTGAGTTTTGTGGCACGGTGTTCAAATTGTCTCAAAATGCAAATATTTTTTGTTCTGTTGTGGTTTTTAGAGAAAGGAAAACAATATTTGACAATTTAGTGGATTATGAGCTCCACCCTTTGAAGCCTTGCTCTCTGCAGTACCTAACTTGATAAGGTGCTGATTACTTAGACTATGTGTAATTGGTTCCTCTCTGAGTAGAATAACGCTCAGTATGAATATCATTTGTGGTGGCTTCAGATTGTGTGGGTACTTTCTTGTGTGTCCTTGAGCTACTGGCTTGAACTGTGAGGAGGCCCACACAGCCACCTGGATCTGAAACAACCTGAGATGATTGAAATGACCATTGCTAACATTGTGAACCACCAACAGGTTAGAGAATGTAAAGATGCCCTCGGATAAAAGTGAATAAAATCTCAAGCTTATTCTCCTGCATCATCATCATCATTCAGGTAAATAAGGGCAAGTGAGAGGTTTCTACCAACTGAGGCATGCAGGTCGAGAGTAGGCTTTTTCCATAGTCTCAGTTTATGCAAATTTTTTGAATAGTGTTGTGATGTGGTGGGAGAGCAATGAAAACCATATTTGAGATTTCATAGGAGACTGGCCACATCCTTTCCCTTGTGTGCAGTGCTCTGTCTAGAAATTCCTGTTCCCTTATACTGCAAAGGGGGAAATGGATGAGGTCTACCTTGCACTAAGCCTTAGATGTGTGTAGTGCAGGTGTCTCTGTTGGTGGCTCACTTCAGATTCATGCCTCGGGTGAGGTTGTAGCTGTGGTGTGTGTCGGTGTTCTGAGGTTTGAGTGAAGGGGCCCCTAGTGTCCCCTTTGGCCTTTCTGAGTTGAGCGATGCACAACAAAAGCAACCTTTATGGAGGCCTTTTATCCATATATTGATGTGTGTGTTCTCGAGTTTTCTGTCTTGAGCTCAGCGGGGCCCTGCCAGGCATCTGGGTGCAATCTCAGGAATAATCAAGATGATTTTTGTCATCCATTCATAATAATGGTAATACCTACAGGTAGAGAAGATAAAGGTACCCCATAATTGAAGAGAAAAAAGGAGAAACCTGATTATCTCTGGGTTCTTGCAATTTTTCATGTAATCATAGAACACTGGATTGTATTCCCATCTTGGGAAGGGTGTATGCTGGAGGATCATTGGTAACACTGTCTTAGGTAATGGAAAAATTTTGGGAATAATAGTTATTTTGTGTTTGAAGTTGATTAATGCTACATTTCAGAGTAGGATGGGGATTGGGCAGGTCCTTTTTCTTGAAGCCATCCTCTGTGGAGTGCCCTATATAGAAAGGTGAATGTGACAGGAGTCTGTCTATGTAGTGTAGTTTTCAACAAGAGCAGTGGTGTGGGCCTTTGGCCTTATGATAGGCATTGAGCTGCTGTTTTTCTTGGACACTCTTTTCTGAATAAGGATTAGTGGGATACCTATATCTCAGGCATTTTGTTGATTTTTAGCCTCTAACCGTGACAAGTGGGCCAACTTGTAAGAATCTATTGTCATAGTTTATCTTGGTCATCCTTTCTGAGTATAGAGTAAGGCTAGCAAACTTTGTGAGTTTGTAGGAAAACTTTGCATTGTCATAGATATTTACATGGATATGATTAGTTTATGTTTAGCCATTGTAGTTTTGGACTTTTATTTGTAATGTTTTTAATATTTCATATTTTTTCACTCGTGGTTTGCTTATCAACAACAAGAATTCTGACTTCTTATTTATTTTATTCTTGTTTATTTTACACTAATTACCATTGTTTGGTAACATTTATGGGGTTCTGAAATATTTTTCAATGAGACTATACCATGTAATCTCTCTCTAAATGCATGTAGTTATTAGCAATCCTGAAGTCTTTTTTTGCGAGGGTTTATTTTATTTATACGGCTGTGCTATAAAATAATGATTTGGGAATGTTCTCTATCCTCATACAGATTTGCTATGAACTCTACCTAAAACATTCATTTGTAGAGAAATTCAGGTATGTAAAAAGGGTAATTTAATTAATATTAAGAATTAAATACATGTTTTTATTAAGAAATGTATTTTTTGATGGTAACAAAAATCTACATGTGAAAATCTGGAAGAAATTCCAAAGTATATTATCTCCTTGCCGGATATGTCCATTTCATTCATTGTGGTAGTGGTATCATGGGTGCTTCATTCGTACAGAGAATTTACATATTTGTAGTTCTTTGTATATCATTTATACCTCAAAAAAGCTGTTAAAAAAGAAAGACAAAGTATATTGCTTCCCATTTAAGCAGTCCTTCAGCAAGTGATTTATGATTACTACTGCCAGCACTCCTTCTGGTCCTGCTGCTACTGTCACTTCAAGTAGTACTAATACTACTCCTGCTGTGTTTATTAGGAGCACAGAAAACACTTTACATGATCACTTTTTAACAAGATGATATTTCTAGCAGTTGTAATGACTTTAGGACCTGGCTATACCACATAGGATGTAAATTTTAAGAAATATATCGATCTGTTGATATTTATGTTTTTAAATTCTCAGCAAATTGAAGAAAATGGAGAAATGATTTTAACCATTTAATAAAATCTTAAAAGAAACTTGCTCTTCTAGAGCATACTTTTTGTTTTTTAAAATTTTATTAAATTTATTGGGCTGACATTAAGATTTTATAAGCTTCAATTGTATAATTCTGTAATATATCATCCATATATTGCATTGTGTTCACCATGCAAAGTCGTCTTTTTCCATCACCACATATTTTATTTCCTTTACCCTCTCCTACCTCCCCTAACCTCCCTCCCCTCTTGTAATCACCATACACTGGTGTCTGTATCTTTGAGGTTTTTTTGTTTGTCTTGTTTGTGGCTTTCTGTTTTATATCTCACATAACAGATAGTGCATTGTACTTCCAGAGCATATTTTTAACACTTTTATATAGCTGGTGCTTAACACAGCTACATTTTCCATGTGGCAAGAAAGATATAGGTACTCGTGTTCATTTCTGCTTCAAAGTTTATTGCTATATATTCTTTTTTCAATTTGTTTGTTCTTTAGAATACCTCATGTATATCGATGAGTAAATAGATATATAAGTATTTTTATTCAATTAGATTCTTGAAAGCTAAGGGAAGATATTGGGTAGAGAGTATATTCGTGGCTACAAATGACAATACATTTTGGTTTTTGTTTAGCTTCAATTTCAAATTACAGAACAGAGCTTTATCAATACAAATGTTGCTTTGAATTTACCTTCTCTAATTCATCCATGGTGACACTCGTTGAATGATTGCATTTCATGTTGATTTTAAAGGTTGTTTCCTGCTATCATCAAAGCTCATTATTGTCTCTTTTGTTTAGGTCACTCTTACTGAGTTCCACTGCACTAGGCCTGCATGTGTTGTTGACTTCAAAGTTGTAAGAGAAAAAACATTCTGTTCAAATCACCTGAAGAAAGGTTGCTTCCAGTTGATGCTGTGGTTCTCATAACCTCCTTGAATCCAGACACCTGGAGAACGCTAGACTGAATGATGGTCATGTGTATAGTGAAATCAGTTTTCACTTAAATGCAGGGTTTCTTCATTTGCTTGTGAGGAATTTCCTTTTCCTGTGGTGGAAATGAATTCTGTGATAATACAATTAATGATTTGTCTGTCACAAGGTTACAGAATCATTTAACATATATCTCCTCACCCATTTCAACACAAGGTCTGTAATAACAATTTTATATAATGGGGTATTTTGAGTATGAATTTAATCCATGTATATAATCTAAGCACTCAGATTGGCAGGTAAATTAGCATAAAGCCAGTGTTAAGATGGTCATTGTTAATGTTTAATAATTATGGCTTTATTAATTAAAATTTAGACTTCTTTTCATACAGGTAGGAAGCAGTGGTAAGTGTAATTAAAAGACGTGGTTATTTCCCCAAAGAAAGTGAGAGTTGCATATTTATTTATTTTTTTGGTATTAATTTTTCATGATAAATTTAGTTTTATCTCAATGACCAGTGAATTTAAGATATATATATATATATATATATATATATATATATATATATATATATAGATCAAGTTCTATATTCCTTATATAGAAATTATGGAATATATATATATGTGTGTGTGTGTGTGTGTGTGTGTGTGTGTGTGTGTGTGTGTATATTACCTTAATATTCAAATTCATCTTTTTCCTTCTAAACAAATGTATATGTAATGTTCAAATTTATGTGTCATCTTGGCTAGGCCTTGGTATCCAGTTTTTAGTCAAACTCCAGTATAGGTATTGCTGTGAAGGTACTTTTTCAGATGAGATTAACATTTAAATTAGTAGACATTACAACAAATGAACAGGACAAACAAACAGAGATGCACGGACATGGACAATAGACTAGTGGTTACCAGAGGGTGGGAGGGAGAGGGGAGGTAGGTGGGGTAAAAGGGGTCAAATACATGATGACAGAAAGAAATCTAACTATGGGAGGTGAACGCATAATTAGATATGTGTGTATGTTACTGTTAAATTGAAACTTATCTGAAACTTACTGGATTTCATTAACTGATATCACTATAAATAGATAGATAGATAGATAGATAGATAGATAGATAGATAGATAGATAAGTAAAATTGATCATTAGACTTTAAATTAGATTACCCTCTATAATGGCTGAGCCTCATCCAATCATTCAAAGGCCTGGATCCCCCAGGAAGAGGCAGTTCTTTCTCCAAAATGCCTTTGGAATTTGAGATGCAACATCAACTCTTCCTGGGTATCCATCCACCCTGCTAGCCTGCCCTTAAGATTTTGGATTTGCTAGTCCCAACGGTTGTCCTTAAAATAAATATCTCACTCTTGCTTTCTCTTTTGTATGTGTGTGTGTATTTGTGTGGGCATAAATCCGATTGTTTCTATTTCTCTGGAGAATCCTAATACATATTTCATGTCACCTTAAAAGAAGCTGACGTATTTCTCTGAGTATGTGTAATGTGACTGTATTTTTTTAAAAATGGGATCATGCACTGAGCTTTATGTAATATGATCAAACCATGAATATGAAAAGATTGATATCCTTCAACATGTAATGCTTTTTCTGGTTTAAGTTTTCAATTGTAACTCTTTATTTAATGGTATCTACTTTAAGGTTAGTGATATAAACAAAGAACACCAGTTTTTAACCATTTATATGTGTCACCATGTGCTACAACAACAAAAATTCTTTTCTAGTACAGTCTGAGTTATGTGAGCTATAATGCTATGTGTGAATTTCTCTTTGACATTACCATGTAGATTTGATGTGTGCAATGATCTCCTTATTCTTTCTTTTTGAGGATTTTCAGGATAACCTAAACCATTCACATATAGGCATATTACCTCATGACTCACAAGGACTATGGAGTTATTAAAAGTTTATTCAGTTCTGGGCTATGTGAGCATCTAACCACAGAAATGTTTCATATACTTTGTCTCCAAGGTATATAGTCATTCACCAAATGATACTTATCACTGTTACAACTATACTAATATGACCAAAGCAAGTGCTAGTATGACTAGTACTATATAAGCGTCACTGAGATGAAGTTTAAATTTTACCTTCTAATAGGTAGGAAGTCTATTGGATAAATACATATATACATATATATTTGAAGTTATGTGTTTGAAAAACTAAGATCATACTTTATACCTATTTAATACATCATGAATATCTTCACTGGTAAATAAGATTTTAAAAATCTGTCTTAAATTCCTATACTGTAATCCATGCAGAATGTGTGATAGTGAGGAAAAGGAAGTGAGGATTTGATTATTTTTCCACTCAAATAAGGAATTAACTGAACATTATTTTATCTATTCATTTTCTTCCAGTGAAATCTGATTCTTTGAACCTATTTCACACCATTTTAATTTTTTAACTTTAACATAGATGACAAATTTCAGTATCTTGTGTATTTATTTTCTATCTACTTATAATTTTCTGAACTACTTTATCATCTTTCAGAATTTTTCAATAGATTCTCTGGGTTGATTACAACAATATTATCTTTAGGTTTTATGTATTGATTTTCTACATTGATTTTTCTAAACTAAATAGAATGTTTTCTCAGCCTAACTAGAGAAAATCAGTAAAATTCAACATTGAAAACATAGTAACAATCCCCACTCAAATGCTTTATGCTGAATTTTTTCTTTAGACATTTTTTATAACTTTGGATCATTTACATCATTATCCATGCTGAAACATACATATGTATACAAATGGATATGCATATGTATACAATACATTGTGTGTATCACAGTCAGAAAATCTGAAAGTCACACTGCTCAAGCTCAAAACACACACAAACAATTCTCTTGATTTCATATGACATTTATTGGGATTTATTGTTGAGAAAGAAATTTTATCATTACTTCTACACCTAAATAAATTTATGATACAGCGTTTCTTGACACATTTATTTCTTTTGAGGTAAAGTTTACATATAGTGAAATCCACAATTCTTAAGTATATTTTCAATGAAAATTTACTAATTCATATACCTGTGTAAACAAGCCCCTATCAAGTGATGAAAAATTACCAACCCCCAAATTTCTTCATGCCCTCTCTCACTCCAACCCCAGAGGGAATCGCTTTTAATTTTTTTCGGCCACAGATTAACTTTACATATTCTAGAACTTCATGTAGTATATACTCTTAGTGCACAGCTCTTTCATAAGAAAACTGCTTTTGCCATTCATCCATTTGATGTACATATCCGTGCTCAGCTACTTTTTATTGTTAAGTAGTATTATATGAATACATCACCATTTGTTTACCCATTATCTTACAGATGGACACCTGGATTATTTCTTGTTTAAGGCTATTATAAATAAAACTTCTGTTAACTTCCATGTACAAGTCTGTGGACCTATATTTTCCTTTCTCTTACATAAATACTTCAGAGTGCAAATGCTGGCTTACTTTTAGTTTTATGAAAAATTGACAGACCTTTGCCCAAAGTGT
Source organism: Rousettus aegyptiacus (assembly GCF_014176215.1). Lineage (NCBI taxonomy): Eukaryota > Metazoa > Chordata > Mammalia > Chiroptera > Pteropodidae > Rousettus > Rousettus aegyptiacus. The sequence goes on along the minus strand of NW_023416312.1, from coordinate 94,386,473 downwards.
TATATACAATAAAATTTACCTATTTTAAGTATCAGTTTTGATGGATTTTGGTAATAGTATACAGTGATGTATACATAAGTCAAGATATAGAACAGTTCTATAATCCTAAATTTTGTCCTCATATTCCCTTGCATTTAATATCCTCTCCCTCTTTGATTCCAGGCAACCATTAAAATGATTTCTCACACAATAAGTCTGCCTTTTATAACATTTCATAGAAATGCAATCTTTTTTGTTTTACTTCATTCACTAAGCACAAGGCATTTGAGAGTCATCTGTGTTGTTATTGCATATATCAATTGTTCATTTCTTTCTATTACTAGATTGTATTCCATAGTATGACGTGCTATAATTTGTTATTCATTTGCCCATTTTTGGACATTTGGTTTGGTTCCATTTGGGGGCTATTATGAATAATGTTGCTATGAATGTTCATGTACACATTTTTGCATGGACATATATTTAAATTTCTCGTGGGTAAAGGTAATAGTAGAATTACTGGGTCATAATAATACACATATTTAACTATAAAGTATTGACATACAATTTTTCCAAAGTGCTTACCAATTTTGCCTTTATACCAGCAATGTATGAAAGGTACTTTCCCCAAAAACTCAACAACAGTTGGTAATGTCAGTCTTTTTTTTTTAATTCATTCTGGTGTATATGCAGTGATATCACATTTTGGTTTTAACCTTCATTTATCTGATGACTATTGGTGTTGAAAGTCTTTTTTTATAAGTTTATTAATCACATGTATATCTCTTGTGAAGTGCCTGCAGATTTTGCTTATTAATCTATTACTTCTTTTTCACCTTACTGAATTGTATATGTTCTTTATACATTCTGAATACAATCACTTGGTTAGATTTGTATTTTGGAATAATTTTCTCTCATTGTGTGGCTTGTAGTTTTGTTTTCTTAACTGTATCTTTTTTTCCTTTCAACACATGTTATTTAAATATGAGAATACATATTATTTAAAGTGTTTTTGTTTACAGATATAAAGAATTTTTAAAATCATAGTTAACTGGTAATTTAAGAATGCTTGGATTCATTGATCACCACCCTAAGATCACCTCATAGTGATTGCCGATATAAATAGTAGTAGTCAGACAGATAAAAAGACCTTGTCAATGTTTCGAGAAACTCAAATTATCTTTACTTTGTTTATTTATTTATTTATTTATTTATTTATTTTTATTTTTATTATGGTGACATTGGCTAACAAAATCCAGTAAGTTTCAGGTGTGCAATTCAATAGTAATAACTATTTCTTTTGAATGGCAATATTTTTTATCTTGAAGAAGTCCATTTTATTAAATGTTATTTTTTTGTGTGCTTTTCTCTTTAACAAATGCTTGACCTAACGTCACAAGGATTTTACTCTAAATTTTATTACATAAATTTAATAATGTTCGTTCTTATGGTTAACTCCATGATCCATTTTGAGTTAACATGTTTGTATGACGTGAGGTAAAGGTAGAGGTTCATTTTTTTCTGTACAGATATCTAATTTTTTCAGTGCCATTTCTTGAAAAGCCTATCATCTCAATTGAATTTCACTGACAAATTTGGCAAAGATTAATTGATTGAATTTTTTATTCTATTTCTGGATTCCGTTTAACCTCAAAACAATACCACAGTGTCCTGAATACTATAGCTTTATAGTAGTTCTTGATTTAAGGTAGTATAAGTTATCCAGCTTTGTTCTTTTTTGGAAATTGTTTAGGTATTCTAGGACCACTTGTGAGGATTTTGATTGGGATTGAAATGAATCTATATATTAATTGGGATGAGTTAACGTCTTAAAAACATTGAGTCTCTTCCAATTCAAAATATGACACATCTTTCCAGGTATTTTGTACTTTAATTTCCTTTTCAGTGTTTTGTAGTGTTCCACATACTAGTTTCCACGTTTTAATTTAATATATTCTGAAATATTTTTGTCATGCCGTTGTGAATGTTGTTTACTTAATTTCATATTCTACTTGTTAGTTGCTATTATATAGAAATACAATTAATTTTTTATATAGTGAACTTGTATCCTATAACCTAGTTAAATTCATTAATTCCAGCAGAATTTGTGTAGAATCCTTAGAGTTTTCTAACATGATTATGTCATCTGCAAATAAAGATAGTTTTACTTTTTTTCTTTCATATATGCATTTCTTTTATTTTTTTCTTCCCACAGTGTATTAGTGAGGACCTCTAGTACAATGAAAAGTAAATGCACTGAAAGCCAATATCTTAACTTGTCCTCAATCTTTGGTAGAAAGAATTGAGCTTTTTACCACCAAATATTTTGTTAGTTGTATATTTATCATTGATGTCCTTAATTAGACCTTATATTTATAGTTTTCTTAGTTTATTTAAAATGAAAAGGCATGTAATTTTGCCAACTTTTTTCAGCATCTGTTGAAATGATATTGTTTCTTTTCCTTTAATTTCTAAACATGATATAGTACATTGATTTATCTTAGAATGTTAAACCAATCTTGTGAGATTTTGAAATATTACTCCTATATGTCTCTATTACCTCTTCTTCCTTTTTGTATTATTATAGTTATGCATATTGCATCTATATCTAATAAAAAACCCAACAGTACATTGCTATGGTGATTACTTTAAATAAGAAAGGAGAGCAAGGATGTGTTTATAGAGTTTGTTATATTAACATCCTTAATTACTATTATTAATCACTATTTCTGGTTCTTTTTATTTGTTCTCGTGGATTTGAGTTACAATATGGAATACTTACTCCAATACAACTTTCCTCCCACCCTCCTTATTTTTGCTATTATTTCCAAATATATTATTTTTCTCCATTTTATATGCCCCCCGATACAATACATATTATTTTATACAGTTGTTTTAAAATCATTTAAGAGGAGGGAGGATAAATATGGATTTATACAGTCTTTTATAATTATATAATTACTTTTATCATTATTAGCGTTCTTTGGGATAGTTTTTGGATTTGAATTAGCATTTGAAGTCACTTCCTTTCAGCTCCAAAAGCTTACTTTAGTATTTCTTTGAAGATGGTTCACTAGCAACAAATTCAGTTTTTGTTTATCTGGGAATTTCCTTATTTCGTCAGCACTTTTTTTTTTAAAGAGAATTTGCTGGAGGTAAGATTTTTGGTAGTTATTTTTATTTCCAGTGCTTTGAATATGTCTTAAATGCTTTCTGTCTTCCATTGATTAGACCTCAGCTCTGATTCTTAGTAGGGTCCTTTTACACATAAGAAGTTTTCCTCTTACTGTTTTCATGATTTTGTAATTACATTTCAGCATTTTTACTATTACTGGATATGAATCTCTTTGCATTTATTACATAGAGTTTTTCAGTTTTTTTGATGTTTAATTTTGTTTTCTTAAATTAAATTAAATTTGGAAATATTTGTAGCCATTATTTCTTTGAATAATTGATTTTCCTGATACTGTCCCACTTTTCTCTAAGGCTCTTTTCAATTTTCTTTTTTTTTTCATATTGCACAATCTCTACCATCTTTCTTCATCTTTGCTGATTCTTTTTTTCTGCCAGTTCAAATCTACTGTTAACAGACTCCCCACCCCCCCACCCCCCACCACTGTCCCACAGTGAAATTTTTCGATTTCAGAATTTTTTTTTAACAATTTCTAGCTCTTTATTAGTTTGCTCTATTTGATGAGACATTGCCATCCTTTATTGAGTTAAACATGATTTCTTTTAGTTCTTTGAACATATTTTAATGGCTGCTTTGAAGTCTTTGTTATTTTAAATCTAAAGTATGGGCTCTCTCACTAGCAGTTTCTGTTGTCTGGTTTTATTCTTGTGTACATGTCATGCTTTCCTGTTTCTTTGTATGTCTTGTATCTTTTATTGTTGAAAACTCAATATTTTAGGTAATATATCAACTCTAGATTTTTACCCCCATGTCCTGTTTTTATTGTTTGCTTTTTTGTTTGTTTAGTTACTTGACTGACCTACCTCAGTGAATTATATTTCCCCAACAACGTGACGCAAGTGATGTTGCTTTTCAGAGGGTGAAGACTTGGTAGTGCACAGTTACCATGGGATAACAGTGGTTTTAGCAAGACTGTCTTTGACTTTCTCTTTCTCTGATTTCTCTGTTCAACTGTTCACCTCATTTGGTATCACATCCAGTTATTAAGCTTCACTAATTGCCAGTTGATTGCTCTATTTTTTGACAATGCCCTGGGGCATAAAATGCTCTAAAGTCTGGTTCAATTAAATTCTGGCAGAAATAGTTTGGAGGCCAGAATTTGAGGTTCGTTCTGATTCTAGGAGGGCTCTTCTTATCTGTCATTTTCTATCATGCATTTTAACTAGCCGGCCTATGGTTTAGCTTGTTCGTCTAAATTAAGAGGAGCTTCTTGCCTGCTCTTATTTTCTTACCACGAAAACGGCTGTTGTTTTCGCAAACACCCTCAAGTCTTGAACTTCCCCACACTGTTTTTAAATAAAGTCAGTTCCTATGGGACAGTCTTTCAACTTCTCTTTTCTTATAGACTGCCTCTTCCTTGGACAAAGTTTCTGAACCACTTATCCAGGTGCGGAGCAGGGCGGTAGACTATAACAGTCTTAGCTTAGCTCTCCCTATGTAGGATGTCCTCCTTATCAAGCTAGGGTAAAGGTGATGGCACTCCAGTGTTCTTGGGCAGCTGCACTTCAGATAGAACCTATATCCTAAGAATATGGGTTGTATATAAGAAGGGAGTCTCCAACGCTTGACTGCACTCATAAGGAATTTAACATTTTCAACTTGGCAGTGGGAGAAGATAAGAAATGTTGGTGCCCTGCCCCACCCAGTTAGATATCATAGCATTTAATTGAGAGCTGAGAGGAGAGAGCCTATCTTCTCAGCTACAGTCACCAGGAATTGTTCCTTCAGCCTGAGCTGTGGGAGAGAGAGAAGAAATAGGCCTTGGCTCAAGTGCCAAAATACATACAGAGACAGTGATGATTTCAGCCACCAGGCCCCTTTGATCATACTCCCACCTTCACCCCTGTATACCCGTTATAAGCAGTGTCCACATCCTTGTATTTACTCAAGCTAAAACGTACCCTTTGTTGGCTATGCATTTTTGTATATCACACTCATATAGACATACAGGGATTTTTTTCATTTTTACATACTTTAGAGATTACAGTATACATATTATTCAGTAAATGGATTTCCTACTCAAAAACATTACTCATATATATTCTTCCAGGTCATATTTTGTGTCTATAATGTAAACTAATATTTAACTTTATTATTTCTTCAAACATAAAATTTTCCCGACAGAATTTTTCTCATAAATTTGGTCATTTAATCTAGATTTTAAGATTACTTTTGCCATTATGATAAGTTGCTTTATCCCTTAGTGATGACATAGAAAATTTTACATTTTATTTTAGTTTCGAGGTCTGCTTGGTTAATCTCACCATTTTATATTTGTTCATAACCTGTAATTGCCAATGCCAATAGAGTTGAATTGGCCTTTTCTTCCTTCCCCTATATTCTTGACCTAAAACTGTAAAACATTAAAAAAAATGAACATTTTGGCAGTATCGAATTTTCCCATACATGAAGATGGCCATGTATTTATTGGCCTGTTATTTTATATTCTACTGTAAAGTTTTTAAATTACTTAATATAGGCCCTGAAATATTTAGATAATTTTATTACTGGGTGATTTACTTTTTTTCTTTCTTTTGTTTGTGGGTTCTTTTATCTGTCATTGTATGTTCTAGGTGATTATCATTGCAGTACATGGAAGTTACTGAGTTTATATTTTTTTCTGAATAACTTCCTAAATTTTCTTACTAGTTTCCATTCATTTTAATTGTATTTTCTTGAATTATCTCTCTGGATAATAGTGGTTTTATTCTAGGTCCCTTGAAACAAAATATCACCAAATATGTGCCATATTCACACAGTGCTGTGAATTACCAAAAATCAGAATGGCAACAACAGATTACTCCATAGTGGCTATGCTAATTTACAGTTCCATCAACAGTGCACAGGGGTTCCCTTTTCTTTACATTCTCGACAACACTTACTGTGTTTTGTCTTTTTGATGATAGCCATTCTGACAGGTGTGAGGTGATACCTCATTGTATTTTTTACCTGTATTTCTTTGTTGATTAGTGAAGTTAAGCACCTTTTTGTGTGTCTCTTTGCCATCTGCAACATCTTCTTTGGAGAATGTTTATTTAGGTCTTCTCCTGATTTTTGAATTGAATTATTTTTTTTGTTTTGTTTATTTTTTATATTGAGTTATATTGGTAGGTTGCCTTTTCAATTTGTTGATGGTTTCCTTTGCTTTGTGGTTGAATGTAGTCCCATTTGTTTATTTTTATTTTGTTGCCCTTCTCTGAGGAGACACATCAAAAATATATTTCTAAGTCCAATGTTAGAATTTATTGTCTATGTTTTCTTCTAGGAATCTTATGGTTTCAGGTCTTACATTTATCTTTAATCCATTTTGAGTTTATTTTTATATATGTTATAAGAAAGTGCTCCAGTTTTATTTTTTTGCATATAGCTGTTCAGTTTTTTTTAACACTTTTTATTAAAGACTTTTCCCCACTGTATATTATTACCTTCTTTGTTGTAAATTTAATTTATTTATGTAAGTGTGGATTTATTTCTCAGTTCTCTATTCTGTTCCATTGATCTATGTATGTTTTTCTGCCAGTATCATACTATTTTGACTACTATACCTTTGTAGTATAGTTTAAAATCAACGAGCATGAGGTCTCCAACTTCAGTTTCATTTACTTCTGCTATGGTCTTTATTATTTCCTTCCTTCTCCTAACTTTGAGATTTATTTGTTCTTATTTTTCTAGTTCCTTTAGATGCAAGGTTATATTGTTTGAGATTTTTCTTGTTTTCTTTAGGTAAGCCTATTTTGCTATAAATTTCCCCCTTAGAAAGGATTTTGCTGTGTCCCATAGAGTTTGTAACATTTCCATTTTCATTTGTCTCAAGGTGTGTCTTAATTTCCTCTTTGATTTCTTCACTGACCCATTGTTTGTTTAGTAGCATATTCTTCAGCTTCCACATGTGTTTTTTCCAGCTTTCTTCTTATAATTGATTTCTAGTATCATACAGTTGTGGTAGAAAAAGATGTTTGATATGATTTCTGTCCTAATTTTGTTGAGACTTGTTTTGTGGCCTAATGAGTGTGATGCATCCCCGAAAATATTCATGTGCACTTGAAAAGAATGTGTATTTTACTGTTTTTTTTTTTTTTGGATAGAATGTTCTGTATATATCTATTAAGTTCATCTAGTCTTATATGTCACTTAAGTCTAATGTTTCCTTGTTGATTTTGGTTGGATGATCTATCCATTGACATAAGTGGTATATTTTAAGTCCCCTAGTATTATTGTATTACTGTCAATCTCACCATTTATATCTGTTAATATTTGCTATATGTACTTAGATGCTCATAAGTACATACAGGGTGCATAGAGGTTTACAAGTGTTATATCCTCTTGTTGGACTGATCCCTTTATCATTATGTCATATCCTTGTCTCTCGTTACAGTCTTCGTTTTAAAGTCTGTTTTGTCTAAGTATTGCTACCCAGCTTTCTTTGGGTTTCCATTTGTAGGGAATATTTCTTTCCATTCCTTCACTTTCATTCTGTGTGTCTTCAGATCTGAAGTAAGTCTCTCATAGGCAACAGAGATGTGGATCTTGTTTTTTTTATCCATTCAGCCACCCTATGTCTTTTGAATGAAGCATTCAGTTCATTCATATTTAAAGTAATTATTGATATAAAAGTATTTGTTGACATTTTTCATAATGGCTTTATAAATGGTTGAGGTACTACTACCTTTACTTTATGTTTGCCTTTACTAGTGAGATTTTTTCCTGTCATATATTTTCTTTATATATATATATATATATATATTTTTTTTTTTTTTTTCTCATTTCTAGGTTTTTTTTTTTTAAGAAAGGCAGACTGCCACATGCAGCACCTCATTTGGATGTGTCTGGAGTCTTGGAAACTTGAGTACCCTACAATCTCCTACAAATGGACCTTGAGAGCTTGTTTGGAGATTCTAGCAGGGGAGCACAGCTACTCGTATACCCTTGGCCGAAGAATGGTCCTTTCCTCTATCAGGGAAAGTCTTCCTCTTCAACCAAGTGTGCAGCTTTGGGAGGGACACACATGGAGTGGTGAGGGAGAAAGGGGACACTCACCTAGCCAGCCAGATCAGCTGAATCAACTCTGACGATCAATGGGGTGACAGATGTCGCAGCCCGTTCGCCCTCACATTTTTATTTCTAGTTTTGGTCCTTTCTTTTCCACCTAAAGTAGTCCCTTTAACATTTCTTGTAATTCCAGTTTAGTGCTGATGAACTCTCTTAACTTTTGCTTGTCTGGGATACTCTTTATCTCTCCTTCACCTCTGAATGATAACCCTGCCAAGTAGAATATTCTTGGTTGTAGTATTTTTTCCCTCTTAACATGTGGAATATATCATGCCACTCCCTTCTGGCCTGCAAATATTTTGCTGAATAATCAGCTGATAGCCTTATGGAGGTTCTCTTGTATATAATTAGTTGTTTTTCTATTATTGCTTTTAAGATTCTCTCTTTACCTTTAACTTTTGACATTTTAATTATGATGTGTCTTGGTGCAGACCTCTTTGGGTTCATATTATTTGGGACTCTGCTTCTTGGACTTGAATGTCTGTTTTCTTTGCTAGGTTAGGGAAGTTTTGAGCTATTATTTCTTCAAATAAGTTTTCTGTTTCTTTTTCTCTCTCTTTTCCTTCCAAGACCATATGATGCAAATGTTACTACACTTGATGTAGTCCCAGAGGTCCCTTAAACTATTCTCACTCTTTTGAGTTTTTTTAATTTTGCTCTTCCAATTGAATGAGTTCCACTGTCTTGGCTTCTCTGATTGCTCATCCATTCTTCTTCATCATATGATCTGCCGTTGATTCCCTTTTTTACAGTATTATCTCTTTGTTGAAGTTTTCACTGAATTGAACCACTGTTCTGCAGAGTTTGATGAGCTATTACTTTGAACTCTTTATCTAGGAGATAGTTTATCTCCATTTCCTTTAGTTCTTTTTCTGGTATTTTGTCTTATTTCTCTGTTTGGAACATATTCTTTTGTCTCCTCATTTTGCCTGTTTATTTCTATGTACTGGGTAGATCAGCTATGTCTCCTGATCTTGATAAAGTGGCCTCATGTCAGACAGCGTCCTGTGGGGCCCAGTGGTACAATCTCCTCTGATCACCAGAACCAGATACTCCAGAGGTGTTCTCTTTGTGGACTAGTGTGGCTTCCTGTTGTTGCTGAGCCACAAGTGCTATAGATATACTGTCAGGTGAGGTCGTGCCTGGCCTGGCTGGCTGTGAGGCCTGGCAACAACTGTCATTGGGTATGTTTGTGTGCAGGGCAGCCCCCTTGGTGCAGCTGGCTGGTGGGTTTGACTATAAGCTGCTGGAGCACTGGTGTGCAGGATGAGCCTCTGAGGTGGCTGGCTGCAAGGCTCAACCTCAACTATTGTAGACACTGCTGTATGCTGGTGCTGACTAAGGCTGCCCACTAGGTGTGGTAAGGCAGGCCAGGAGTCACTTTGGAGGAGTGCCAGCAGGGCTGGCTCCTCAGAGAAATGCCACCACCTCAATGTGGTTTTATGTCCTTAGTTGTAGAAAATCTGTTCTTCTTAATCTTTAGGTCATTCTCAGAGATAGCTGTTCTACATGTAGTTGTAGTTTTGCTGTTAATGAGAGGGAGTGAGCTCAGGATCTTTCTATTTTGCCATCTTGAACCTGAAACCAGGAGCCTTGCTCTGGAATGCCAGTTTAGCTCGTCCATGAAATATTTCTTGCAGTTGGTACACAGTCCCCTGAGTAAACCTGTTTCCAGATCACTGTGGCACTCCGTACTTTTAATTTTCTGATGTTGTATTTGTAAGTAAGAAATTGGAAGGGTATATGGTAAAGATTAGGTTAATGTTGATTATTTCTGATTAACATGAACTTTGTTCGGCAAAAGCTCCCCCTCCCATCAGTGCTTGAATTGCACCATATTGCTTTAATCATTTTAGCTTTAAAATATCACCTAGGGTTATTTACTTTGTGAAAATTCATGGAACTGTTTTTTTACGCTATACACTTTTCTGTGTGTATGTTATACCTCAATAGAATTAAAACAACCAAACAAACTCTTCCAATATAATAATCATTCCATAACAAGAGAGCACCCTAAGTCTCCTTTTATGTTTTAAATACATTTTGTTTTCCATTTAGAATAAACATAACATTTTCTCAATAATTTATGACAGAAAATGAAAAATCAGTCTCTGTGCAAATTCTCCAATCTACACTGAGTTTTTAACCCATTTTAACTGCCTCATTCATATAACTCTATGTTCTATTATGTAGAGCTTATATTGGTTCTTCCACTTATTATCCTAGGGTTATTTGAATCATTTCAGTCCTATATTATTAGGAAATAACAGTAATTTCACTTTCTCCAGTTTTCTAAAGAATCATATTTGTATTTAATAATGATATAGCTTAAATATAAATTTTGAAAAACTCAACCCTTGTACAGTTTAGAGTCTGCTCATCCCCCATGGAGGTATATACTAAGTTATAAGGACTTTTTCTTCATTAGTATATTTTTCTTATTTTTCAAAATGTTCAAATAGTTGATAATTTTGTTTTTAGTATTTTATCTTTTTTTATGTTGTGAATATAAATAAACCTTAATTAAATAAGTATAATCATTATTTTAGTTATAATCATTATTAAGTTTAATGCAAAATATGTGTATTATCTTGCATATAAATAAATATTACAGCTAGTATAGGATCAATTACTTAATATCCCAAGCAAATGATTGACCTAATTTTATTTTCACTTCTTAAGAAAGTACATTTTTTAGTAAAAAAACTACAGTTAGTATTTTTAGGGCCTGATCAGTCAAATTAAGTAAAAGCTATATGAAAAATAAATTAATGACCTCCCTCACAAATGTCCAGTTCCACATCTTTGTTTTAACCAATATTAAGTATCTGATAAATGTATTTCTGCATTCTTCTGCATGCTTAAGCATATATTACAAGCCTGGACCACTGAAGAGGATAGGAACTCAATTGATATTTATGGAATGGATGATGTACACATATGTACATGTATATATTCTTTACCTTCTTTGTCCTTCCCCTACTCTCCTTCCCTTCTGGTAACCACCATTCTCTTAACTGTAGTTATTAGTGTGTTTTTTTGTTTGTTAATTTGTTACTTTTCATTTTATATCCCACATATAAGTGAAATCATATTGTTCTTGCCTTTTCCATCTGACTTATTTCACTTAGCATGATACTCTCAAACATCCATTCATCTTGTCACAAATGACAGTATTTCATCTTTTATGGCCTAGTAACATTTCATTGTATCCATGTACCACATCTTATCCAATCATCAGTCAAAGGACACTTAGGTTGTTTCCATGTCTTGGCCACCGTGAATAATGCTGCAATGACCATAGACCCGGGTATATATTCTACAAATAAGTATTTTCAAATTTTGGAGGGAAGAGATCCAGAAGAAGAATTGCTGGGTCATATGGTAGCTCCTGTTTTAATTTAATTTTTTTTTTGAGGAACCTCCATGCAGTTTTCCATAGTGGCTGTAAAATCTGCATTCCTACCAGTAGTGTACAGGGGTTCCCTTTTCTCCATGTCCTCTCTCCAATACTCGGTATTTGATAATAGCCATTCTAACAAGTGTTAGGTATGAGGTAGGTTCTGTTCTTCACCTCATGTTGTCTCAACAGGTAGCCATTAAAACCAAGGCAGATAATAGCATTATTTTGCATCTAGGCTCTTCCCCGCTTTTGGCTGCTAGAAGTTTACTTTGGAATCTGGACCTTCATTTAAACTGTGGAGAGAGATTTTTGCCAGCTTCTCCAGATTTGCATAGTTAGACATCTGAAACCAAAACTCATGAGAGGTATTTAGATCTCCAGACTTTGCACTATGCTGTTCCCTCTGCCTGAATTCACATCTTCCCAGATAATTGCTGGGTTGACACCCTAAATTCCTGCAAATCTTTACTCAAATGTCACCTACTTACTCAACCAGGCCTATGCTAACCTCTTATTTAGTTCAGCATCCTGAACCTTGTCCTCAGCTCTTCCATGCTCCTTACCATGCTTTATATTTCATATCACTTGTCACCTTTCGCCATGGTTTATCTTTTACTCATTGTGTTTTCTCAAGAGTGAGCAACCATCTTGTTTCACCTGCGACTGAGGAGGTTCCCAAGGGTGGGACTCTTCAGTTTTAATACCAGGACAGTTCCAGGAAAACAGAGATAAATGGACCGTCTCATTTTCTTGTCTTACTCTTCCCAGCAGAATGAAACCTTCACAACTGTGGAGATCCTTGTTTTGTTCAGCGATTTATCACACACATCAGCAACAGTGCCTCACACATAGGAAGTAGGTAGCTAATAAATCTTTGCTGAATGAAGGAAGAAAAGACTAAGTATTTAGGGATGTAGATTCTAAATTGACCAGCTATAGGTTACTTGGGGGGGACAGAATCAAATTTACTATTAAGTACTTAGGTTTCTAAGTTCACAAAAAGTTATTATTTCCCAATGTCTTGCCTCATTTAATCTTAATAGCAGTCCTGCACCATAGAATGAATAATATCTATGCCATCAGATGTTTGTGAGGGTAAAAAGAGGTCATTCCTATAAAGGCATTTCCATACTCCCTAACACTCCAGTAAGCATTCAGCGAATGTTCCTAACTTCATGATGATTGCTATCATTGTTGTTACTTTTATTATTACTGAGATAATCATTGGCTGCTTTTTAGAATTTGAGTCTTAGAGAAGATTGGTGACTTGTTTAAAATCACAAAGCTAGTGTGTGGCCGATATGAACATTTATAAAGATTTTCTTTTTCAATTAGTTCAATACAAATGCAATTCTCTTAGTGCAACCAAGAAAATATACCCCCCCCCATTTTATTGATGTATACTTATACAAAATTGCACATATTTACTGTATATATTTTGATGAATTTGGGCAGACTCGTACACCTGTGATACCAGCACCAAAATAAAGGTAATAAACATAGCCATCAACTCCAAAATATTTCTTATGTCCTTTTTTTTCAGTGTGTGGGGGGATGCGAATTAACAACTTACACCCCCTACTCACACTCCATGTCAATTTCATTCAGCATGCTTTTCGTAATGTTAATAGCCTGGTGTATTTCCCTGCATCTGTCTAGGCGGGTTATTTTTTTTTTAATTTTTATCTGTATAAAAATTTGGATCATAGTTAATACATTACTTGTTTTTTTACAGTGCATCAAGGCCATCTGTCTAGGTTAATACGATTGTGTTTTGTTATATTTTTAAATTCAGCTTCATAACCCATGCAACATGCATCCGATGCATTATACAGGTGAAGTGAAATTTTCATTCATTTCACCAGGCTTCCCCACACCTCAGAAATGCCATATTGGCTCAGGAGCCAGCACCAATAAGCATTCAACTTTCCTTTAGTGTTATCTTTTTAAAATTAATGTTCCAATACTCCACTCTTTTAATTAATGATCCATTTAATACCTACAATCACAGGTATTCCTCATTACTGTTCTTTTTTGAGGTTTTCCTTATATAATCTCACCTACTGAAGACTTACAACTAAAATTTAACCTCACTTTTCAAATTCCTGTAACAACACATTTCGCTTTTTAACTTATTTGCCATAACATAAAAATATCTTTTGGGAAAATGAACATTCGATATCAATTTATCCTTCTCAGACCTGTGTGCGTGTGTGCATGTGCGCGCGCACGCATCTGTGGTGGGACCTCTTACAAAGATTTCCTTTAAATCCCTTAGAAAAATTTTTTCATTTTCATTAAAAGTGTCTAAATAAGTCTTCAAGAGTCTACAGCTGAGTAATTTTTTTCTTGCTAATGTGAATTAGTTTCAAAATGGATTATCTTTATGAAGCATTGATATAAAGTGAAAATAGTGGTTTTTCTTTGCTTATTTCTTAGTACTCAACTTAATGAAATGTTTTACTACTGTTCAAAGTTTGAGAGGCTTGATTTTCACATGTGATTTAGGAACATAAAAGATACCTATGTACTTGTATTGTAAAATCTAAACTAAGGCTCATTTCATATTGGCTAAGTAGGAAAATTTTACACATCATGCACAAATGTCAGAGGGTCCATGGATGGGTTTTAATAGATTTGTAAACCCTGTAAAATAAAAAATAAATTTATTTGATCATAAATATATTTTTCAGAATAGATGACCATAGATTTCAGATCCTCAATGGTATCTCTAAAGCAAAAAGATAATATATAATATTACATGTTTTAAAAATACATACATACACCATCTTTTAAAGTATAGCTCTCTAACATATGCATTAGAAGTTTTATTATATATATATATATATGAAACAAACTCGTTAATTTCCTCCCAAATAGCTAATGTACATCACAGACTTTTAGGAATTCATTGTGTCATTGATAACTTCATTACTTTCTTCAAGTCATTCCTAAAATTTAATCATACTGAAAAGACCTATGAGGAGCAACCTGCCCACCATCCTCATGCCAATCCAAATCTCTTTATTCTGATAGACTCTTCGTTTTTTTTTCCATCACATTGACTATATTCAAATCTAATTTTATTATTTGTGTCTTTTCTTTACTGTCTCTCTCTACCCCAAAGTAAAGCATAAGGTCCAATAGGGAGGTATTATCTATTTTCACAGAAAATCCCTTGTGTGAACAGTAGCATCTGCACGTAGTAGGTGTTCATTAAATAATTGCTGAATGAAAAAAATAAAGAATAATAGAGGCAAACAGCTAGTAAGAAAGATTGCACAGAGTACTCTCGCATTGGTTAGTGGGCACATAAATTCTAAATAAAATGGTTATATGTTAATTTTTAAATATTTTATATGCATGGAATCAATTGTCGTGATAATATAATCTATGTTTCTAAGTAGGTTTTTAACTTGCACAAGTGTTTTCCATATGTTTAATAAGGATTCAATCCTAACATCAATCCTAAGGCATGGAATTAATGATGGTATCTGACTCGTAGATCTTTTGTGAGATTATATATACAAAGGCCGTTCCATACTTCCTGACCTGGTGGTAAGCCTTAAGTGAATGTTAATGATTTGATTACATTTTTATTGTTTCAGTGATCATTATTAAAAGCAATTATTTCATTCTTGATTCTAGAGTGGAAGTGTGTATTTACAGTAAGGATAAACGACATGTTTAAGTACACAAAGTGAGTGGCTGATGTTATTCACTTTTAAAAATATGAATGTTCTGTGTCAATATCATTAATATTTAAAGTAGTCCTTTCACAGTTTACCTAAAGAATTTGGATATATAAATTGACAAATTTAATAACCTGTACCAAAAACTAATTAACTCTACACTTTTTTCATTATTTATATTAAACTTGTGCTCCCTCTCCCTCTATGCACCAAAACAAACAGTAACATATATATACATAGTAAACTCCATATGTTTTCTTGTTTTTTATTCATTTTATAAGAATAAGATCATTCTATAGAAACTATATTAGTATTATCCCACACATTTCTCTAAAAATTGGTTTTCTTCTTGCACAGATTTTCAAAGATATCCCTTTAGGTCATCATATACTTTATTGTTTCATGTTTTAAAATTCAACTAAAATCCAAAAGGAATTCATTAGATGATATGATTTCCAAAAAAAATCAAATTACATTTTCCTAAAAAGATCCAGTGTACACAACAGAATTTTAGGAAAGTCATTTGTTTCCTTGATTTCTCTTTCATTTTTAAAGCACGTACCACATTGTCTGAATTTTATAACTTGACATTACCTTTTAGTTTCTTTCGTCCCCACTGGCTGTTATGGTTTAAAGTGTATCCTCCAAAAAGATATGTTCCAGCCATAATACCCCAGCATCTCAGAATGTGACCTTATATGGAAATAGATCCATTGTTGATGTAATTAGTTAAGATCATATCATACTGAAGTATGGTGGGCCCTTCATCCAATCTGACTGGTATCCTTGTAAGAAGAGGGAAATTTTAACACACAAATAGAGAGAAGATGGGCACGTAAAGGTAGAGACGACAATTGGAGTCATGCTGCCACAAGCCAAGGAATTTTTGGACCACCAGATGCAGGAAGAGGAAAGAAGAGAATTCTTTCCCAGAATCTTCAGAGGGAGCGTGGCCCTGCCAGCACCTTGCTTTGGGGCCTGTGGCAACCAGAACTGTGAAACAAATTTATGCTGTTTAAAGCCACTCAGGTTTGTGATACTTTGTTATGGATGCTCTACGAAACTATTATACTGGCCTTAAGTATTTTTCTAAAGTTGTTAATTCTTAGTAAATATTTTTACAGGTGAAGTTTTAACAGCTATTTGTTAAATAACAGAAACTTCCCATAGGGGATTTCAATCTGATTGTCTTAAGAATATTGTAAAAGAAATTGAGAGAATTAAACACCTCTATAATATCAACTTCATATTTGGCAGCATGGGTATATATCTATTATCTAAACTTTTTTATATTATATAATACAGCTTTGAATTTTAATTATACATCCTGAAATTTATTCAGTAGGTACTCTTAGTGGTTTACATTTTGTCTTTCTATTGTATCTTTGTTTCTTTTTCTTTTCTGTATTCTACTTGTTTCTGTAATGTAACAATTATATTGATATTTTTCAATTTATACTTTCAGTCCACCTTCTAAAAAATATATTCTGTAATCTCATTTCCTCATTTGACTATTTTTATTTTTTCCAGCTTTGTTGAGATAATGATCGAGAAATAAAATTGTACATATTTAACTTGTACATTGTGATTTTTTGATAATTGCATACATTGTAAAATGATTACTACCATCAAACAAATTAACATTAACCATCGCCTTGCATAGTTACTATTTTTTTGTATGTGGTGAGAATACATGAGATCTACTTTCAGCAAGTTTCAAGTACATAGTAATTTTATAAACTATATTCCATGCCATATATTAGATCCCCAACACTTACTCATCTTATAACTGAAAGTTTGTATTTTTCAACCAGCATTTCCTCTTTTCCTTCAATTCCCCGCCACTGGTAACCACTGATCTACCCTGGTTCTATGAGTTTGACTTTTTTAGATTCCTCGTATGAGTGAGATCATGCAGTATTTTTTACTTTTACTTTCTACGTAGATAATTTTTATAATTTGGATACATTATATCAACATAACAAAGACACATGCCACATTGGGGCAATTCCCTGGCCTGTTAAGCACATGCATAAGTCGGTAGTGTTTCACTGAGACCCCAGGAAATTGAGTTTCTTTGTGAAATCCAGGCTCTCAGGAAATGTGATTGGAAGAATTTATTTTAGTATCAACTGACCTAGGGTTGTCCAGGTGGCCACAAGGAAGCCCAACTCACTAGAAAATTTTTGGTTTGAAGAAAGGTGATTTACGAATGAAATTTCAGCCCAGCTCTCAAGCAGACTTACTATATGTACAGCCTCGGGTGCGTGCACATGATGTGTGTGTAGACATATTCACATTCTAATTAAAATATCATTTTTTTTTACTTATAGTCAGCATACAATAATACACTAGTTTCAGTTGTACCATCTAGTGATCAGAGATTCACATAACTCATAAAGTTATCACCCCACTAAATCTAGTACCCCTCTTCTCTGTTATATTTATTACAACATTAACTATCTACCCCATGCTAAACTCTACATCTCCATGTCTATTTTGGAACTGTCCATTTGTACTTCTTCCTTTGCCTTTTTTTCCATCCCCCGAAACCCCGCATCTACTATCCTTCAAAATATTCTCTATTATCTATGAATTTATTTCCTCTTTTGTTGTTGTTGCTATTGATTTTATTCTTTAGATTCCACATGTACGTGAAATCATGCTGTATTTGTTTTTCTCTATCTGACCCATAAGTCAGTACAATAATCTCCAGGACTATCAAGGCAATATCTTTTCCCACCCTTTTCCTTTTAGTCTATGTGTGTCTTTAATCTGAAGTGAATCTTTTGTAGGCAGCATATGTAGAGGTCTTGTTTTCTTATACATTCAGCCGCTCTATCTTTTGGTTGGAGCGCTTAATTCTTTTTCATTTGAGGTACTTGTTGATAGGAATGTAGTTATTACCATACTTTACCATTCTTTATTCCTGTTTTTTTTGTTTTGTTTTAGGTGAGCCAACCCTTGGTTGACCTCACAGATTGCAAGGACCTTGTTAGCTTACAATCCCTTATTTTTAATTTATTTTTCACACCTACAGCACATGGTCTTCCTAGTTGATCTCCCATCCAAGTACTAACCAAACCCGATCCTTCTTAGCTTCTGAGATCAGACAGGATAGTACTTGTTAAGGGTGGCATGGCCATAAACGATTCTTGTTTTTGATATATATTTTTTCTTCTTAAAGAAGTCCCTCCAACATTTCCTGTAATACTGGCTTAGTGTTGATAACTTGCTTTAGCTTATTTTTGTCTGGGAAGATCTTTTTCTGTCCTTCGACTCTACATGATAGCTTTGCTGGATAAAGTATTCTTGATTGTAGATCCTGGGTCTTCATCATATTGAAAATTTTGTGCCAAACCCTTCTGTCCTGCATGGTTTCTTTTGAGAAATCAGCTGCCAGTCTTATGGGCATTCCCTTATAAGTAATTATTTATTTTTCTCTTGCTGCTTTTAAGATTCTCTCTTTATATTTAATCTTTGGCATTTTAATTATGATGTGTCTTGGTGTGGGCCTCTTTGAGTTTCTGGTTTTGGGGACTTTCTGAGCTTCCTGGGATTGTATGTCTATTTCCTTTACCAGGTGAGGAAAGTTTTCCATCATTATTTCTTCAAATAGCTCTTCAATGTCTTGTTTTCATTCCGTACCCTTATGATATAGATATTTTTACATTTAATAATGTCCCATATGCTCCTTCAATTATTATTAGAGTCTTAGCTTCTTTTTTCTTGACATTCTGATTGACTGTCCTTGGCTTCCCCATCATCTATATCAGTGGTTCGATCCTCTTCTTTATCTACTGTTTTTTTCCCATTTAATATATTCTTCATCTCAGATCATGTGTTCTTCATTTGTGATTGGTTCCTTTTTATAATTTCCATTTCTATTCTTATCTTTTTTATATCTTTGTTAAAGTTCTCACTGAGTTCATCTACACTTCCCCCTAAGTTCATTGATCATCTTTATAACCAGTGTTTTGAACTCTGCATCTGTGAGTTTGCTTGACTCCATTATTTCTGGATCTCTGTTCTGTTCTCATATGGTTTCTGCTTCGTCTTCCCATTTTGGCTGCCTTTTTGTATCTGTTTCTATGTATTGAGCAAAACTCTTAAGTCTCGGTGTTATTAGCGTGGTTTTGTGTAGTAGGTGTCCAGTGGCACAGTCCTGAGAGGGGTTCAGCTGCAAGCCAAGTTTAGCCCCAGCCTATGTCCCTCCAGGGCCACCTGTTAAGATTCAGCAAGCACTCCAGAGACGCTGTGCTTATAGTTGCATCAAGAAACCACACCAGAAACTGAGACCAGCTGCCTCCAGTGTGAGTCTAGGTACTGCTCAGCAAGGGGCACTTGACTGAGGATACACCTGGATGTGGCCTGGGTGGGGCTGCGAGTTGGGGGAGGCGGAGTTTCACAGAATCCTCTGAGCAGAGCGACCTCTGTTACTGTTTGATGATGTCTCAGCTATGGTGGTACTGAGTCTGTACACTGGGCAGGGGGAGGGCTCAATAGGGAACAATGGATACCGTGGGCACCTCTGCCCAGAAGAGAGCCTTGAATCTAGCTCTTACTCTGACAACTCAGCATTCCCTTGTAAGTGCCTGGTGCTCCCCGTTGAGCCCACCTGGCACTGGTGCTCAGAGCGAACAGGTCTGTCACTGCAAAAGTCCCATCATGGATGTGGCTCCTTTAAGAGGCATCTGCCGCTGCTGCAGTCTCTGCCCTACTCAGCCACTCAGAACTGGGCAACCTTGCGTCCTCGCCCTGTCCTACCTCCTCCTGTTTCAGGGTGATTTCTTATTTCTCTCCCTAGTTGTATGGCTTGTTCATCTAGATCCCAGGTGACTTTCCTTGCTGTTTTCTCTGTCACGACTTTGATTTGGTTACAAGAGGGATGAACAGAGCCTCTATCATCTACACCATTTTTTCTCCCCAAAATATAATTCTTAATTCTCCATTGTTATGTAAAAATTACTGTGTATTTTCATTATGTTTATACAGATATGTCTCCTTTAGTCCTTGAGATAAGGTTCTAAATTAGAAATAAGGAGAGACTCCCCTTTGTAGGAATGATGTGATAATTAGAAGGCAAGTCCCACACAGAAACACTGAACATATCTGACACATCTCAGCCCTTGGTCAATCCTAAATGTATTGATTTTATTAAAATTGTTAACACTACTAACTCCAGTTTTGAGAACATGTGTTATTTTTTTAAGGTTGCATTTTCACTTCTGGATATTTATCCAAAGAAAACCAAAATAATAATTCATAAAGATGTATGCACTCCAATATTCATGGCAGCACAATGTACAATAGCCAAGATATGGAAGCAACCTAAATGGCCATCAACAGATGATCGGATAAAGAAAGTATGGTTCCTATATACAATGAAATCTTACTCAGCTATTAAAAAATGAAATCCTACCATTTATAATGACATGGAGGGACATAGAGATTATTAGGCTGAGTGAAATAAGTCAGAGAAAGATAAATACCATATGAATTCACTTACATGCAGAATCTAAGGAACAAAAAGAACAAACTAATCAAAAACACTCACAAATATAGAGGACGATCTAGTGACGACCACAGGGGAGGGGTTTGGGGGGCTGGAAGAAAGTGGTGAAAGGTTAAAGAAGTACAAATCAGTAATTGATAGATCGTCACAGGGATGGGGAGCATGGCACAGGGAATGCAGTCAGCACTAATGTAATGGCTAAGTGGAGAGCCAGAGGAGAGAAAGAGCAGTTAGGGGGGTCATTGTATAAACTATATAAATGTCTAACCAATGTACTGTATACTTGAAACTAATAAAAGTTTTAAAAAAAGATTGCTTGGGAAACTTGAAGGTAATAGAAGTAAACTGACTTCATTTAACTTTGCAGGTGACACGAGTGACTTACATGTTTAAACAAATACATACACATAGACTTATATAGTGTTTGGGGTTGTATTTTACAAAATTGCATCTCACAGTAAACATTCTGCAATTTTCTCAGATGATACATCATAGATACCATAGAATTCTATTCACACCCTAGTTTACAGTCATGTGTCCTGATAAACCATACTGGATGAGATTTATAATGTGTTCCAAGTTCTGTAGTTTTATATATATATTTTCTGCCTAAAAACATAATTATCTACTATTATTGGCATTATTAGTTTCTTAGATCTACAGAAATGTGAGATCACTCTCCATGCCTTTTATATTTCTTTAAGGTTTTATTTTTAGAGCAGTTAAAAGTTCACAGCAAAACTGAGAGGAATGTACAGAGATTTCTCATATACCCCATCCCCACACACGCATGACCTCCCTCATTATCAATATCTCCCCCCCAGAGTGGTACATTTATTACAATTGATTACCCTCCATTGACATCATATCACCCAACGTTGACACTTTTTATTAGGATTTACTCTCAGTGTTGTACATTCTGCAGGTTTAGACAAATGTATAATGACATGTGCCCATCACTCTAGTATCATAGAGAATGCCTTCACTGCCTTAAGAATCTTCCATGTTCCACCTATTCATTCTTCTCCCTCAGCCCACCAACTCCTGACAGCCATTGACCTCTTTACTGTCCCTATAGTTTTATCTTTTCCAGAATGTCATATAGTTGGAATCATATACAATATTTAGCCTTTTCAGATTAGCTTCTTTCACTAAGTAACATGTATTTGAGTTTCCTCTATGGCTTTTCATGGCTTGAGAGCTCATTTCTTTCAGTGTGGAATAATATTCTATTGTCTGAATGGACCACAGCTAGTTTATCCATTCACCTACTGAAGAACATGTTGCTTACTTCCAGTTTGGGAAATTATGAATAAAGCTGCTATAAACATCCATGTGCAGGTTTTTATGTGGACTTAGTTTTCAAGTCTTTGGGTAAATACCAAGGGATGTGTTTTTTGTTGGATCGTGTGGTAAGAGTATATTTAGTTTTGTAAAAAATTGCCAGACTGCCTTTCAAAGTTGCTGTACCATTTTGCATTCCCACCAGTAATTTTGCCAGATTTGGTAGTATTGGTGTTATGGATTTTGGCCATTCTGATACATGTGTATTGGTATCTTATTTTAACTCTCATTTCCCTGATTACATATGATGCAGAGCATCTTTTAATATGGTTATTGGCTACCCATATATCTTTTTCGGTGAGATGTCTGTTACTGGTCTTTGACCCATTTTTTTTAATTGGGTTGTTTGTTTTCTTATTGTTGAATTTTAAGAGTTCTTTGTGTATTTGGTAGTTTAATTGTTATAGCTTAAAAATACAATTTAGGCACTTGTCTTGCAAAGTATTTTATTTCTT
Organism: Rousettus aegyptiacus; assembly: GCF_014176215.1. Classification (NCBI taxonomy): domain Eukaryota; kingdom Metazoa; phylum Chordata; class Mammalia; order Chiroptera; family Pteropodidae; genus Rousettus; species Rousettus aegyptiacus. Next base: position 94,363,843 of record NW_023416312.1, on the reverse strand, counting down.
GCATGCTCTCACCTCATTATTCTTCAAAATCAGTATTAACATTATTTTCTCGAATTTAACTAACTATCCTATTAGGAGTCTATCACGTCACTAGTACAAAGAATTAGAGTAAAATCATTATTTTTGCAATAGGGCTTTCTCTTCCATCATCATGTGTGCAACTTCAATTATGAAACTGTTTAATAATTCTCAGAACATTTTTGTAGTTTTCATTTCTGTATTGAACATTACTTGATCATTTTGTGCATGCATATTATACATTTTCTATTTCTATTATAAATGGAATCATTTTAAAATTTATCTTTTGGAAAAGTAAAATGGATCTATTGACTATTACTGGCATATCATAAATTGATCAATTTTTGTATACATGTTTTCTGTCTGCCCAAATTGCTGACCCTTTCCTAACTCTCGTTTTCCAGATGATTTTTTAGTTTTCTCTAAATGAAAGATACCTAATTTCAATACATTGAGATGTAAAAATGAAGTCACATATCATGTCATTATAATCAATATGTGCTTTACATTGCAGACTCAAACCAGCCAGTCAGCATGACAGCAGGCTGTGTTAGAGGACTATGCCCTTCTACTCCCATTGACAATTGACCCTTTAGACCTATGACATTCTTGTGTATTCAGGTATGTGGATATCATATAAGAAGTTTGGCTGGACTATGCTGCCAACTTAGCCATAGTTTTCCCTAGTATCTGCCACAAGTCCAAAGATATATTTTGGTATTAAAAATTATAATTTAATGGTGTGGGTTAATCTTGTGTATTAAGAATGCTTGCTCCAATCCTTATGTACAGTTTGGTAAGTTGTTTTTGATTAGGAAACCAGCATGTTACATTTTCTTAAGCTTGAATTTGAATCTTATGACATAAAGTATTGCTTAGGATTTTATGTTTCTTTTCATTTACTAAGGTATTCTCAAGTATTTATCTCAATCAATAATAAATTTTAAGAAGACAGTTAACTTCTCCAAGTGAAAAGACTCCTATCCTGTCTTGTTCAAAGTTAAACAGAAGTTAGATAGCCTGTGTTTGTTTGTTTTTTTCCCTAAGGAGAGTTTATAGTTTATATGTGTTTGTGTGAGAGACTTCTTTGAATATTTCTTCTAAATTCATCTCTAGTATTATATAGTACTTATTTTTTTCATTATTTTTAATGGAATATCATGTCATGTTAATATCTCTCATGTCTATAAATAGTTTTACATTTTACTTCTATATTATTTCATATATAGACAAATTTTATCTTTGAAACAAATCCGATGTCATTGGGAAAAAAAACACTAATGTATTTTTATTGGTGATCTAATGAGATCTTCCATATAAAATCCCATATCACAGGGTCTACCGTAAGGTAAGCATTCAGTAGACATCTTTCTTGTTTTTTTGTTATATTTTACTAGGTGCTATTACCTCCTTGTTGCATGTGAGATGAATTGAACTTAGAGAGGCTAATGTCACACAAGAAATAAAAGGTGCTCATTTCTTTTGCTTTTCTTTGGTATGAAATATACTGCAAGTTTTCAATTTTTTAACCAACAGATATTCATTATCTCTAATTGAGTGAAGTATAAAAGTAATATAAGAAATTAAAGGTCACTCTGAATCCTCTACTGCTAAGATAAACTCCATTGCAATAGTGGAAGACACACTTTCATATATCTTTTTATACATATATTATATACATTACACATCACATATAATACATTATTATATAATGTGTATGCATGTGCATATATATACATATACACGTATACACACATATACACACATATATATACATATATATAACTTTGGTCATATGCCACATGCTGTTTTTATTGAGTATATCTTTATCTTCCTCTCTCAATGTCAGTGCTTCTTCACCTTTTCCTGACATTCCTGCTATTCTCTATAAGCCAGGTTAACAATATGGTATGTATATTGACATATTTTTCCCCATATGCATAATAACCTCCAGTCTTATTTTTCTATCTATATAAATATTTTCACATGTAAAAGTATTAGGTTTTTGTCACTGTTTTATAAATGGTCATCATAGTGTAATTAATTTTTTATCATCTTATTTTTATCATGCAAGAATACCTCATGAATTATCTTTCCAAGTCATCCGGTATAGTGCCAGTCCATTGTTTTCAATAGTCAGGTAATAGTCTATAGTAAGAGTACACCACATTCAAGTCATCCATGTCCCTATTAGTGCTAAACATTTCCTTTTTTCTTCATTTCTTGCTCCTAGAAATAATGTTACGATGAAATTTTTATGTCCATAAGAAGTTTTACTTTTATTTCAGGAATATCATCGATATGCCAAGATATATATGTATTTCTAATTTTAATATATATTGGTAGGCTACCTTTAAAAATGTAGAGCATGTTACGTTTCCACCATCACTGTTTAAGAAGACACTTTTAGCAGCTTCTTGTTACTGGTGCCATTCAAATGAGTGGGAAGTGGTATTGCCATGTTACTTAATTTGAATTTTCCTAATTTTTAGACCTAGAGCTGAACATTTTTTCAATTGGTTATTGGACATTTATGTTTGCTCTTCTCTGAGTTAGTTATATATTTGAGGAATCAGAAGCATTTTCCATTATCGGGAAGAGGTCTTTATCATTTGTTGAGAATATTTTTCATCAATGGATATTGGATTTTATCACATTTATCAATTGATAGGGTCATGTGATTTTTTCTCCTTAGCCTATGGATATGGTAAATTACATAATTTATTTTAAAACTATTTTAGAGCAGTTTTAAGTTCACAGTGAAATTGAGAAGACTGTGCACAGATTTTTTGTATACCCTTGACCCCCACACGTACTTAGTCTCCCTCATTATCAACATCCCTCACCAGTGTGACACATTTTTGTGCATTCTAATAGCTATGTAGTGGTATCTCATTGTTGTTTTAATTTGTAATTCCCTAATGATGTATAATGTTGAGCATCTTTCCATATGCTTATGTATCTTTTTAATAAAACCCAGAACTTGCTATATCCACCATTCTACAAATTGCTTTTCTTTTCTCCTCAACAATATTGAGTACTGAGTACCTATACCTATGTGTATTATTTTAAAATTTATTTCGTTTAATAATTCTACATTTAAGTAATGTTATACATTCATAATATTTGTGAAGTAAATGTTAAATTGAAAGCATTCCTGAGAATATCCCCTTCAACCAATAGCTATCAATTTTTTTATATTTAAAAATGTGTTTTCACATGCACTGCCTCATTCAAAAGACCAGTCAAGGAAACTATTATTTTTTATATATATTAAAAAAAATTTCCATTATAATTGAGATACAGTTTCATATTAGTTTCAAGCGAACAAAGAAAATTATTTTTAAGAAAGGAAGTTCAGATACTCACTTGTGTGTGGTCTTTAAACAGCATATATAACTTCTCCCTGCTTCTAATTTCCCATTCAAATAATACTCGTGCTTACTGATAATAATAATGATTATACTTGTTCATGTTTATGAACTGTTTGTCTCTTAGGTAAAGTTTTAAGTATTTCTAGGTAAATTATTCTCATTTAATTTTAATAGACCTAAAACATTGACATTAGTATTTCAGTCTCACTAATTTGGTCTTTTGAATGAGGCAGTCTGTTTTGATTACAGTAATGCAAACATTGCTCAGAGCCAAATCAGGTAATATACTGTGACTGTATTTCCTCTTTACAGGACATTATAACAAAGCAAAGTTAATTGTTTTGTTATAATTTTCTAAGTATCTATTATTAGTTTCTTCTTATACTGTCAGTAGAGATAAAAACCTCCTCTTAATACTTTCAAGTACATCAAGCAATGTCTCATTTTCAATTTTTTTTTTTTTTGGAGACATGCCTTCTGGCGTTCTCTGTCACCCTACTCTATATACTGTTCTCTAGGCCTATTATTCATGAGAGAATAGAAGGTTGAAGGGTTCTGGAGTTCTAGCTGCTTCTTGTATAGGCATTTGGGCAATTTTCCTGTTTTATGCCCCACCTTTACCCCCATTGTCACAAGTACCTGGTGTTTCCAGTTTCTGGGGATTGTTTAGATTTGGAGATATGCAAATCAGGCTACTTCTGGATTTACCTACTTCCAGATTCACCTAAGGCTTTCTCTGCTAAATCATTTTCCACTCACTCATCTGTATCTTTAGTGAATGGTAGAATTATCAGGTGTTGAATTTCTCCCATCTTATCTTTTAGATATGGAATAAAATAATAAAGATTATTTCTAGAATCTAGCTCTTAAGGTAAACTATTGACTGAGACTTTGCTCCAGCTCCTGCTTAGTTATCTCTCTATGTTTATATATTGTTATAATATATCTATATCTATATGATAAAATATTAAGCCACAAAGCACACCAAAGCCTTTTTGGTATAAAAACCGAAAAATTATTAGGAGAGAGTTCATCTTAGCTCATTAGAAGAATTGCTTGAGAGACTTATAATCTAGTATTATGTTCTAAATTATAAAGCAGTACATTATCCAAAAACGAGTTTTGTTTGAAGTGAGATGGATAGCTGTAGGTATGTGATCTCTTTCATTTTTGTAACACTTTTTAGTTAGCAACAGTATTTTTACTTAGGTTGCTTTATTCAGTCTTCATTACAAATTTCTTGTGTAGAATTAATGTCATGTATGTCATATATTTATTGTGAGGATTAAATGGTCTAATCCCCATAAAAAACAGGTAACATACTGATGTTTAAATAAGAATTCATTAATAAGTAAATAAGAATTTATTAAATATTAATAATCTTTATTGTTTTATTTTAAATAAAAATTAAGTGTTAATTTTACCTCAGGTCTGAAGAACTAAATTGGTTATACTTCTTCATGAATGACATGCTCTTAATATAAGCCTATGCCTGTCCTGCTTTTATTTATTTAGTTATTTAATTAGTTATTTTAATACTGTAGGAAACATACTCAAGCCTATCACTGAAAAGAAAAGCTAAGATATTGATAATAACATGCAAGTAACTATATATATATATATATATATATATATATATATATATATATATATATAGCTGCCTCTACCAACTCATACACTGGCCTTCCTCCACTAGAGGTAACCATTACCCTGATTCCCATTCAGCCATTCCTTACTTCCTTACTTCTTTTTCTCTTACTATATGTAAGCTTCTTTGTGGCTTTAATTTTTTTGTACTTTGTCATAAAGTGTTATTTTTATTTGTGTGTACTGCTCTTGTTCATTACGTTTGACTGCTATGGAACATTCCACAGTGTGTATTTATCATAGTCTTTTCACCTGTGCTCCCGTTGATGGGCATTCGGTCTGTTTCTAAGTTTTTGCTATTGCGAGAAATGCTGCTATGAGATCTTATATGTGTTGCCTGTTGTAATGGATAAGAATTTCTGTTGGGCCTTCCCTAGGAGTGAAATTAATGGACCATAGGTTATACAAATGTTCAGATTTAGGAGGTAATCCTAAACTATTTCCCAAATTAATTCTACTCAGTTACGTTCCCAGGAGCAGTATATGAGAAGCTGTGAATTGACATCCTGGCCAACACTAGGTGTCATCAGTCCTTTAAATTTTTGCCAAGAAAATGGAGGTAGATGGTATCCCCTTGTGGTCTTGACTTGCATTCCTCCGATTAATAATGATGTGGAATATCTCTTCATAATTTTCTCGTTATTAATACTAAGAATGACTATTTCATCGTTAAAATGTTTGCTATAGGTTTTTGGGAGATATGCTATTAAGTAAGTTTTCTTCTAGTTTCTAAGAGTGTTATTAGGAATGAAACTTTAATTTTATTAGATGCTTTATTGTGAGAGTTGCATTCTAATTTCCTACCTTGCCAGGGCTCAGAGCCATGACTCTGTCTGCTCACTACTGTAAAAACCAAAGCCTTCAGGTTATGGAGCCTGGCATGTGCCTGCCTACCATCCACCTCATTATTTCCATTTACCCTTCTGATTGTTTCTTCCTTGTGGATTTATTTAATTTCTTTTTTCTTACATTTTGCGGAGTGACAATGATTAATAAAATTATATAGGTTTCAAGTGTACAATTCAATCATACATCATATGTGTATTCTGTTGTGTGTTTCCCACCCAAAGTTAAATTTCCTTCCGTCACCGTATATTTGATCCCCTTTACTCTTTTCTACTTCTTCCTTTTTCCCTCTGGAAACCACTAAAATGTTGTCTATGTCCACAAGTTTCTGTCTCGTTGGTTGTTTTCAGTTTTATATCCCACATGTGACTGAAATCATATGGTTCTCAACTTTTTCTGTCTGACTTATTTTGCTTAGCATGATAATCTCAAGACCCATCCATGTTGTCGCAAATGACAGTATTTCATTTCTTCTTATGGCTGGGTAATATTCCATTGTATATATGTACCACTTCTTTATCCGATCATCTATTGTAAGACACTTTGGTTTTTACATGTACTGGCCATGGTGAATAATGCTGCTGTGAAAATCGGGGTGTGTATATCTTTACAGATATGTTTTCAATTTTGGGGGTAGATAGCTAGAAGTGGAAATGCTGGTTAATATGGTAATTCTACTCTTAACTTTTTGAGGAACCTCCATACTGTTTTCCATAGTGGATGTACCAATTTGCAGTCTAACCAGCAGTGTATGAGGGTTCCTTTCTCCCCACATCCTCTCTGAAACTTGTTATTCCTTGTCCTGTTGATGATAGCCATTCTAACAGGTGAGAGGTGGTATTTCATAGTGGTTTTTATTTACATTTCCCTAATGGCTAGTGAAGTTGACCATCTTTTCATGTCTGTTGGACATTTGTAGGTCATCTTGGGAGAAGTGTCTGTTCAGATCCTCTGCTCATTTTTTAATCGGATGTTTGTTTCTTTGTTGTTATTGAGTTGTATGAGTTATTTGTTCATTTTGGATAATAGGCTCTTATCAGAGGCGTCGTTCACAAATATATTTTCCCATTTGGATGGTTGCCTCTTTGCCTAGTTAATGGTTCCTTTTGCCGTGCGGTCTCATTCATTTATTTTTGCTTTTACTTCCCTTGCTTTTGAGGTCAAATTCATAAAATTCTCTCTAAATACAAGGTCTATGAGTTTAGTATCTATGTTTTCTTCTATGCAATTTGTTGTTTCAAGTTTTACATTTAGGTCTTTTATCCATTTTGAGTTAATTTTGATATATGGTAACAGCTAAAAGTCTAGTCTTATTCTTGTGCATTTGGCTTTCCAATTTTTCCAGCATCATTTATTGAAGAGGTTTTCTTTTCGAAATTGTATATTTTTGGCTCCTTTGTCAAATATTATTTGCCCATGTATACAGGGGTTTATTTATGAGTTCTCAATTCTGTTCCATTAGTCCGTGTGTCTGTTTTGCTGGCAACACCATGCAGTTTTGATTATTGTCACTTTGTAGTATAATTTGAAATCAAGCAGGATGATGCTTCTGGCCTTATTTTATTTTCCTCAGGATGGCTTTGGCTATTTTAGGTTTTTTGTGATTCCATACAAATCTGATGAATTTTTGTTCTATTTCCTTTTTTAAAATGCCACTGGGATTTTGATGAAGATTTATTAAATTTGTATATTGCTTTGGGTAATATGGCCATTTAAACTATGCTGATTCTTCCAATCCATGAACACAAAATATCTTTCCATTTCTTTGTGTCTTCTTCAATTTATAGGTCCTTCACATGCTTCAATAGGTTTATTCCTAAGCATTTTATTTTTGTTGCAGTTGTAAAAAGAATTGCTTTTTTCATTTCTTTTTTTCTGAAATTTCATTGTTACTGTATAGGAATGTTGTGGATTTTGTATCCAGGAACTTTACTATATTATTTATTGTTTCTAATTGTTTTTGGTGGAGTCTTTAGGGTTTTCTATATAGAGAATCATGTCACCTGAAAAAGTGACAGTTTGACTTTTTTATTCCCAATTTGGATGCCTTTCATTTCTTTCTCTTGCCTGATTGCTCTAGCTAGGACTTCCAACACTATATTGAATAAGAGTGGTGAGAATGGACAATCTTGTCTTCTAGATCTTAGAAGGAAGGCTTTTAGTTTTTTATCATTAAGTATATTAGCTGAGAGTTTGTCATATATGGTCTTTATTATGTTGAAGTAATTTCCTTCTATACCCATTTATTAAGTGTTTTAATCATAAGTAGATACTGTATTTTGTTAAATGCTTTTTCTGCATCAATATGATCACATGATTTTTATCATTTATTTTGTTTATGTGGTGTATCACATTAATTGATTTGTGTATGTTGAACCATCCCTGTGCCCTTGGGATAAAGTCAACTTGATCGTGGTATATAATCTTTTTAATATGTTGCTGTATTCAGGTTACTAGTATCTTATTCAGGATTTTTGCATCTGTGTTCATCAGAGATATTGATCTATAATTTTTTTTTGCGTGTGTTATCTTTACCAGGTTTTGGTATCAGGGTAATGTTAGCCTTATAAAAAGGAGTCATGAAGTATCGCCTTTTCTTTATTTTTTTTTAAAAGTTTGAGGATAATAAGAATTAAAACATCTTTGAATGTATGGTAGAATTCACTGTTGAAGCCATCTGGTCCTGGACTTTTGTTTTTGGGGAGGTTTTTGATGATCGTTTCAATTTCCCTACTGTTGATCAGTCTATTTAGATTTTCCAGTTCTTGATTCAGTCTAGGAAGGTTGTACATTTCTAAGAACTTCTCTACTTCTTCTAGGTTATTGGATTTGGTGGCATATAATCTTTCATAGTATGATACTTTGTATTTTTATGGTGTCTGTCATAACTTCTCTTTCGTTTCTGATTTTTTTATATTTGTATCTTTTCTCCTTTTCCCTTAGTGAATCTAACCAGGGGGTTGTCAATTTTATTGATGTTTTCAAAGAACAAGCTCTTTGTTGCATTAATTTTTTCTTTTGTCTTTTTGTTCTCAATTTCATTTAATTGTGCTTTAATTTTAATTATTTCCTTCCTTTTGCTGACTTTGAGCTTCATTTGTTTTTCCTTTTCTAGTTCTTTAAAATGTAATGTTCGGTTGTTTATTTGGGATATTTCTTGTTTCTTGAGATAGGCTTGTAATGATATGAACTTTCCTCTTATTATCATTTTTGCTGTATCCCAAAAGTTTTGATATATTGTATTTTCATTCTTGTTTGTGTCTATGTATCTTTTGATATCTCTATTTATTTATTCTTTGACCCAGTTGTTCTTTAGTAGCATGTTGTTTAACTTCCACATATTTGTGGTTTTTCCCACTTTCTTTTGCAGTTGATCTCCAGTTTCAAAGCATTGTGGTTGGAGAATATGCTTGATAAGATTTTAATCATCTTAAATTTATCGAAGCTAGTTTTATGTCCCAACATATGGTCTATACTTGAAAATGTTCTGGGTGCACTAGAGAACAATGTGTTATCTGGTGTTTTAGGATAAATGTAAATGTAGATAATGTCCAGTTGTGTCATTTAAAGTTGGTATTTCCTTATTGATTCTCTGTTTTTTGGATGATCTATCCATAGCTGTCAGTGGGGATATTTAGGTCCCCTACTATAACTGTTTTTGTCAATTTCTCCCTTCAGTTCTCTTAGTAGTTGCTTTTGCTACTCTCTGATTGAGAGTATATATATTGATAAGTATTATGTCTTCTTGATGTGTGGTCCCCTTTATTATTATCAAGTATCCATCTTTGTCTCATTATTGTTTTTACCTTGAAGTGTATTTCATCAGATATAAGTATGGCTACACCAACTTTTCTCTGGATGTCATTTGCTTGGAGTATCATTTTCTACCCTTTCATTTTAAGTCTATATTTTTCCTTATGGTTGCATATGACTGGATTTTGGTTTCGATCCAATCTACTACTTTGTGTCTTTTTATTGGTAAGTTAAGCTCATTTACATTTAGGGTGATTATTAATATATGAGGTTTTTCTATAGCCGTATTGTCTTCTGTTTTTGGGTAGTTCTGTGTCTCCATTGTTTCTTTATTCTTGAGTTTCTATCTGTTATTTTAGTTTGGTGGTATTCTATGATTTTTCTGTCTGTTTCCTCCTTTTTATGTTATGTGTCTCAGTTCTGTATTTTTTGTATGGTTACCATTTAGTTTATGAAAAAGAAATTTTCATATATACAGTAGTCATTTTTCTTCTTTGTGTGTCTTATCTCCATTCCCCTTTGCAAATTAAGGCCTTTACTCCCTTCCCTTTTCTGTTTTTGTTGTCTCAAATTATCCCTACTTATGAGTTTATTTCTGAGCTGTAGTAGGTATTGTGTACTCTCTTCTTCATGGATTTAGACCCATACTTTATTATGAGCTCAGCTTTACATTGAAAGAGGGGATTATGTTAAAAATATAGATTCTAATTAAGTATATCTGGGGTCAAACCCAAGACTTTAGATTTCTAACAAGTTCTCATGCATGGGCTGCCTATGCTACTAATCCCTGAACCAAACTTTGGGTAGCAAGTTTCTACCTCGACCAACACAGTGCTAGCATCAGGATTCCAGAACTAGTTTTCACATCCAGACTCTAACAAAAAGAGTTCGCAAGGATTTTGTGGCCAGCTTCTCTTAGGTTGTTCTGGAAGCAACATGAAACTCAAATTTACTGAATAAACTATGGTATAAAAAAATTGGCACTTTACAAGTTGGAGTTTATTATTTGCTAACAAGAATTACTTATAGCTCTTACATCCTGACATATTGGCCAGTAGTTTTCAAATAGGAGATGGACATATTATGAGTAAATGTGTATCATCGGACCTGAGATTATGTTTTACCATATAAATGGCCTGCATTACTCTGCTATCTTGTTTTGCCAAAATATTTTGGTACATTTTGTCTCATTTGATCCCCACAACTAATCTGGAATGCAGATGCAGTAACATCCTTTCTCTGCCAAGGGTTTTTTTTTGAGTGTGTGTGTGTGTGTGTGTGTGTGTGTGTGTGAAGGTTAAATGAGATGATGCTCACAAAAACACTTAATCACTGACTGACATGTAAGTAATCACTCATGAACGGTTATTTTTTATTTCTATTATTGTTATTATTTACACTATTTGCATGTATTTTTTAGGTCATAAAATTTAAACCTTGTCGGAGGTCAAGTGACATGTGTAATATCATGTATGTAATCATAATCACAGACCAAGAATGACCCAGGTTTGCTTTTCTTTTAAAAATGTTTTCTTCTATAATCTTTAATTACGAAGTCATGCTTCCTCATCCTAATTAACAAAATCGTGCAAAAATAAAGGACAATTGAGTAATCTCCCCTCATAATGCTTCATTCTTGATCCTTTGACAGGATTCCCAAAAATGGTATTACATTTACATAAACATCTGTGTTTTTTTTTCCTTTGGCTTAAGCAAATGCTTATCGACACATATATTTATATCAGGAGCATATCCTGGGTTGTTCCTTTGGGAAAAAAATGGGATCTACTAAAACAAATGGTTTCATTTTGCAGTTTCCTATTGTCACATAACAATACATCATAAGCATTTCATAGGTCAACAGATTTCCTTTGTCTTATATTTTAATAATCCTCTTTAATTTCCATGGAATGCATTTGGTTGTATGTTGTGAAGCAGCATTCTATCTTTTTACTGTGTGCAGGTCTCTAATCTTACCAGGTTATAATTTTGTTTCAGTGAAATGTTTGTCAATTTTGGAGGCAATATCTGGTTTTTAAAATAACATATTATTACAGTGCCTTTTAGAATTTGACATGATGAATGTTCCTTATTTTTTTATATCACATTATATTTCTTTGATAAACCCTTTAATTTTGAAAATAAATATAACAATATTTTCTCAAATTATCAAATGGTCACATATGATATGATATGACATGATATGCTTCAAAGTAATCCATTGGATGGCCGGGCCAGAGGGAGAACAGCAGATGGGGTAGAAAGAAAACATTTAGCCTTGAGTTGATAATTATTATAGGTGGGTGGTAGGTAAACATTACTTCTACTTTCATTTATATTTGAAATTTTCCATATTAACAAATTTAAACATGTAGATTTGTTTTTTATTTTCCACTTTTTAAAACAATGTCACTTTGGAATTTTTGATGAAAAAAATGTAACAAATTTGAGAAAAACTAACAACTTTACAATATCCAGACTTCCATCCAGTGTGAAGAATATACACGCCAATATTTTCAAGCCTTCTTTGTTACCATTTAGAAAAAGTTTTTAGAGCACTTCATATACTACTAGAATAACTCTTGACCATTTTATTTCTAGATGCTTTATGTTTATCCTTATTCTGGTCAATGGATTATTGTCCGACTGATTATTATTGGTATTGCAGGAAAATATTGAGTTTTGCTTGCTTTTTTTTTTCTGACTACCTATCATACTTTGACTATCTTAATACTTATCAGGTAATTTGGGGTATATAATCCTATTAACTATATTTGATGCAACATTAAAACCAAGGTTAAAAATGCTTCATCATTCCAATTGATTAGTGGCATGTACTGCCAAATTGAACAAATCAGAACTATTTCTTTTTTTAGTCTATATCCCTACCCGGTTCTTACCTGGCCACCCCCATCTTTTAGACATAGGACATACACCTACAGTATGGGATCTGGGTCCTGAGGTAGCAAATTTAAAGAGACAACCAGAGGTGTGATAATAACCGTATGAAATTCTAATTCAGTACTTGTCTTTGGATACAAAATGGTGATTTATGATTTTATGATGAGAAAGGTAGGCGAATTTAGCTATCAAGCAGAATTACTCATCAAATCAAAATCCTGGATACAGGCTTCTATGTTCTAAAATAGGATACCAGTATCTTCTTTATGAATGTGTTTTCTTGCACATAGATTCAGAAGTCATGATAATATAATCCCTCTGTTTGTTTCTCAAACTTTACATAAATATTTTTTCCTATATTTCTTATTTGATTCTCAAAAAGGATCTTTTGAGAAAGATGAGTATCTAATTGGTAGGACTATAGTGAAGCTCAGTGAAATAAATCACAGGAAATCATTTAGCAAAATGCTTGATAAATTATAAAACACTCAGTATATGTTTATTTTTATTATTCTGTATATTGTTACTAATATTATGCCTTATTTCCTTATGATATGTGTGGAAACTTCAGAATTGAGAACATTCAGGGATTTATTTCAAGACTCATGAGAATAAGCAGCATATATTAAAGTTATTTTTATTTCATTGTCTTTATTAGTATTTTAAAATATCAAAGCAATACTTAGTCATGCTAAATGGGAAAATTATGCAAAGTTGAATTTTTAAAGTTTTAAATTTCCTTTCATTCCCTGTTATTCCTCCCTCCTTACTAATTTTCCAGAAATGCCTTATGCTCCATTTTCTGGATACAGTGAAGCATGTATAAATATAGAAATACATATATGATAGAGTTGGTGGTTTTCATTTCTTTAAAGATGGAATATCACTCAATTTACATTTCTACTGTCCTTTGTCCAATACAGATGGATACATTTTGTCTGACCTTTCCCCAATACAGATAAATACATGTGTCCATATCAAAAAACTTCAGTGTTTATCCTTTAATAGTTAATCCTTTAGTTAACATGAAAGTATTTAGTGCAATACAAAAAGTGATTGAATAACTTGTGCATTTTACACAAATACTCATGTTGATTAATATCATTCAAGTTGATGATTCTGTTCCTTGAAGACTTATTTAATTTTTGAGGCATAGCCATGATTTGAATTATTGTAGTTTGACCAGAATAATACTTTGTACTATGACAGATGTTCTCTTCTCCTTTCCTGAAGCTTTTCTTTTTTAAAAAAATATAATTATATATATTTAAGGTGTACGACATGATGATTTGATATAAATACACATAGTGAAATAATTACTACAGTCAAACTAATAACATTTCATCTCACCTAGTTAACTTTTTTTTTTTGTGTGGTGAGAACACTTGAAATCTATTCTATTAGCATTTTTTCCTTTCTGGGTATGGCTTATTTCACTTAGCATGATTTCCTTCATGTTCATTCATTGAAAATGTCAGGATCTCCTTTTTAAGGCTGAATTCTATTCCATTAGATAGGTAGATAGGTAGATAGATAGGTGATAAATGATAGATTGATAGACAGACAGACAGACAGACAGATAGAGATCATTTCTTTATCTATTCATTTATCAATAGACGCTTAGGTTATTTCCATATCTCGGATAATGTGAATAATCCATTCAGTGAACATGTGAACAGTAATATCTCTTTGAGGTATTGATTTCATTTCCTTTGAGTGTATACCCAGAAGTGGAATTGCTTAATTGAACAACCTCTGTACTATTTTTCATAGTGAAAAACATAGTCCAAAATCTGCAGGACAGGCCAAGCAGGCTGAAAACTCTCAGGCAAGCTTTCTGTGTTGCAGTCTTGAGGCAGAATTATTTCTTCTTCAAGAAACCTCAGTCTTTCTTTTTGAGGACCTCAACTGATTGAATGAGATCCATCAAAATTATGGAGGGTAATCTATTTTACTCAAAGTCTACTATTTAAATATTAATCCCATATAATAAATACCTTTCACAGTAACATCTAGACTGGTATTTGACCAAATAACTGGGTACCACAGACTAGCCTAGTTGACAAAAAACTGATCTGCACCCTGAACAAGGAAGGATTATTAAAGGCACTTAAACCCTAGTTAGGTATGTAAGGAGGTGTTAAACGGATATTTGACATACATGTTCTAAGGAACTATGTTTTCTTACACATGAAACAGAATTTTGTCATAATAAAATGAATTATGCTTTCTGACCATTTTCAGGTCACCAAAATATCCCCCTTTTGATGGCTCATTTGGCCCTTGCGACAAATCTGTCATGCAGAGGTAATCATATTCTCTGCATCATGGGTTTGTTGTCAAGATTAAATGGGACACTTTACATGGAATCAGCTATCAAGCTTCTAGACATATATATGTTGTTCTATATTTGCTTCAAATAGAAAAGTTTTAACATTTTTAACTGTAAAAGTAATACTTATACTAAATAGTGAAGAAGGACAGCTAGGCAAAGATAATTTATTGATTTCCTCCCTTAATGTGAACACCAAACTAATGTTTTGCTGTAGAAACTGCAACTTAATAGTGGAAGTTAGTCTTAGCAATTAAAGAATATTCAGGGAACCCAAATCCTGGCTGGTCTGTAACTAGATATTTTTCAAAAGGAGTATGCCATATTATAAAATATTCAAATACTTGCCGAATATAAAATGGAATTTCTTTGTAATATTATGTATCTTGTTTGTCTGTAGAATTTTCATTTTCTCAAGTATTTTCACATATTTTGGCCCATTTGATCTGCAGAAGTCATAATACATAATACATGACCTGGATTTATTCTGAAGATTAAATTAATCCATGTTTAGGCATTTAGTAAATTGATGCAAGCTCTCAGTAAACATTTATTATTTTCTTCATTAGTCTTGTTTATTCTAAAAGCACACATTTTTTATCTCTTTGTGTAAATCAGAATACCTTTGGCTTGGAAAATTTGAATGAGGAGGTAAAAATCACAAAACCATCAAATGGCCCCATTTTGCTTTTTTAGAAATATTTTCTTTTTAATTACAAACATAATACTCTCCCATAAAAATTTTAAAAATCCATCCCCCTACCACTGTTTCTACTACCCTGCCTTAATGTTAAATGTGCCAACAGCATAATTTCACAATTTTCTATGCTCAGACAAATCAACCTGCTGAAAATCAGAAAATGGAGTGTTTGATTGTTGCTTATTTCTAGAAAAGTGATATCAGTCTATGTGGACTTTTCCATAACTTGTTCTTTTTACCTAATAGCTGTCAATCCAGAGCTATTAGGTAAGAAAGTGGCCTTTTGTTCTAAAATTCAGCACTTTCATAATGCAGATTGCAGTTGCAAAGTGTAAATTTAACTTCATTTAAATCAATACATATGGAATTTTCCCAACAACATTTGAGCTATCAGTTTACGTCTGTGAGTTTCAATCAATACTAATTTTTTATTATTGTATCTTTACAGTAATAAACTTTTATTATCTGTAATTAAAAGTACCGTTCATTCTTCTTCTTAATTGGTGTTTTACAGAAAGGTTACTTTTTCTTCCAAATGAATTCTCATATCAGTTTGTTTTGAATAAAAAATGTCACATTGTTATTTAATTAATGTAAAAATATAAATGAATTTGAAGAAAACTATCTACCTAATTGAATTTTCTCATATTATGCATTGATTTTTCAGTTTATTTTCTTGAGTTTGAGGTTTCTATGCAATTAGGTCTGTGTTGCCACATTTTCTATGTTGCCACATTAAAGCAGTTATATACCACATTCATCCCCTGTCATTCCCTGCTCCCTTGCAGTCTCAGGATAACCAATATAATAGCCTGGTAACATCCTTTCCTATATATAACATATGGTATTTAGTATTAAAATGTAATTATATTCAATATATTCTCTAATTTATTCTATACTGTACTCCTCTTAGGTCACAATACATAGTGGACATTCTTGTAGGTCTTTAGATTAAGGTTTTATGTTTTAAAATTCAACTCTTTAGCATACAAGGGAAGCATTTATATGTATGCTGTGAATGAGGTTTTTGATATTGTAAAGTCTTCAACTGTAAATTTTTCCCACAGCATTTGAATCGTTGATTCTGTTACATTGGTCTTTCTCACAATTCTTGAGTGATACCATACTGTTTTAATTATTATAGCTTTAGAATAAAGTTTGAAAGCAAATATCCTCCAATTTTTGGAGATTTTTAAAAAACTTTTATAATTTTTGGTGAAACTGAATGTCATTTTTTTTCAGTTAAAAAAGTAGAGTCACTTTGGAACATTTTGTATAATTAACTTTACTGTAATGACTCTCTCAGGATCATAAATATGTATTAACTGTTTTTTATATTCAGAAAAATTTAGAAGTTTTTTAAAGGAATCTTTACTAATCCTTGCTAATTTGATTGCTACTTATTTTCATTAAAAAATAATTTCTAGATATTTGCACACCAATGTTTATAGCAGCATTATTCACATTGGCTAGGACATGGAAAAAACTGAAGTGTCCTATGATAAATGATGGGTTATAGAAGCTTTGGTACGTATACACAATGGAATATTACTCAGCCATAAGAAGAGATGAAATACTGCCATGTGCAACAACATAGATGGACCTCGATATAATCATGCTAAGCGAAATAAACCAGAAATAAAAAGTTGAAAACTACATGATATAACTTATATGTGGGATATAAACTTAAAAGCAACAAAAGAACAGGATAAACAGAGACTCATGGACATGGACTATATAGACTAATGGTTACCAGAGGGTAGCAGGGAGGAAGATGGAGGAAGTAGATGGGGTAAAAGAGGTCAAATATGTGGTGTCAGAAAGAAATCTAACTAAGGGCAGTGAACACACACTGCAATATATATATATACACACCTTACTGTTAAAATGTGCAGCTGAAACTTACCTGATTTCATTAACCAATGTCACCATAATAAAAATTAAAAAAATAAAAAATAAAATAAATATTCTCTGCTGTAGATGGATTTTTATATAATTTTCTTTTTAAAATAAATATTGTTCCTTTATAGAAAAGCAACTGTTGTATCATATTGTTTTCTTTCTGCTCACTTGAGTTATGAGTTTTAATCATTCTTCACTAGATTCTTTTGGACTCTGTACATTAATGATAATATCTTCTAGAACTTGTGGTGCAACGTTCCGCAACATCACAGTGGGTAAGGGCTACATGTTGCTTTGCAGAGCAGATCAGAAAATACCTCAGGTAAACTTTTGGAATGAATTTTCTGCCATTGCAAGAAGTCTTTTCATATAATAAAGTAACAATTTAACAATGAGCTTAAAATCATCTAGAAGGAGAGTTAGTCCAAGTGATATTAAAGTTCATCTCTAATACTGAATGAATAAGGATGGTTAAATATACAAAGGATGAGAAGAGAAATGAGAGATATTTAATATGCAAATAGTAAACTATATTATATAGCTATGATGAGTAAAAGAATGCAACACTGGCATAGAAATGGGTAGAGAGCTGAACTTGCTCAAACAGAGTTAAGCAAATGCATTAATGTTTTTTTTGCATAGCCCTTAAAATATTTTTGCTAATTTGTTTTTAATATTTTACAAATTTTCTTTCTGTTGCAAATGAACATTTTTCCATTGTATTTTCTGATTTCTTATTGTTGTTTTTTTTGGAAAGCTATTTATTTCAGTATATTTTATTTCTGCCTACACATCTAACTGAAGAATCATACTAGCTCACATCATTTTCAGTTGATTCTAGGATAGTCATGCCATCTATGTCATGGATCCATTGCAACATTAATACCAAGTCACAGGTTTTATTGTCATAATCAATAAGTGATGTGTTGTCTAAGCACCTTCCTTCCTAACCGCACACTATAGTCTTTTTAATGTCATTTACTAACCTTCATATTTACCATCGTATCCCAGTAGACATATTTAAAACCTACAATAAGTTGACTTTAAGTAAATCACCCTCCATAATGTGGATGGACCTCACTGACAGCTGAAAGCCCAAACAGCAAAAAAAAAAAAAAAAAAAAAAAAAAAAAGCTTCCTGGAGGAGAAATTCTGCCTCAACACTGCATCATCAGCTTCTGCCCCTGAGCCTGTGGACCTTTTTCAAATTTTGGACACACCAGCCCTTCAATCTAGTAAACCAGTTCCTTGAAATAAATTTCTCATATATACTACATATTCTCTATGTCTCTCTTTCCCTGGAGAACCCTGACTGATAACACCCCTCTTAAAATTGTCTTTGGGGTTGTCTTAGCTAACCTGATCAACACAAGTTGAGACTTTCTGGAGAGACCTAACACTCTAAAAGGCACCCAGAAGGCCTCTTGGTCTACATAGAGCTTTGTAATACAGGCTTTGCTGATATTTTCTTTTGAAAGACTGGAACAATGGTTAGTATTTTTCATAGTTTTGTGTGGGAAGTTTTAATAGTTAACAATATTGCCATAGTTTATAAGCAAAATGGTAACAGGGAAGAAAGAAATGAAAATAGACAGGTAGGAAAACTGTCACAAATGAGCTTTTTTATATGGAGAAAAATGTTAGAACAGCATTTAAAAAGTGAGAATGTTGATTGAAAAGTCTTACTTAGATGGGAAATCAGTTCCATGAAAGGTAACAAAAGCATCTGGAGTGTGCCTGGAAATAAGATGGTGGCATTGCCACTCAGTTTCCTGTTGTCTAAGGGGACACAGAAGAGGGCTACAGTGGTGCCTGTGACCCTAGGTGGAGAGACACTGAGAGGATGGTAAGCCACACAAAGCATAAGCTTCCAAGCAAATTTTATTTTTAACAGTGAGAGGTAAGTTAGCCAGATGTCTGGATTTGAATCCCATCCCAGTATTGCCACTTCCTACTTGTGACCTTGCAAATTACTTACTCTCTGTGCATGTTTGCTTATCTATTAAATGGGGATAAACATAGTAATGAGGATCGAGATAATAGATGTAACCACTTAAAGTAGCACCTGCCATGGAGAATGTACTAAATACATATTAATGATAATGAGATAATTAAAAATGCAGTCTAATGGTGAGGATTGAAGTTATCTAGTATTCAGATTACATCATTCACTTCTTGGCAGTTCAGTGCATATATTATAAATAGGAAACCAACTTTTTAGTGATAAATGTACTTCGTTAAGTACATAACTTACTATAGAAATTACATCATTTGCATCCATGTTGGTTTTTGCCAAAAAATGTTTTTCCATATTTTTTTCAATTAAACCTCATGAGAAATGTGTGATTTTGATGTAATAATAGTGTTCACATGGAGATTAAATGATATAATTCTCATTAAAGTCTCACAACAATTACTTCAGTGGTTTTATTATTTTTTTATGGACGTAATAATTTGAAGCTTTGAAATCTTAAGTGGTTTCTTTCAGTTGGCATAACACTTGAGTGGCATGGGTCCTTTCCTGTTGTTAAATTACAAAATTATTTTTCTTTCTTAAATTGTATTTATTCACAACTGTAATATGTGAACATTATAATAGTGGAATAAAGCAGATAAATATAAAAAGTTTCTGCTTCTTTTTACCTTCCTGATTTCTATCCCCTCTGAGATGGTGTAATGCCACATCTAGGTTGATATTGCACTAGTTTCTTTCTTTCTCCAGCTCAAACAAATACAAACCTATATACACATATGCAAAGTTTTCATTATTATTATTTGTTCTTACGACAATTTTAAATCCTAAATACATTACTCTGCTACTTGATTGTCTCATGCCAAAATAGTTCAGAGCATCTTTTCTAAGTCAATGGTTGTCAACTGAGCGATATCTTGCTCCCCCCAACCCACCCAGCCCCAAGGGAACAGATGGCAGTGCTTGGAGGTACTTTTACTTGCCATACTAGAGGGAGAATGCTTACTGGCATTTAATGGGCAGATCAAGGATGCTGTTTCACATTCTATAATGGTAGCCATCCCCCATCCAAACAAAGAATTATCTCACCCAAAATGGCATTAGCGCCAAGGTCGAGAAACCATGCTGTAGATCAATAGAGCTACAGCAAATTGTTTATTTAAATAGTTGTACAATATTTCATAATGGTGACCAACCACAATTTACTCGATTCTACTAGTGATGAATCCATTTAGTTTTTGTCAGCACAGACAATGCTCCAATAAACATTCTTGTTTATAGACCTTCTAAAGCTGATGCTTTTCTTTCTCTTGGATAAATTTCCCAATGTGAGACTGCTGGGTGAATTTCTTAGATTTTAATAGATTTCTGTATGATTTTTCAAATGACTTATAATAATTTACACTCTACCATTAATAAATAAGAGTGCCATTTTCTCAACATTCTCTCTAAGAAATGGATGTTATCAGTCTTCTATAATTTTATCCAATCATGTGGGTAAAAAAATGATGTTTTATTGTTATCTTAACTTGCATTTCCTTAATTAAGATTAAGCTTGAGCAGCATTTCATATATTTATTAGCTATTTGGATATTTCTTATCAATTCCTATTGAAACTTTTGCTGACTTTTTTTCTATTGTTTTTTATTGTCTTTTAAAAATAACTTATGGAAACACTTTGTATACTGTGGTTATTATATTTTATTTGTCATGTGTGATACAATTATTTTTTCATCTAATATTTCTCTTTCTGATATGTTGTATCTTTAACAAATTTTAATTTTTATATATTTGTTATTTAATTTTTAATGCATTGCTTTTTATTTTTTGACTTGCTTAGGATAATAAACCTCACTCAAGATTCATATAAATATTATTCTAAATTTTGCTAATGCTTTATTATTGTACTTGTTATACTTAGATCCTTGATCCATATGGAATTCACTTTTTATTTGGTATAAGATGGGAGTCTAAATTGTTTTTTTCCTTGTTAGAATTATTTCTGCACTATTAATTAATAAATCATCCTTATCTTCTGAAGTAAAAACTTATTCCTATGTATTCTTGAGACTTTTGTTTTGTACTTTCACTTCTCTTTTAGTTATCTATCTGTCATTTCTATGTCAGTACTATAGTATTATAGTTTTATTGTAAGTTTTCATATCTTAGGTAAATCTCTTCTCCCTATTGTTTTTCATAAAGGTCTTAGCTATTTTTGGACAATTACTTTCTTCTGTAAATATTAAAATCATTACATCTTGTTTCAAAAATAAATCTGTACCAGTTTTGGAGGGCCCTGGCAGGAAAAAAAATGACATAGTCACTTAGATACTTGGGGAGAATTTAATAAAAGGGTTTATGTGAATGATATATGACTACTAAAAGGGGATGGTGAAGCACATTCAGGCTAGCTAGAGCAATGAGCTGTTTGTTACCAGGTCTAGGTCTGAAGGTCGAAGGGAAGACAGAGATTACTAGAGTCCTGAGCGAACATCTACATTGAAGAGGGTTACCAATGGGAGTTGTAGTCTTCTGTACAAGGCACAGCCAACCCATGGCACCGGGCTGGATGGAAGCCAGGGAGATAAATGTCTTGAATTTACTCTCCTACCTTCAGTACTCCTGTAAGTGTTTCCTATTGGCCAAACCCAGCCAGGAACCAGAGAGCTAGAGAGGGGGTTGGTGTAGTCCATACAGATCACCATCCTAGAGCATAGGTCAGGATAGAGAAATGGACGGGTACATCTAGAAAAGTAGAAATACTATATCCAGCCCATAATCCATTTGAATTCTGATACAGAATTTTATTTATGTATTAATTTTGTGAGGATGGGAGATTTTTATATTAGTTCTTTCTGTCCAGGAACCTAGTATATATCTCCATTTTTTATATCTTGTTTTATGTTCTTCATTAAAATTTTGTAATATTCTGCACATAGATCCTTGGCCTTTCTTGATAAATGTATCCCTATATGTTATTTATGTGCATCAAAATCTCAAAGAAATTCTAGTTTGGTATTTTTTTTCCACTGATGTTTTCTACGTATGTAGCCATATCCTGAGCATATAAAGAAATTTTTTTCTTTTCCAATATCCTGATTATTTATTTTGTTTTGTAATTAAATGACAACATCCAAAACAATGTGGAACAATAATGCTGGTAGTAGGCAATACTTTGCTACTTAGGATTTGATTTTTTTTAATTCTAAAAGAAATATGTGATTCTGTTTTTATTTTTATTTTTGATTGTAGCATACCAGATTAAACTAAAATCCCTATTTGAATACTATTCACAACTGTTACCTTCTCCTTCCCTTCCTTCACCTCAGTTCCTTAATCTGTAAAATGGGAGTAATAATAATAGCTACCTCATAAGGTTATTATTAGAATTAGGTGATATTATATATGCAAAATACTTAGACTAGAGCCTGGCACATAGTAAACTTCCAATAAATATTACCTACCATTATTATTATTATCACCACCCATTGGAAACGTTGTTACTTTGTTGTAACTCCTTAGGAAACTTACTTAATAGTTCTGTATCTACTGATTTTTCGGGGTTCTTGGTGTTCTCTAGATCTTAATCCTTATAATTGTTACAAAATAGTTTCTTTCATTCTGTCTCTTTTTGTTTTTAAATTTCGTTTATGGTAGTTCCTACTTTATAGAAGTCTTCTGTATGTTGCGATTGATTCATTATTTTCCTTTTTAATTTTTTTGTATTTCAAGAAGAATTTACCTACTCTCAAATGATAAACATAATTTTATTACTGTTTCAAATCCTTTTATAACATTTTTTAAGTCTATTAAAATTCTGATGTTATACTTTTTGCTAAGGTAATTTCTGGGTAATCATAGTATTTCCTGCTGCTGTAAGTTATTTATCTTTTGTTCACTCAGCAATCATTTATTGAATTGCTACAGTGCATTAGGCACTCTTTTGGATGCTAGGGACACTGCAGTGAAAAAGTTTGGCAAAAACCTGTTCTCATGGAGCTCATATTCTATGGGGGTGGGATGGAGTGGGGAGCAAGGGAATAGAACAAGTAAACAAATCAAGACAAGTTTGTCTATAAACAACATGAAGAAATTAAATGGTGCTGTTTTGGAAAGCAGGTGGGATTGGAGAAGGGAGTACTACCTTAGATAGGACCACCCAGAGTGACAAGAAGAAGCCAGCCATGCAGTACTCTGGAAGCAGGGTGTTTCAAGCAAAGGGGGAGTAAGTGTAAAGACTCTGAGATGGAACACAACTTGGCAAATCTGAAAAACAGAAAGAAGACTGGTGAACTGGAGCATAGCAGATGAAGCCGAGAGTGGGAGGGACTGGGATAGGCAGGATCAGGTCATCTAGGGCCTTATGGATCATAATTAGAAGATTGGGTTTTTGTGCTAGGTATGCTGGTATACCATTGGAGGATTTTGAGCAGGAAAATGACATAACCTCGCCTAAATTTTTAGGTTTGCTAATAATATGCGTTATAGTAGATGAACTAATGCAGGCCTCTTAACGTATATCCAAATTGTTTTCCGGTTGTACCAATCAATATTCACTCTAAAGGATATATAGTTCTTTCCATCTCAGTGTATCCTCAATAGCATTGAATATGTTGTTTAAAAATTGTTGCTAATTAGTTGGTTAAATAAATAAATAAATGTATTTTGCTCTCTTGATTTGCATGTCTTTAAGTAATGGTAATATTGCATTTCTTTTTTTTTTCATTTTTATTGGTCATATGAATTTAATTTGGGAGGATTAGTCTACTCTTGTCCTTCATCCACTTTTCCATTGGGATACGTAGTTGGATGCCATGGTGTGTCACCCAGATCCCTTTGCAGGACCAAGGCACTTTTTTCTCCCAGCTGGCAAGGAAGTTGATGTCTGATGACTCTCAGTGAAATCCCTTGCCAAGGTCATACCTCCAGGTGGGGGGTGGGGTGGCCCTCATCCAATGATTGTTCAATACCAGGGTAAAAGCTTGGCTCCCTACCTTAAAGATGGTCATCACTGAAGGGCTATCTGAGCTCTAAAGTTCTCCTGGGAGGAGAGGGAGGTAGTGAAGAAAGGTCTGTTACTTCTCCTTCTGTCTATTCATGCCTTCTTCACACCCTACAGGTGTTGATCCCAGCAGCACTTCCCAATAAACGTATTGCATGAAAATTTCCACCTAAGAATCTGGTCCCTGGGGAACCCAACCTGGGACAGGATGATGATAATTTATTACTTAATCAGTAATAGGTCTTTATATTTACCCTTATACCTAGCATATTTTAAAACTATTTCCTGGCCTGTTATTTGACATTTTTGTTCATGGTGCTTTAAAATTTTTTTATTAAAACACTATATCGTATCATCAGGGCAAACTAATAATCTCTCTCATTTGTATATTTTTTCACATACATAAGGCTTGTTCTATTCTCCCCTCAAAATATTAGCTCTTCAATGAAATGCATCTTCATTTATGGAAGATTTAAATTTTTAGTCAAGTATAATGCTTTTTAATAAGATATCTTCAATCATAGTAAGCCTCCGCCATCAGATCTTTAAAATATTAATTAATAGTGTCTCCTAGTTCTTTTCAAATGATTCTATGTTTTAAAATTTCTTTAACCCATTTGGAATTCATTTGGGTATGTGAGATGAAATGAAAATCTAACTCTATGCCCCCCCAATATATTTAACTTAACCAACAAGGTTTTAGCAATTAGTTCAGCTCCATTGTTCTTTCTATCCACCCCTAAGTCAGTAGCACAGTATTTGAATTATTCTAGCATTATAGCAACCAGTTAATATCTAGAATAGCAAATATGCCCTCCTTACTCTTTATTATTTTTTTTTACCATTCTCCTAAATACTCTCATGTGTTTATTCTACAGATGGACTGTAATATAATTTTGTTTAAAAAAATAAAATCATATAGGGATTCTCATGTAATTGCTTAATTATAAATTAATTAGAAAAAATTATCATCTCTATAATATTGAATCATCCATTCCAGAAACAGACACTCAAGTATATATATATATTTTTATCCCTCAAGAACGATTTCTAGATTTCTTCATAGAAGTCCTGAACAGATCTTGGTAATTCATTGTTTCATATATTTTTTTTCTGTTTGTGAGAGGAGAGGCCACTTACTAGATTGTGTAATATTAGACAGTTAATCAATCCCACTTGCCCCTATTTTTGCACCTGTAAAGTGGGGATAATAATAGCCCCTCCCAAATGGGTTTGTTTAGAGAGAAATAAAATCATACATGTAAGGCTTATAGCACGTTCCTGGCACATTTAAGTGCATCATGCACAGATATTATTATTATCTATAAAACATACTTCCCCCCAAAAATTCACTTAGCTGTTCTGTTAGTGTCCATTAATATTAGCCATCAGTAATCATGCAACAAATATTTGACACCATTCCCCTGAATATTGGAAATATGTGCCAGACACTTTCCTTGGTGCTGGGCAAAATAGTGATGAATGAAACAGATATTGTCTCTGTCCTCATGGAGCTTCCTGACGTTGGGGACAAACAGATAATTAAATGGTACAGTTAGATTTCCGCTTATAAATTGTTAAATGATAGGTAAGGGAAGAAAGGCATATTATGAAATAATACCTATGGGGACCCAATTTAGGCAGGTAGTGGGGCCAAGCAGTAACAATATTTTAGTTAGGATTGAATATCAAAAGAGCTGGTACCAGGCAGAAAATTTGAGACAGAGGGAACTGCATGTATGAAATCTCTAAAGCAAGAAAAAAGTGACTTTATAGACATAGTGGGTTATGGAGAGACAGTGTTGTATAATAAAATGAGCGTAGATTCTGGGATCACACAGAGGTGGAATTGAATTCCAAGTCCGTGCCACTTACTGTGGGCCCTGGGCAAGTTAACCTCTGAGCTTGGGTTTCTTTATTGTAAAATCTTATTGGTGGTTGTGAGGATTAGTGAGATAATGCATGCAATGGATTATTAGTGCAATGCTTGGTATAGAGGAAGCACTGAATAAATGTTAGCCGTCATGTTGTTTTGTTAGTGCCTCTTTATTTCTATGACTCCTTTAGTGCAAACTTGCTTGAAACAGAAAAAAAATTGTGTTTGCTTTGCATACTAAAAAGCTTACTATAATCATAACAGCAACTGTTTATTGAATATCTGTTATGTACCTACACCATGCTAGTTATTTTTACATATCAACTCTGTTAGGTAGGAATCAACATCCATAGTTTAAAGATTTGCAATCCAACATGCAGAGGAGTTATTGATACAAACCCGAAATCACACCATTAATGGTTGAGCCATAATTTTTAAAGAGGTCATGCAGCTTCCTTCTTCACTAAGTTTGCATTACGTCTGACCTGTACCCATTACTCACACTAGCTCCTGCTTCTAACCTTTTGCACCATTTTCTTGTATTCCACCTTGGCTTCTCTCTTTTTTAAAAAAAAATTAGTTTCAAGTCTACAGTACATTGGTTAGACATCTATATAGTTCATAAAACAATCCTCCCATTTGCATGCTCCCTCCCCTGACCCTCCACCTAGCCAATGTATTAATGCTGACTGCATTCCCTATGCTGTGCACCCCATTCCCATGACCATCCTTCAGCTACTAATTTGTACTTCTTTAACCCTTCACCCCATTCTCCCAGTCCCCCAAACTCCCTCCCCTCTGACACTAAATCGTCTACTTTATTTGTGAGTCTGTTTTTGATTAGTTTGTTCTTTTTATTCCTTAGATTCCACATATAAGTGAAAATATATAATGTTTATCTTTCTCTGTCTGACATAAATACCTTCTAGGTCCATCAGAGCAATATCTTTTTCCATCCCCTACCTTTTCATATGTAGGGTTTTTTTCCTTATCCTTTCAGCCACTCTATCTTTTGGTTGGAGCAATTAATTCTTTTCTATTTAAGGCACTTATTGATAGGAATGTAGTTATTACCATTCTTTATTTCTGTTTTTGATACATTTTTTTTTATTCTTAAAGAAGTCCCTCCAACATTTCCTGTAATACTTGATGGTGATATATTCCTTTAGCTTATTTTTGTCTGGGAAGCTCTTTATCAGTCCTTCAACTCTAAATGATAGCTTTGCTGGATAAAGTATTCTTAGTTGTAGATCCTGGATCTTCATTCTGCTGAATATTTTGTGCCAAGTCCTTCTGTCCTACATAGTTTCTTTTGAGAATTCAGCTGCCAGTCTTATGGGTGTTCCCTTATAAGGAATTATTTGTTTTTCTCTTGCTGCTTTTAAGATTCTCTCTTTGTATTTAACCTTTGGCATTTTAATTATGATGTGTCTTAGTATGGGCCTCTTTGGAGCCATGATTTTTGGAATTCTCTGAGCTTTCTGGGATTTTATGTCCATTTCCTTCACCAGGTTAGGGAAGTTTTCCATCATTATTTCTTCAGACAGCTGTTTAACATCTTGATTTTCTTCAGTTATGCCAGTCAGACAAATATTTGGAGCCTTAATAGTATCCCATATCCTCCTTAAATTATTTTTATAGTCTTAGCGTCTTTTTTCTTGCCATTCTGTTTGAGTGTCGTGATTGGCTTTCCTGTCCTCTAGATAGGGCATTTGATCCTCTTCTTTATTCGCTTTGTTTATTCCATTTAATATACTTCTCATCTCAGATAATGTGGTCTTCATTTCAGTCTGATTCCCTTTTATAATTTCCATTTCCATTTTTATGTTTTTTATCTCTCTGTTGAAGTTCTCAATGAATTTGTCTACACTTCCCATAAGTTCATTGAGCATCTTTATAACCAGTGTTTTGAACTCTGTATCTGTTAGATACTTGACTCCATTATAGTTGGATCTCTGTTCTCTTCTCTCATATAGTTTCTGCTTCTTTGTCTTCCCATTTTGGCTGCTTTTCTGTGACTATTTCTATGTACTAAGCAAAGCTCCTAAGTTACTCGGTCTTATTAGTGTGGATTTATGAAGTAGGTGTCCAGTGGCATATTCCTGGGAGGGGTTCAGCTACAGGCCAAATTTAGCTAAAGCCTCTACCCCTCCGGGGTCACTTGTCAAGATTCAGCAAGCAATCCACAGATGCTGTGCTTATAGTTGGTTAAAAGGCTGTGCTAGAAACTGAGGCCAGCTGGCTCCAGTGTGAGTCTAGGTGCTGCTCAGCAAGTAGCGCCTGACTCACTGAGGATACACCTGGATGTGTACTGGATGGGGCCACGAGTTGGGGTACGTGGGACTTCATGGAATCCTCTAGGTAGAACGACCTCTGTTATCCACTTTGATGACATCACAGCTATGGCGGCTCTGTGTCCAGGGCACTATTTGAGGGGAGGGCTTAACAGGGAACAATGGATACTGCCAGCACTTCTGTTCCCAGCGAGTCTCACCTTGGCCCTCACTCTGGCAATGTCTCCCTGTAAGTCCCTGGTGCCCACTGCATGCAGCCAAGTTGGCACTGGTGCTCAGAGCAAGCAGGTCTATCACCATGAAAATCCACTCATGGATGCAGCCCCTTTAAGAGATGTCTGCCGTGTAGCAGCCTCCGTCTCACTCAGCCACCCGGGCAGCCCTGGGTCTTCGCCCAGTTCTACCTTCCTTAGGTATATGGCTTGTTCCTCTAGAGCCCAGGTGACTTTTCCTTGCCGCTGCTCCTTGTTTCTGTCACAACTTCGATTTGGTCGCCAGAGGAATGAACGAAGCCTCTATCATCTACTTCCATTTTTTTTCTCCCTCTGGCTTCTCTTAACAGTGATTCTGGTTCTCCACCTAAACTGTCTCAAGTTGATTTGAGTAAAACGTTCCTTCAGGCTTGACTTAGTTAAGAATCCCTCTACCTTAGGGTCACCTCTGTGAGCAGTGTTCCCATAGGACTTACCCAACCCAGTGGGCAGAAACCAGAAAATGTCTGCTCTAACTCACTTTGACACTTAAATTAAGAAAGAGCACATTTGGATCTAGGGATTCATTTCATTTCCAGCTACAAATAACCTGCAATGTGTTCTTTTATGAAAATGATTTTTAAGAACAAAGGACCTTGTTTTTTAGCAAACTGAGGTCAGAGCAATTTAAATAGCTCACGTAGATTATCAGTAAACCTAGCCCACAGT
Organism: Rousettus aegyptiacus; assembly: GCF_014176215.1. Taxonomy (NCBI): domain Eukaryota; kingdom Metazoa; phylum Chordata; class Mammalia; order Chiroptera; family Pteropodidae; genus Rousettus; species Rousettus aegyptiacus. Next base: position 94,334,306 of record NW_023416312.1, on the reverse strand, counting down.
CAGACTTTCCAGCCTTCAATTGAATAAGAAATTGTTCAAGACCCATCTTCATTCAACTGTCTGGTAGTTTTATTGGTAGAGGAAACCCAGGTGATATTTTATATCTAAAATTTCTTTTGAGGCATTCCAGTCATTTAGAAATGCCTTCCCAGAATTTAAAGAAGAGGAAAGAAGAGGCTTTTCAGACAGATTATGCAGAAATCCAAAAGTGAAAACGTCAGTCTGAATTCAAGTCTCATCTTTGCAAAAAGGCAATAGCATCTTTGTAGAGCAGACATTCTAATTATGCCCACTAATTTCTACACCGCCCGTAATGAAAACAAGTGATGCACAAATAAATTAAAATCATGGATTCCAGCAAGGGAAGTTATTCAGTGAGATGGTGTTCGTGTTCTTTGTAATGGACTGCATTAAAATATTGATAGGAGATCACTATGTAAAAGGGATAGAAATTTGCTTTGGGGGCAATAAGGAAGAGATCATCTCCTATGAGGTGACCAATGAGGGCTCTGCTGAGCAGTTTAGAAATCCTCAGCTTAAGTATCTTCAAAATGTATTTTCATAATTATAGGAAAAACAAAATTGCCCACCGGGTAAACTTTTCTTGAAAGTACAAGGCAACTTTTCTCTTTTCATCTGCAGTATTGTTTTCATTTGCACAGCTTGGAGCTCCTCTTCAATCATTTATCTCATTTAGAAAAACTCTCGTCAGTGGCGATTAAGCACACTTTAGTTCATAGTAGAAGCCTAAGTCGAGTTGGACAGATAAAACCAGCTCATATCTTATTCATTCTCACATATTAATGCTAGAATTGTTAACTGGCATTCTTCATAGCGAAGCGAAAGATGGCAGACCTTGGGCAAAAATTCACAATTTCTTGGAGAAGAGCTTTTGAAACAGTAAGCGTCTTCGCTGGGCAGACAGTTTAGGATCCAGAGCAAAACTTTTCCATTTCGCTTGTTCATCCATTGTATTTACACACCTTTTATACAAAAGTCAACAGTGCTGATTTGAAAGTAATTCTGCAGATGGTTGTTTTTAGTGGCTAGAAGGGCCATTTGAATGTTACTCTAGATTTGGGAATAATTGAGGCTTAATAATAGGTGCTCACATTTTGTCTGACAATGTAAGAACGTTGGATGCAAACAGTGAAAAAATGCATTGCTAGTGGTTATAGTATGTTAGTAGATAGTTTAATTTACTTGAATTCAGCTAAATTTACATCATCTGTACTCATTACACCGAGGGCAGTTGAATGAATATCCTTAAAAATACAAGCTCAAAGCAACTGAATTTTCTAGAGATATCAGTAGTTACTAAGAAATCACTGCTTGTATTTGTGCGTATCATTTGGCGCTCTTTAAAGAACTGTGCTCTGTATGAAAGATTCACCACCTGATTTTTTCAAATACATGGTTGTTTAGCAATAGGTTAGGCAGTTTTGCTAGAAAGAGTTCATGTGCTTTCTTAACTACCAAGAAATGACTTAGGCATTGAGGAGACCCTACTCAGAGAACCAGTTCTTTAAGTGACGTGTACGTTCAATTCCACAAATCTTTTTATGGTTCTATAAAGAGTGCACATTATCTTACAACAGTACAACTGAAGAACATTTTAATTGGAAATAGTAAAAATGAGAGTTAATGGCCTGCTCTCTAAATTTATTTCAAGGAGAAAAGAAGTTATTTTTGAAATGTTAAAATAAGATTCTGAGTACACACACACATACACACACAGATGTACTTCACCTACTGTACATCAGGGGGCTAACAGAAAAGATGAACAATTAGATCTTATGACAACTAAGTCTTTTGGTACACTGCTAATGGAAAATAATGGTATAGGATTTGTTTGCACTCAAGAAACAGGTTGGGAAAGCTGGGAAAAGTCATGTGTGTGTGTATAACTTTTTTCATATTAGTTATCTATGTTCTAACAAATTATACTCAGTTAACTGCATAAACTTATATTTCATGACTATTTATTTTGCTGACTATTGATAGACATTCTGTATGTCTGTTAACATGTACATATATGTATTTGTATTTCTCCAAATAATGGTCAACAAATTCAGATAGCTCTAATTATTAGACTTTGTAAGAGAAAAGCAGTTTCACTAACTCTTAGAAAAAACTAAGGTGGTACAAGTCACTTATTGTAAGATGCAAAATTATTTTTCTTTTACTCGCCCAAGCCCTATTAAATTTTCTCCCTCCCGCAGAGCTAGAACTAGTGTCAATACCTTTCCTATCTGCAGCTTTTGGAGCGTTAAGCTAAGAGGGTAGACAAGTTGAGAGTATAGAGGTTAGAATGAGTTCTATAAAGTGAAGGAATTATGTGCTGCGTGTTGGCAAACTGAAGAAACCTTAAGATGGGTTTGAGAGGGATGCAGTATAAAGTTGAGGGCTTGGAGTCCTAAGATCAAGCAAAGGAATAATAAAAAGTCAGAATGGGTAAGTATGAGGGCATAACAATCTGAAAGAATACCAGTGATAAGATGCCTTTAACCTTGGATGAGCCTTTCCTTTCCCCTTAACCAGTGGTGTGTGTGGGAAGTTCCAACAGTGCCTTATTCAATCCTGACTACCTCTATTATTGTAGCTAATTGAAAACTGTCTTCATTGGGGTTCTTTACTTTCCCTTTATAACAAAATATATGCAAAATTTTCCTGTCTGTATTGGACACTGAAAATATTCAGCAGTTATTGGATAAGATCTCCCAGGATTTGCTTCAAGTCATCACATCAGGTGGTCCACAGTAGAGCCCTTTTAAAATTTTTTTATGAAAACCCTCAAACTAGTATAATATTGAAATTGCAAATCTTTACTGTCTTAATTTAGAAAGAATATATCTTAAGTATCAAAGCTTAAAGAAAACACCTCCCAAATGAATTTTCAAGGTCCAAGGGACAGAACAGAGTATCCAGAACTAGGGTACAGAAATTATTACAGTTTTTATTAAAAAAACTGACTTAAGTAGTCATGTAATTGAACTTTTACTTCTGAGAAATTAAGTGTATTGCTTTCATATAGAAATGCTTTCATATAATCTTAAAGGTGTCAAACCCATTTTCCTGTAAAAGGCCTTTAGCAATTATATGTCAGTCCTAAAAAAATCAATTTTACCAATTTTGAGTCTATTTCAGTATCTAGTGATCCTCATAATTACAACATTTTTTTATTATTTAAACTTTCAGTACTTCAAGTCACACGTTAAGCCTTATACATTTTTTCAATCCTAACACATCCTCTCAATTTCTTTGTGGATTTTCAAAAATAGCAGTTAATGTCAGTCATATCTAAGATTTGTAAAACATTTATACATTTATTAACCTCTTAACTCATAACAACCTGTAATGCAAGTACTGTTATTATCTCAGTTTTATAAAATGTTGAACTGATGATGATATACTTTATCCAAAGTCACATATTTATTGAGAGGTGGAGTCACTTGTTCAAATATTCTAGTATATGTGATGAGAAGGGCAGTGGCAAAGTACTTCAGCAATGATGTCACTTGAAGTTATCAGTTAAAGTTATCAGTTCCTGGGGCTTCACTCTGATGGAGAACTCCCTCCTGGGTAATAATAACAGCCACCACTAACTGCCAGGCACTGCTCTAAACATTCAATATGTATATTAACTAATTTAATCTTTGCAGAATTCTAAATGTAGGTACTATTATTGTGTCCATTTTACAGACAAAGAAACTGAGGCCCAGAAGATAAGTAACTTTTCTGAGGTCACACAGTTAAACAAGCAATGTCAGGATTCCAATCCAAGTCATCTGTAGTCTTTATCATGGCATCATACTGTTGACCAGAACTGAAGGAGATTCATTGAGGCTATACCTGGTTTAGGTATAATTTACCTGGAAATTAGCAATCTAATTTCTTCCATCATGGCCTTAACTTTGGTTAACTATTCAGATTAGTGATTGAGCTTTATTGATCATCTCATATGTCTACATGGCATACAGTCCAAAGATTCAATTAGGCCTTCCTTCAATATCAAAGGAGACAAAAGTGAAAAGGTTATGTTCGTACTCAGCCCTGTTTACTCTTTAAAGGGCCTCTGCAGTTCACAGGTGCAGGGAAAAGCCTGTGTTATCGAGCAGTTACAACTGCTAATCAACTAGAGTGACACAGCTCGACCCCTGGAATGACTGTAGTTGTTACACTTTAGCAAAACAATACCTGGAGTGACACAAATCAACTAGAGGAGAAGCTAGAACTAATTTGTGAGGCTACCACTTAGATTTGCTCATTTCACCTGCTTTTTCCCTCCTGAGATCATAGGCTTAAAGAATCACCTTCTTCTTACTCCCCGTCCCCTACTCCACTCTTCCCCCAATATGTGTGTGTGCAGGAAAATATTGTTCTGTTACAAAGTTTTACAAATGAATAAACAACCATTTGAGGAAAGGTAGCAAGTAATCCTAAAATCAAATCCCTCGGAACTGCCTTAAATTGCTCCCAAAAGTACAGTTCAGAACATCTCTATGTAAATTCAGCACAACCAGTTTTTCCTCCAGTGTCGACACGGATTCTTTCTTCAGTTCATCATTGGATGACTTGATTTGCTTGCTTTTATGGGTTGTATTAGGGTTCTCCAGAGAAAGAGAAACAATAGGATTTTGTTTGTGTGTGTGAGCGTGTGTGTGTGCACTGATCTTCCCGGCGGGAAGAGAGAAAAAAAAATCATATTGAGTGGCATATTTCTTGTGGACTGATAAAAAGAAAACTTATTCTAAGAGCCTGTGTGTCCCCACAAAAGAACTAGTAGCATTTGGTCACTAGCTGCACTGGACATTTACAACTTAAAACTAAAATTCCCACCAGCTAAGTAAATAGTCTTTCTCCCCTTTCCTTTCAACCAACTACCTACCCTGACACTTGGAAAAATGGAAAAGAACAAAGGAAAAGAAAAACACAAGCCACTTCCCCCTCTCAACTGCAGGAATCCAAGACAGATCAGGCTGGAACTTGGAAAGAGGGATGAGTGCAGGAGAAGGGAGAGGCTTTGTATTAAATGTGAAATTGAAGTTTGGATTTGGGCTGGACTTTTGAATCTCTGAAAATAAGTCATGAGACTTTAGAGAAAAAAAAATCTACATAACCAAAACACTATGGAAGCTACGCTTCCAGTGATGGAATAGAAAAATCAATCAGAGCAGAGTAGGGAACAATATTTGGAGAAAAAGTCATTTTCTATTTGTGCCTTATCAATTTCAGTCCATTCAATAAACTGGTTGCATTTGTGGAAGTATGGTCTGGCTAGTATCCTGAGGGGCATATGTTTCAGAGAGGAACTGACTATGGGCTTGTCAGTCTGGTTTATTGGCTGGGGGTGGGGGGCGGGGGACACTGGATACCATAGAGTCAGAATCCTTTGCAGCCAGTCTGGAGAGTATGTTTTAACATTTAGATGTACTGTTGGGGAAATTAATTTCCTACCTGTAAGAGAAACCATTATCCAAAGTTGTGGTAAGTTTGAGTGACTATCATTGGATGACTACGTTGACTGTCTTGGAAAAATGGCTATGACACATGGTCTGAAAATTGCTGTGAGTTGATGGAATGCCTGATGCCCAGCCTTTCAGATCATTAGTGCCATCCAAGGAAACAGGCCCTCAGAGGTTGGAACAGAATGCTTGAGTACCCTTGGCAGCATTCAGATGAGTAGAGAGAGCTGGAGGATGCTGCTGGGTGACTGGTTGGACATCAGTCAGGTCCAGTCCCCAGAAAAAGTACCCTAGTTAGGGCTTTGTGGTCTTTCAGGTTCTCAGTGGATATGGATTAATGATAGAGTTCCAAATATAATGAGGAAACCAAACTATTTATCCAAAACTGAAGTGGAAATCAAGTCATCTAGACTCAGCGAATATGGCTGTGAGAGAAATTCTATGGTTTTGTATCTCTGCACCCTGAACAAGTCATAGCAGTGACTGCAAGATTGGGGCAATCAGAATAGCAAGGCGGTGGATGGATATGGGGTGCTTAGTGAAACACTGAGTATGGTCAAGATCGACTCAAGTGTAATCCCGGCTGCAACTGCAGATATCAGTTGAGCAGGGTTTGGGACAAATGGAACAGAATAGCTATGGCGTTTCCATCAGCTGGGTGCATTATGCAGCAGGCATAATGGTTTTAAACCCTATTAAACACTGTCGGCCCATAACCAATACTTAGACATCCAGTAGAGGCCCCACATTGGGAGAATGGAGGATGAGAAAAGTAATTTCAAGTGGACCAAAGGGATCATTTAAAAACCTAAATAAAATGAAGGTGTCCATCTCTGCCCAACAAATATACCATTCATTGTCTCCAGGTCCCATGAAAAGCCAAGAGAATCTGCAAAACCTCAAAACTCAAGGTCTCAGTCAATTATTATGAGAATAAGACCTGCATAAGAAGAAACTGAGGTTCCCCAGATTTTCAGATGTGTGAGACGCCAAGTATTAAAATAGACATGAAAATTACCTTTGAAAATAAGTACTTTTTAATGGAAATCAAGGAAACTCAGCCCTTTCTCTGGCTTCTAAAGGGGAATACTTCCTACCCACTCCCCAGCAGTGGGGGTTGACCTAATGAGTGACACCCAGCTCTGTTACCCTCTGGCCTTCTCACTCCCTCTTCAACAGTGAGAAGTGGCCTAAGGTGATCGATCCGTGAGTTCTTAGGAAGATCCCAGACCTGAGAGGTCAAGCCCCTTTCCAAGCCTTTCTTTTGAAAGACAGTTGCTGCAGAAAGCTTTATGTAACTAGGTCCTTTTTTTTCCTTTTTGAAGGAAAAGGCTAAGTTCCCCATGTGTGTTGTCATTGTCTGTGAGCAGTGATGGTCTCCCTAGGTGAGTGAGACAACCCATCAACTGGTCAGACACAGCAGGGCCTGGGAACCTTTGCCTACCATGCGAATTTGAGACATCCCCACTGCCTCCCAGCCACCCAATCCCGAAAATCATAACTTCTTGGGAAAATCTTGAACTTCAATGGAATATAGAAAGGGGTTTCAAGCCAATCTTATCCTGTTCTTAAAGTGAAAGGAGACCTTAGATGGACATCTGAGGTGTATGTTTGATTTTCTGCAAAATTATCCTTTCAAACAGAATATTTTAAACTGCTTCTTCATTATTTTCACAAGGGAAGATCAAGAGTAACTACAGTAATATCTTTCATAGGATTGGGAACTGATGTGCAACCCTTGTGGTAGTCCAGCCCCACGATCTGATTTCACCCTGAAATTTGATGAGATACTGTACTCTCCTGGCATCAGCCTGTCATTGATTTCCACGTGAAAAAGAGTACGAAACACAGAATTCATACACGTGTTTGGCATATAGTAAGTATACAGTTAATGTGTTGAATTGCATTTAATTGGAATTTAGATGTTATTGCACAACAAATAGTACATATCCCACAAAGGCGTGTGATATAAAGCATTTATGTGGGAGGGTGATAATCACTTGTGATTATCACGTGTGTGTATATATTTAAATATGTGTGTGTGTATACCTACATATACAGACACTACATATACAGATATATATATATCTCCACACATCATTTTAATATAGTGAGAAATTCTGTGATATCTGTTGTCAGTTCGTTGGTTTGGTTTGGCCCGGCATCTGTGGGACAGTTAATTCTTAGGAGGAGCTTACAATTCAAGTAGTCTGCCTGGAGGTGAACGGTGATCTTCAGACACTTTTACCTTTGGCAGGAAACCAGCAAGCTTCCATTCAGGCTTTCATCCTACTTTGAGCTCTTTTTCTATCCTCCTCCTTAACACCTCATCCAAGGAATCACTATAATTGTCCTTTGGAATGCCAGCTGATATTTTCAGCTTCCTGTCTCTTTGCCCAAGGGAAAAAATGCTGATTTCCTCTTTGCTATTTGGCAAATGTCAAAAGAAAAAGACTGGCTGCACTATGAATTCCTTTCAGCAGCATGAATGCACATCCTGTATTTTCCCCCCAATCAGGAGAAGATTTAACTAGCTAAAACTTAATTAGCCTAAGCTCAGAGAGTTTTTTTCCTATTATTTCTCAATTGCTAATCCTTCATTTGATCCTTTTTCTCTTCCAAGAATTCCTATCCTGCGTATTTAAGAATTCCATGGCCTTTATATCTTTGCATATCATGTTGGTCTCTAACTCTTTTTTTAAGGTTCTGGGAGAATTTTCTGAATTCTACTTAAAAGATTTAGTTTTCTGCAATAATCTATCTACTGTTCACTCCATCCATGTGTTTTCTTTAATTCTGTAATTGTGTTTTTTATCTGAATGCAGTCTTGCCTGGTTTCTTATTGCTTTGTCTTCCCCTACAAAACGTTCTCTCAAAACTCTTGGAGAATAAAAACTAGATTTTCTTCTAATGTTTTCTCCAATTTCATTGGGAGAAATATGCCCTTCTTCTCTGGGCTAGCCCCTTTCTCTGGGATGACCATCTCTTTTCAAATGTCTGGAAAGTTGTAGTTTTAACATCTTAACAGAGTGGTCTCTATGAGGCCCTGTCAGGGTGGGTTTCATTTTTGTACAAATAGTTTATTTCAGACAGGAAAAGTGGAGTTATGTGGTTTTGTAGTTTTATTATTTTGCTTAATCGATGATCTAGCTGGTTATAGGTAAACACGGAGGGGATTCCTGTGGACAGCGCTGTGCCCAGCAGTTTCTCTCTCTGTGATGGTGTCATAAAATTAGTCTGAGGACTTTTCCCCTTTCCAATTTGTCATTACTACCCTTTCTCGGCTTGTTATAGCACTTTCTTTTCTTAGCGCATTACCCATGCTTGGGATAGAAAATAGGTGAGTGAGCGCCCTGGCCTGCCACTTCTGGGTCTGTGTAGTAGAGTAGTTATTACATTGTACTGTCCCTTCCCTACCTCTGCCCCAAAGGTCTACGAGCTACATGCACTTCTATACTGGGTATGGTGATTTGAGGAAGTTCTGCTGAGGGATCTCATCCACTTATCTCTTAACTCTTCAACTGGGTGTTTCATTCACATGTGGAAGAAGAACAAAATAGTATTTTCCTTGACCTTCTCCAGTTTATACCACACCTTTCAGAATGTCCCCAGTTTCTTGCCTGCTGATAGATTCCTTCAGTTTTCCAGTGATGGTAAAGATTTTTGTTACATTTATATTTATGCACACATTTTGCTTAATAAGACTATTTAGTGTGGCATTGTTTTTCATAGTAAAAAACTGGAAACTAACAAAAGTTGACTAAATTATTTATATCCATCAAATATGAGGCCATTCAAATTAACGTAAATCCGTATTTACTTCTAAATGAAAAAAAAGCCTGTTATGATATTTATGGCATAACATGATGATTATTTTTTTGTAAAATTATATACAAGCAGAGAAAAAGAAAAATCTTGATGTCAGATGAAGTCATTCTAACATTTGAGATTTGAAGTAAGTTTCTTAATCTACTATCCCATGTCCTATGCAAAGTCCAGTATCTCCCCCATTATTTCTATGAATCCCTGATGATTTATGTTCCCATGCTCACTTTTGATTCTTGCTTCTTTTTAACTCTTGTGCTTTACCTCCCCTGGTCCAAATTCAGCCCCTATTTCTTTGTTCTCCCAAACCATTTAATTATCCAATCAACAGGTACTGTTACAGATGTTGTTTATTGTGGTTAAGGAGAAGGTGCCCACTCACATGGAGCTTACGTTCTCAAGACATTCATAGGTGTGTTACTTATGATTCAAGTGAATGTAGGGTTAGCCAATTATCTCAGGGGATATACGCATACAATTTGGATGTATACATATTAACCTATAGAAAAATCAGGCTAAAACATTTAAGCGGTTTAATTGGGAAAAAGAATCAGGATTTAGTTTAAATCTTTCTGTATGGTTTAAAATTTTTGCAATCAGCTTCACTTATTACTATTATTTTTTAAATTGAAATGAAACACCAACACAAAACGTACAGCAAGATCTTCCCCAAAGCCTTGCAAATTTATTTTCCATTAGAAAAAACCCTTCATAGGTGGTTTTGAGGGGTTGACTCTATTACACGGTAGCGCCTTAGCACGATTTGATTAATCATGGTATAGATTAGAAAATGATTTAACGCAGCTTGATTAAACATGGTGTAGAAAACATTCTGCTACTAACTAGTTATACAGCCTTAGGCAGGTCATGTCATCTAACAAATGCCATCTGCAAAATGAGGGGCTGCACTGTGCTGGGATGGATCATTCCCAGGTCCAACATTTTTGTTATTCCGTTGAACATTAATTTAAAATCTAGAATGATTGCTTCTTGGCCTTTTGGCTAAGATCAAGTGAAAAAGCTAGACTGAAAGACAAAGAAGAGTATGTGTTAGTAGGTAGAGATGTGAAGGTCTGGTTCTATGAGTAGGAAATAAAGGTTCATTTCACTGAGAATTGTTGAAGATCTGTGACTACTTTGATGCCCCTTCAGTACCTGGGGTGCAGAGATAACACTATCCTAGCCTTCCTCTACCACATATTTTCTATATAATTTGTGACTTTTATCCCATGCAAAAAGTGATCTGATTTTATAGAATGTGAAAATAAGAGATTTGATTGCCAGCCAGCTGTGCTAGGCTGCATTTCCTGTGGAAAGAGAAGGATGCTGGAACCTAGATGTGCAAAGCTCTCGGTTCTGGATTATTCCCTGGTAGTGACTGAGTTGCAACCTAAAGTTACCTCAAGGAGATGTCTGACACTTTGCAAAGTCAGCCTTTCCCTTCAGATCAGTTTGGAAATCACCATATTGCTTTAATCTCTTAAACAATATCCCTGGCAACATGAAAGAGTGACATTTCCCTAAGTGCCTCAACTTGGCACTAATATGTCTGGCCCCTCATGCCCAAATTAAAACCTATATTTATATAGGGTGATCACATTTATGAACATAATACAAGACACCCTGATCAGCTTCGGTCCAAATGTACAGAACTGTAATCTGTAATAGAAATAGGCTGTAGAAAGCTGGTTTCAATAATATTCTATTTTTCTTATTTAAAATTATAGATTGCCTCAAAAACAGTGGAGGCAACACTTTTATAATAATCGTTACCTACCATCCTGGCCAACTGAAATTCAAAAGCCTTCACCATATGTGGGAATGAGGAGGAAACTCTTAAAAGATTATAGGTCTTTATTGGTTCCAGTTGTGTCTCTGTGGCTTCAAGCTTAGTTCCATAAGCCAGGTGCCCCCTATTGTCTCTTCCATATGATACTGCGAGATCTTCAGGCAATTTTTCAAGTCTACTAAATTTATCATTCCAAGTATGCTCAAAGTATCTAAATCATAACGCCCTCATTCTGTCATGTTTGTTTAAAATGCATATTGGTAGGTAGGCTTATTTTATTATTAAAAAAAGAAAAACAGATACCACCCGTATTGTTGTGTCTAATCTAAACAATTCTTAACTGTGTCAAGCCAGGAATTAATTTGTTTTATATTTCTTATCTTATTTTTTTCTTACTTTCCCAGGTAGTTTCAATGGAAATATGTTTTATTAACTTAGAAACACTTCTGTCCTTCTGTGCTAATGGGATTTTTCTTTTATTAAAAATTCAAGGATTTCATAGAGGCCCAAATAAACAATTGAATGACAGGGATGATAAATGTGAACTTTCTAGGTACCCGGCTTCTGTAACTGCTTCAAGTCTTTGAATGGAACTGGCTCTGTCCCATGTGTCATGAAATCTCAGCAATGGGCAGATCTAACATCAAGGCAGTCATCTGTGTATGACCTGGAAATTCAGACCAGAATGCAGGCAAATCGACTATTTCTTTAAAGGCAAAAATTCAAGGGCGTAACGTACCAAATCAGGGACAATGACTAATGTTTCTACAGACAGAAACAAAGCAGATGAACAGCTGTTTTCAAAGGTTACATACCATCCATTGAACTCCATTAGGCAATCAAATACCAGATGACTCAGAATCACACTGGTCCTTATGTTGAAAAAGCTTCCACCACCACCCCTCCCCGCGACATTCGTTAATGCCTCAGCCCCTCAGCATGGAAGGTCTCTAACATGATAGAAGATGTAATTATGAGGAAGATGCTAATTGAGAGAGGTCTAACTTGAGGAGAGCTCTAATAGCCTTGATATTAATGATTATCCTCCTAGGAAGAACACATTATACAAGGAGAGCTCTAGAAGTAGCAGTGAGGGCATACTTGTTACTGAGATGTTTAGGGGGTGTTCTTTAAGATTCACAACATCTTAAAGCGACCCTGAAGGATTCAAGAAAACATGTGAAAATCACAAGTTCCAGAGGTGCTACAGTGACTTGTTTCTTTTTTTTAATTGTAATAAAATACACATAAGATTTAGCATCTTGACCATTTTTAAGTGGCCAGTTCAGTGACATCAAGCACATTCACATTGTTATGCTGCCATCACCACCATCCATCACAGTACTCTTTTCGCCTTGCACAACTGAAACTGTCCCCATCCAACACAATTCCCCAATTCCCCCCTCCCTCCCAGCCTCTGGTAACCACCATTCTACTTTCTGTCTCCATGAATTTAACTACTCTAGGGACCTCATATAAGTGGAATCACACAATATTTGTCTTTTGGATATTGGCTTATTTCACTTAGCATAATGTTCTCAAGATGCATCCATGTTTTAGCATGTGTCAAAATCTCCTACCTTTTTAAGGTCAAATAATATTCCATCGTATGGATAGACCTTATTTTGTTTATCCATTCATCTGTTGATCAGCTCTTGGGATACAATGGCACATTTCTTAATTAAAACAAGGTGATTCTTAGATACTATTTGGAAATAGATTGCCTAAATTATATGCTAGAGAAAAGTTTCTGGGATACCATGAAGGTCCTATTCATGACAGTTTAGCTTTCTGAGCAGATAGCAAAAGGGACAAGGAAAGCCATGTGACGTAATTGCTATTTAGTGGGAAGCAGGAATACAGCACTCATTTAATGTACTTTATTGGTTACTTGTGGTTTTGATAATATATATATTTTTGATAGAGTGATAATCATTAGATTGAAATAAATAAAGTTTTAACAGCACAGGTTCTGTCTTAAAATATCTGACACACTTAATAATTTTCTACTTGGGACGATGTAAATTCTATAGGATCATGTGGAAGTATACCTTGTAAAGATGTATAAAGTCCTGTAGATTTTTGATGTATTATGAGTGACAAGTGCTTTAATAGCATTACAATGAATATTTCCTACTTTTTAAAAGAGCTTATGTTTTAAAATATAACATTACTTAAAAAAAAAGATTTTTAGAGACTTTGGAAATAACCCAAAAAAGTTCACAGCAGGCTAGTGCAAGGATTTTCAGCTTGCTGTAACATCATGCCCTGGCATTTGATGCCCTTTCTTAATCCCCTCGTTATTTTCTGCCTCATCTATATTTCTCACTCTCCTTTCAAAGTCACTTTCCTTCCTTTTCCATCTTCATTATTGACTTCTTCCTTAGCTTTGCTCATACCTCAGCCTGCCCTGGACCTCCAGATGTCTTTATAATCATTGTTCAGCCCTGCTGGTGGCTCTGTAAGAGAGAACAGATGTAAGTGGGTTGTGATATCCAGGTAATAGATCCATAGACTTCCTCACCCAGGCAAATGGATATGTCAGAATTGCCCTAAAACACATTAGGATACAATAAATTATGATGGACAAAGCTAATTGGAGAGTCAGAGACCAATTAAAGGGATCATTTTATAAACTATGTAAATGTCTAACCAATGTACTGTATACTTGAAACTAATAAAATAAAATAAATAAAATAAAATACACAGATGGAATGTTGCTAATAAAATAAAATTTCAAAAACTTATATTGTTTTTAAGAAGATTAATTGCTGGTTTGTATCTTTAAGGCATTTAGTATACTAAATAATGCAAACAGAGGCAATATACATTTTACCCTATTATAAATATATGTCTGAAAAGGCAAGTGTTTTCAGTGAGGATATTCCTTGGGTTCTTTTGTCTCTTGAATCTCATGGATCTTTGGATTTTCTTCATAATTTTAGTTGCAGTCTATACTAAAATCTGGACCATTTTGCATCCATGCCAGTATTAATGTGCAAATACATTTAAATAGCATGAGAGCATTTTCCCCACATTTTTAGTAGCTGCAGACTTTGGTTACAGCCAAATAGATTTGGTTATATTCATTGAAGCCCTAAGTCATCAAAACACTAGACACTCAGATGAAAGAAAGGGCTGCTCAGCCATAAGAAGAGAAGAAATACTGCCATTTGCAACAACACGAATGGACCTCGAGAAAATCATGCTAAGCAAAATAAGCCAGATGGAAAAAGTTGAAAATTACATGATATAATTTATATGTGGGATATAAACCTAAAAGCAACAAATAAACAGGACAAACCAACAGAGACTCATGGACATGGACTATAGACTAGTGGTTGGTTACCAGCAGGTAAGGGGTAGAAAAGGAGGGGGAGGTAGAAGGTAGACAGGGTAAAGGGGTTCAAATATGTGGTGACAGAAAGAATTCTAACTATGAGAGGTAAACACAGTGTAATATGTGTGTGTGCGTGTGTGTGTGTGTGTGCCTTACTGTTAAAGTGTACAGCTGAAACTTATTGGATTTCATTAACCAATGCCACTAAATAAATAAATAAATAGATAGATAGATAAATTTAAAAAGAAGGAAAGGAAATAAAATTTAAAAGAAAAAGAAAGAAACAAAAGAGAAAGGAAGAGAAAGAAAGAAAGAAAGAAAGAAAGAAAGAAAGAAAGAAAGAAAGAAAGAAAGAAAGAAAGAAAAGAAAGAAAGAAAATGTTAATTTAATCTCTCCCCAGTCCCCACCGCCCCCCATACGTGAGTGTGCACGCATGTGTGATTTCTTTCTACTTAAGCTGGGCAATCTCAAGGCAAATGCATTTTCCCCCTCTCTCATCCTCACTTTTCTCTCTGTAAAAAGAAGAAAACTAAATGACCTGTTAGACCCCTTCTCATGCTAACATTCTTTGTTTTAAAGTCTATGAATAACCATGACAGCACTATCCACATTGCTACTTCCCTTTTAAAATGACCTATACTCTGGGAATGAGAGTTTGATGAATGTTGTAAAAATCACTTCCTGGAAATGAGAAGAGCCATTTTCATAATGAATATGATTTTATGTACCTAGCTTTTAAAGAAGCAATTTGCTTGCTGGGCTGCTGAATTGAAGATGATCATTGTGATAAGGAAATTAATGGTTAACATTCATGTCCATTTATAAAAGCTACTCTACATTGATAAGTTCCCAAGCATAGCATAGAGAATTCCATTAAAAAGTTAGATTTCTGTTGTACAGATGACTATTTAGAGGTGAAGTATAAGTGAATGGAGATATAGGGCTATATAGCTGATGTATTTCAAGTTAAATTTGTCGTATGTCAATATGTACTGAGCACACCAAAAAGCTAGCTGTGAATGTTTCATTTCCATTTATGTATTTATTTTTAATTTTTTATTGTTCAGATATAGTTGACATTCAATATTATTTCATATTATTTTCAGGTGTACAGCAGCATAGTGGTTAGACATTTATATAATTTACAGAGTGATTCCCCCAATTAGTCTAGTACCCACCTGGCACTATACATAGTTATTATAATATTATTGACTATACTTCCTATGCTGTACTTTACATACCTGTGACTATTTTGTAATTACCAATTTGTACTTCTTAATCCCTTCACCTTTTTCATTCAGCCTCCCAATCCTCACTTTCATCTGGCATGACCAGTTTGTTCTCTCTATGAGTCAATTTTCATTTTGTGTATTCACTTATTTTGTTCCTTAGAGACTACATATAAGTGAAATCATATGGTATTTGTCTTTCTCTGTCTGAATTATTTTATTTAGCATAATACTCTCTAGGTCCTTCCATGTTGTTCGAAATGGTAAGATTTCATTTTTTATGGCTGAGTATTAGTCCATTGTATATACATAGCACCTTTGTCCAATCGTCTATTGATGGGCACTTAGGTTGTTTCCATATTTTGGCTATTGTAAATAGTGCTGCAGTGAACATAAGGGTGCATAGATATTTTTGAATTAGAGTTTTGGATATCCTTGGATAAATACCCAGATGTAGAATTGCTGGGTCATGAGGTAGTTCTGTTTTTAATTCTTTGAGGAAGCTCCAAACTGTTTTCCTTAGTGACTATACCAATTTGCAATCCCACCAGCAGTGCACAAAGGTTCACTATTCTTCACATTCTCATTAGCACTCATTTATTAATTTATTGATGATGAACATTCTAACAGGTGTGAGGTGATATCTCACTGAGGTTCTAATTTCTCTCATGATTAGTGATACTGAGAATCTTTTCTTATGTCTATTGGCCATTTGTATGTCTTCTTTGAGGAAATGCTTATTCATGTTCTTTGCCCATTTTTAAATTGGATTGTTTTGGTGTTGAGTTGTCCCTGTCCTTTATAAATTTTGGATATTAACCCCTTACCAACTGTATCATTGGCAAGTATCTTCTCCCACATAGCAGGTTGTCTTTTCGTTTTGTTGATGGTTTCCTTTTGCTGTGCAAAACCTTTTTAGTTTGATATAGTCCCATTTGTTTATTTTTTCTTTGGTTTCCCTTGCCTAAGGAGATATATCAGAAAAAAATCTTACTAAGAGCAATGTCAGAGAGTTTATTGCCTATGTTTTCTTCTGGGAGTTTTATGGTTTGGGGTCTTAAATTTAAATCTTCTTGTATATGGTGTAAGAAGGTGGTCCAGTTTCATTTCCTTTTGCATTATCTGTCCAGTTTTCCTAACACTATTTATTGAAGAGATTGTCTTTACTACATTATATATTCTTGCTTTCTTTGTCATAGATTAAATGGCCATATAATTTATTTCTGAGCTCTCTTTTCTGTTTCATTAATTTGTGTATCTATTTTTATGCCTCTATTCCCACTTTGCTGAGAATTTTTATCATAAATGGATGCTGGATTTTTGTCACTTTTTCTGCATCTATTGATATTATTATATGATTTTATCTTTTAATTTGTTAATGTGGTGCATCACATTAATTGGTTTGTGGATATTGAATCGAAACTTACATCCCAGGAATGAATCCAACTTAATCATGGTGTATTATATTTTGAATGTATTCCTGAATTCAATCTGCTAATATTTCGTTGAGTATCTTTGTATCTATGTTCATCAGGGATATAAGCCTATAATTTTATTTCTTTGTAATTAATGTCTTTGGAATCAGGGTAATAGTGACAGCGTAAAATGAGCTCAGAATCCTTCCTTCCATTAGAATTTTTTGGAATAGTTTGAGTTGGCGTTAATTGTTTTTTTGAATATTTCATAAAACTCACCTATGAAGCCATCTGGATTTTTGTTTGTTGGGAATTTTTTGGTTACTGATTCAATTTGATTAGTAGTAATCAGTGGTTCAGATTTTCTATTTTTTTGATTTCAGTCTTGAAGATTGTATGTTTCTGGGAATGTATCCATTTCTCCCAGATTGTCCAATTTTTTGGTATATAATTGTTTGTAATATTTTCTTAGAAACCTTTGTATTTCTATGATGTTGGTTGTCACTATTTATTTGAGTCCTCTCTCTCTCTCTCTCTTTTTTTTTTGATGAGTCTGGTTAAAGGTTTACCAATTTTGTTTATCTTTTTATAGAACTAGCCCTTTGGTTTCATTGATCTTTCATATTGTTTTTTTTAGACTTTTTGTCATTTATTTGCCCTCTGATTTTTATTATTTCCTTCCTTCTACTTACTTTGCACTTTGTTGTTCTTTTCCTAGTTCTTTTAGGTGTAAGGTTAGATTGTCTATTTGTGATTTTTCTTGTTTCTTAAAGTAGGTCTGTATTGCTATGAATTTCCTCTTAGGACTGCTTTTGCTGTGTCCCATAGATTTTGAGTCATTGTGTTTTTTTTTTCATCTCAAGGTATCTTTTGAATTCTTCTTTGATATCATTGTTAACCCATTCATTGTTTATTAGTATGTTATTTAGCTTCCATGTGTTTGTGTGGGTTTTTTGTTAGTTTTTTTCTCTTGTAATTGATCTCTAGTTTCACACCATTGTCATCAGAGAAGACTGTTGATATGATTTCAATCTTCTTAAATTTGTTGAGACTTGTTTTGTGGCCTAACATGTGGCGTATCCTGGAAAATGTTCCATTTGCACTTGAGAAAAATATATATTCTGTTGCTATGTTCTAATGTTCTAATAATATCAATTAAATTCATCTGGTCTAGCGTGTCACGTGAGGCTGCTGTTGTTGTTGTTGTTTTTGTTGTTGTTGTTGTTGTTGTTATTGATTTTCTGTCTGGAAAATTTGTCCATTAGTGTCAATGGCGTATTAAAATGTACTATGAGTGTATTAGTGTTGACTTCTCCCTTTATGTCCCAGAAAATCACCAGGGTAGGGCAAGTGGTGTTCCCCAAGTTATCGTAGGTTCAGTTTTGCTGCCAGTGCTGAGTCTGTGACCACTCTTAAAAGTCTCAGCTCACACCGAGGCCAGCCACTGCCCACCTCGGGCTTCCAGACCCCTGAGATTTACTGCTGCTAGGTCTGAGGCTGGTTGCCTGCTGCCAAAAGTATCTCTTGATGGGGGTGATTGGAGGCCTAGCTGATTGCTGCAGAAGGAGCTTCCTGCTGAGAGCATAGGGTGGGACTAGCTGCCCAGCAATGAAATTGCTACCAGCAATTTTTGAGCTGGGTGGGCGGGATTTCAATGTGTGAGGGAGAGGGCTCCACACAGGAATGATGACACTCACCTGTAGGCTGCACAAGAAGAGAGTTCAATAAAGGGACAATTGTGGCTGTCCCTGTAGCTCTCACCCTGAAGCCACACTAATCAGTCTTTCCCTATATGTCTCTTGTACCTCCCAAGCTGTTTTCCCTCTGCTGGAGCCAGGATGAGTGCCTGAAAGCAAGTAAATCTGTGCATGGATCCTTTAAGGGGAGGTCTGGGTTTCTAGTTGCCCTCTGTCTCACCTGGATGGTCAGAAACCCCACTGATTTTTGCATCCAGGTTTTTTGGAGACTCCTCTTCCCCGCACTGGAACCCTGAGCTAGGGCGTTCCAATGTGGGTCTGGGGCATCTCACTCCTCTGGGAGGACCTTTGCAGCTGAGAGATTATCCCTCCTGTTGTTCAATCACCACATATGGCTGTGGGACCAGACTGCCTCGCATCTCCACCCCTCTTACTAGTCCTGATGTGGCCTCTTCTTTATATCCTTAGTTAGAGGAGTTACGTTCAGCTAGACTTTCAGATGATTTTCCAGGTAGACTGTTTCCTAATTTAGTTGCAATTTTAATGTCATCAGAGGATGCATGCATAGCGTTTACCTACCATGCCATCTTGACTGGAACCCTGTTTCATTTCCTTTTAAAGAGTGACATGGAAATAATATTTATGACCACAAAGAGGTTTTTTTAATGGTTGATGGTGATATTCACCTCTCTAAAATAAAGCACATCTAAAAATATGCTTATCTTTCTGAGCCCAAACCAATGAAAAGTCATGCTTATTTTCCTGCTATATCAAGTATGACTGATAGCTTTATAAGCGGACCAAGATTAATGATAGGATTATCTGTAACCAAGATATTAAGTTACTGATTTAGGAAGACATGTCATGCTTTCAATTTTATTTTCAAAATATCTTTTAGCATAAGCACCATTAAGTAAATGAAACACAGTGAAATCTGGGTTGTTTTAAGCTATCTCTTCCTCAAACATACATTTATCACAAAAACTGGAAGGCATAGAAAGCTCCAGACACTGGAAAAGAGAATCACCACGATTGTGGATGGCTCTCTCTTTGTGGTCTTCAAAGAACATCACTGCCTAGGAAGGAAGAGACAATTTGAATGAAATGAGTTTGTCCCATGAGTCTAAAGTGACACAATAGATGCCTGACTGGCCTTTCTTATAAGTCATATCGGTCTTGACTTTTAAAATATAATGCCTATATGAACATTTTGAAAATGCATCTTTGTATTATGGAAGTTGGGCTTGGGGGTGAAGCCTGATGTATGTAACATCTGTAGGTTAAATTTTGAAGGATTGAGAAAGCATTTTTAATATTTCTTTATCTTCCTTTTGTTCTCCCTCTCTTACATAGTCATATATTAAACACTGGAAAAGAAACAAAACTGCATACAATATGACTTGGTAGCTTCGATCAAAAGAAGAGATGAAAGATGAAAGGGAAAAAAGTATAAAAACAAAGTGATGTAGATCTAAACTAAAATTGCGGGCATTGGTATTCTAAAAGACCTAGCAGCCATTAGGAAAAGAGAATCTGTATGTTGTAAAAGCCACAATGTCTGTGGAATAGAAATATATCAATTACACAATAGATGCATAATTATCCTTGGTAGAGAGGCCAGGAAGTTTACCCAGGCCTGCATATAAATTGTAGTTGGTAGCGTAATGACAAAGGTTTCTAACACTATCTCTATATGTAACAATGAGTTTCATTGGGCTGTTGCTTAACATGACCCTTAATAGAGGTTAATGATGTAGTATCATACCACAACATAGTTTGGGAAAAGCCATTCTACTGGAGGGCCAGTAGGATTAAATCTATATGTCATTCTGCTGACATGCCCGAACCTAGATATGAATTGGGAAAGTGGATGGATTATGTCTACTCCTAGCAATCCTCCCATTTAAGGAGCTATTGTTTCCAAATCAGCTTTTGACAAAGATTGAGTGGGAGACAGCTGGGAATCATTCTCTCTGGTAGACGGTTACAGCTCTGCCATTTTGTGTTCCAGTTGAATTCATGTACAGCCAGACCTACATGTTTCTACAAACAGTAGATCTGGGAATAAGGTAAACATTCTTTACTTGAAACTTGAAGAATGACAAGATTAAGTCTCAGTTGAAATAAGTTATAAAACAAAAGGTAATAATAGTAAAACTTAATTGAATAATTTTGCCAGGCATTATTCAAAGTACTTTATATGCATGATCTTATTTAAGTGTCACATCAACCAATATTATACCTGTTTTCCATATGGACAAACTGAAGATCAGCGAAGTTTAGAAATTTGCCTAACAACATACAACTAGAGAGTGATGAAGCCGGGATTTAAAACCAACCGGTGTCACTCAAATTCCACATTTTTAATACCATAATATATTGCCTTTGTGTGAGAGAGCTTTTCTCATCACCCCAAAATAATATCTCAAAAAGGAGCAAAGGGCCACTAGACAGCAAAAAAATTTCATGGAGACAACTCAGCTATGATGCTGACTTTGGATTACCTAAGTAGAAAAATCTAGGTACTCCCAAAGACCTAAGTCCACTTTGTCCTGATAGCCAAAGGAAAGAGATCCACAGTTGAAATCAAATGACCTAGACCCAAGGCCTTCTCATACAACCTTACATAAGTTTCTACTCCTCTTTGGCTCAGTTTCCCCAACCGTACGATGAGGGTTTTGAACTAGAATGACAAGGCATCTTAACCAGGAGAGTATAGTCATATCACTAGGAAAACTTCAAAGCACTTTGCTCAGGCCCTGCCCCACACTTACTGAGCATCAACTGTGGGCTAAGTGCTGTGGAGAATCTAGAATTGTTTTCCAAGACCAGCTTATCTGCAAAGGTCTTTATGGCTCGATGCATAAAGAAACAATCCTGTCTATGCAGAGGTTTTCACTGTGTTAAAAACTAGAGGTGCATGTCTGAAAGCAGCAGTGCTGTTCACTCTTTCATGATAAAAGGCACTCCAAAAGGGGCCATGAGGAAGAGCTGATGATCGGTGGCCAAACCAAACCTGTCGGGGCCTGGGAGAGGCTGCTGAGGTGAGCAGACCCCCAGCATTGACTAATGGAGTGAGCAAAGCATGAATAGCAATTTTCAAGCAGATCTAGCCATGTTAGGAATCCCAATAAAACAATGAAGAATGAAGGCAAGGCCGCTGACTTTGCGGTCACATGTGCTTGATTGAAATCCCAGATTTGTGATTTGCCAGCTATGTCACCTCAGGCAAATTTATTTGACTTCCCTGATCTTTGATTTCTTCAATTGGAATACGAAGACAAACAGTTCTGGACTCATGGGATTTTATTCTGGTTTTGTTGTGTTTTTTTCACTAACATTTATGACCTTCTTTCTATTTGCCAGGTGCTGTTCTAAGTTTACGTGTGTTATTTCATTTTATCTTTACCAAACCCCAAAGAATGTGTCCAAATCACCCTGCTAGTGAACAGTCAGCCTGGACTAAGTTAGTCTGGTTCCAGAGGCCACACTCCATCTCTGAAAGAAGGTGGGTACTCCACGATTACTCGTTTCTCATTCTCTTCTTTCTGCTTAGCATGGATAACAGCTCCAAATGGACAGAAATTACTAAACTGCTTCTTTACAAGCTAAGTCCATTAAATACTCTCCATTATGAAAATGGCTTCTCTAGTTCCAGAAAGTGCTTTTTACAAGATTCATTAAACTCTCTTTCCCCGCGTCCATGTCATTTTATGAGGGTGCCAGAAATACAGCTACTGGTGCCGTGGATTTTCACAGACTCATGGAATAACAATGTCAGAGCTATAGAGACCCTGAGGCATCATTTAGTATATTCCTCTCCTTTTACACATGGGGAAACTGAGTCTTAGAGTGGATAAGTGATTTAACATAAGCTTTTAACATGAAAAAGTTCATGACTAAATCATAATAAAAGCCCAGATTCTCCAACTCCTAAGTCAATGTTTTTTTTTCTATTTTATCACTCACTGACATAAGCAAGCAACCTTGCAAGCAGATACTACCGACCATTCATTCATTCATTTATTTATTTGAGAGATATTTATTGGGTACTTGCCATCTTCCAGGCACTGTGTAAAGTCCTGGGGTAAAAAGAAATACGCAGGAGATTGTGTTTGGCTTTGGCAAGACATCACAGCTCTTACTGGAACAGGTGAGAGAAAGGGAGAGAACAAGAAGAACCTTGTAAATTAGCAGAGTCCTTAACTTTGGGTACACACTAGATCATGACCTTGCAATCTCTTCAAAATACTGATGCCAAAACCATCTAGGGACTCACCCAGGACAAGTTGACTGAGAATCTCTTCAGCAGGGCCTGGGCACTTGTGGTGCCCCGGGTGATTGTCATGTGCCCCTAAAGTTGATAACCACTGCTCTCAGTGTGTGTTTTTTGTAACAGTAGTCATGTACTAAGACTTAGCAGGAAATTGTTGCTGCAGATGAAAGAAAGCCTGACTGTAAAGGCACTGGTGTTAGAAATGGCTATAAAGTATGTTGAATTGGAACTTATAGCTTAGCACACTCATAAATGGATCAAGTCACACGCCTTGATGTTGGGTACTTTCTCATTCCTTATACTGACAGATTTTTTTTTAATTTATGAATCACCTATTGTCACACCCTATACTAGGGACTTTCACATGTATGAACATGCATTTAACCCTTCCATCACTGTGAAGTAGGTGCTATTATCTGTCCATTTTCCAGTTGAGGAAATGGAAATTCAAGGAGATGAACTTGTTCAAGATCACAGAGGAATTGGCAGAGCCAGGATTTAAACATCTGCCTTCTGACTCCAAAACCCTTTCCCACCATATCATGTTGTAAAGAAAAAGCCTTTTTAGAAAATACACAGGATATACTATTAGAACATGTGTAATTTAAATGGTACAGTCAGGATGTTGTTGACCAATAACATGTTAGACTTGTCTCTTCTCACCCTGATTCTGTTGTCTCTCATCTTTCCTGCCTGCTTCCAGTACGTCTTCTTGCCATACCAGCCAAAGGTGCTGTCATGAAAGAGAAAAAGAGAAGACCCTTACCATTCAACCCTTTCCCTTCCAGGACATATGAACATGCCATCTCTTATGACTTTGAAATCACTTGTCATAATGAGTTTAGCCAGAGAATAGGCATGAAGAATTATGTCTTATTCTTAGCACACATTCTCAGCGTGCCTTTCAATGACTCCTGTGGAACCAGTTCCATACATGCTGTGTTTCTGTCTATAGTGAACATTAGCAAACACAAACAAACATTTCTTTACAATGGTTTGAAATTACCAAGACAATGTTGAACACATTTCTGCTCTTTCATTGTTGAAAACTAAAATATCTATTTACTTTCTTCTGAAGTAACCAAAAATTTTAGACTACACCCTGCCTGTTTTGGCTGCATTTAGGAATGAGAGGATAGCACACCAGTTGACATACTATGTACTATTGTACGTACCATGTAAATTTGAGCCCTGGCCTGCAAGTATTTTCATCTACTTCTTGGAAGTCATAAGAGGAATGATGAAAGTATTTTTATTTCATCTGTTAGCAGCCCATTCCCACATCCAACATGCTCATGAGAAGTCTCTGCAATGAAAAGCCAGCATAGGGTGTCAGAAGAAATAAAAGGCAAACCAAATTTAATCTCGGGATTTTTATGGGTACTTTGAGGGAAATGTAAATGTCACAATGCTGCCTGCAAGATGCTACCACTTACATGCCAGCTTCCTTTTCTAGCGCGACTTATCAACGTGGTTTAGTAGCCATGGAATGAGAAGTTTTTTGGAATAGAAACGTGCACATGCACACAGTGGCCCCATGACATTTGCACCCAAATGAGGATGCACCCAATCTTGTAACAGCCATAGTTTAATACTGTACTGTTGACTTTGGGGAGCAGTGGCATTTGTGAAGTCTATCATATCCCCCAAAGTCATTCATGCTTAGGCAGGGGGTAGGGTGGCTGGGCTGTAATCATAATCATTTAAAAAAACTCATTAGGACAAACAACCACTATTGTTTCATGCTACTTGTACCTGGAGGAAGGAGGAGGTCTCTGTGCTCTGGTTGCCAGAGTAAATTAGATAGTTAAATTGATCCTCCAAAGCTCTCACTAAAGCCCAAGCTTATCATTAGTGCTCACAAAATAATGTTGAGTTTCCTCTCACTTTCCTAGTGACTGTTCAGGCTTGGTTTTAATATTCTGTTCATGGCTCTCAAACAACATCAAGCATGTGAGCTTTTATAAGCTTTGCATTGATACGAGTGCTTTTAAAAGTGCTCAGTAAGACCATAACAAGGACACTATGTTGGATGTGAAAAGCTCTTCCCAGAAAATTAAAAAAAAAAAACATGGTGAATTTTTTTCCCCAGAATTGTACAGTGGCTATGCTCTGTGACTGCCCTGAAGTGCCATTCACTGTGGTGCTGCCTTCACACACTCTGGGTAAGTATCTGGACTGCTGCAAGGCTTTCATGGGGAACCTGCTCTCAGGCACTTGAAGTACAACTCTTCGTGCCTCCTCTGAAATGAGTGTCTCCCTGGGTCATATATCTCCCTAAGCAAGATGAAAATAGGAACAGCAAATGCTCTGTGCCTGTAGAAGCCTGCTGGAACTTGCGATTTGGGCAAACTGGCTCTCTGAGTGGCACATGGTATTTTGGTGCTGCTCTGCTCCCAGCAGCGTGACTGCTTGGACTCTGGGCACTGCCAAGATATTTCTTGGGCATAAAAGGCTGCCAGGCCAGGGCTGAGTGCCACAGTAAGAGAGAAATGAACCAATGAAGGGAATTTCTTTTCTCAGAATCCCAAACTAAAAGTAAAACACAGAACACTGAACTACTACAAATGTAAACCAGAATAGGGGGAAAACACCCACAACCATGCACACACACACACACACACACTCATAGGGTGCTTGTGAACGTGAATTAATACATGCAGAGCGCTTAGATTATTGTATAACAGGAGTCCTCAACCCCCAACAACCCCCAAGCT
Organism: Rousettus aegyptiacus; assembly: GCF_014176215.1. Classification (NCBI taxonomy): domain Eukaryota; kingdom Metazoa; phylum Chordata; class Mammalia; order Chiroptera; family Pteropodidae; genus Rousettus; species Rousettus aegyptiacus. Next base: position 94,308,552 of record NW_023416312.1, on the reverse strand, counting down.
GCAAGCTGGTACTGGTCCGTAGCTTGTTAGGAACTGGGCCGCACAGCAGGAGGTGAGCAGTGGGCACATGAGTGAAGCTTCATCTGTATTTTCAGCCCCTCCCTAGTGCAAGCACCACAGCCTCAGCACCGCCTCAGATCATCAGGCATTAGATTCTCATAGGAGCACTGGTCCCTGGTGCCCCAAAAGTTGGGGACTGCTGTCATATACCACAAATTAAGTTCTGTGTAATTGTCATTATTACTTGTATTAAGATGGGCCTACATGCATATTAGATTGATCAAAGGAATAAAACCCACCGAGTTGCTCAAGATATTTGCTTCCTAGTCACACCTCCACGAGAATGGATCAGTTGTTGTAATCAGTACAGAAAGAGGAGTGAGAAAAATAATGGCAGCAATTAGGATCAGGCTAATTAAGCATAGAAAACAGAATTCTAATGCTATCCTAAGCAGATTCCCAGAGAAAAGGAGACATCAGTTGACCAAATGAAATCACCAGACAGACTTTAGAAAACCTGTCAGAACACCCCCACCAGCATACACATCTTGGATATTAGGAGTCTTTCAAGTATCCATGTGATTATAGAGGTGAAAGGTCCCAGGCTTATAGAACCCTAAAGCTGAAATTATTTTCTTAAAAGCTTACCTTCTACTGGAGGTCAGAACCCACTGCTTTAGTTAGTATGGTAGTCAGGCTGTCTATGTTTATTTAACACAACTTAGACCAAACCTTCCCTACTGGACACTGGATGTGGGATAGGCTATCTCTAGCTGTGAATTGTGAATGGCCGTATCCACCAGGGTGCTTCTCATGCATAAGCCTAATTCATCACCCTCTTTAATTTTCTCTTCAAGTTATCACACTTGAGACATATTTAGAATACTGAAATGGGAGAGCCAGAAGGAGCCTTTGAGATCAACTGGTCCAACCTCCTCATTTTAGACTCACAACTGATAACTGCATTCCAATTTGTCACTAATGTTGCTTCTGGCATTATTAGGGCTGCTAACACTGGGAAAAAGGGAAGCATTCTTCTTCCCTACATTCTCAAAAAGGCCAAGGTCATAGCATCCTTCCCCCAGCCAGCCTCACACACACAGTTTTCAGTGTTTTCCTTCTGCTGCTGTGTGAAGCAGCTTATAAAGCAACAGTCCTTTGCTGCTGAGGGAAGACAAAACCCTGGCCTCCCAGCAGTGGAGAGATTTATAAGAGCTCAAAGAAGGTCAAAAGGGTAAATTACCCTGTGACTTGTATGTAATCAGCATCTTTCTAGCTTCTACAGGATGAGGCTGATTACAGGGAAGGCAAAGGTGAAGAAAAAGGAGCATAAATAATCAAAGAAAATGAAGCTTAAACAGGTTATGGTCCTCATCTTTTTTTTCAGTCTTTACACAGCTTTCTGCTGAATCTTTTGGAAGAGCACTTAGAACAAACATTAAAGATCATTTCCAGAGTTATTTAAAAGTAGGAATAGGAAATGACTTGATATTGTGTGCTATTCTTTATTTCTGGTCAAGAAAGAATATGCTCATAAATTGGAAGAAATGGTCCTGAATCGAAAACCATTATTATTGAGGAGTCACATCTGTTTGGAAGAAGCGATGAAGGCTGAATGGAGGAAGTGTAACTTTCACATTTTTTCCTCTCTTCTTGTTTATTTCTCTATTGTTTCCTTTCACAGATGACTGAGAGAATGTGATTATATGTAGATAAAATTAGGATAAGCACAACTTTACTTTCTCTCTCTCTCTCTCTTTCTCCCCCGCCCCACCCTATACATCCATGCATCGAAACTCAAGTACCCATTGCATCTTGGGAACTTTTGGTCTCCATTAACTGCACCGCAGCACTCAGTATATTTTACAATGTGAGTACTCCTTAGGACACAGTAAGCGCCATGAAAGCAGAAATCTTGTCTGTTATTTACTACTGTTTGCCCAGCACTGGTCATAGTGCCTATAGCACAGAGGAAGTGCCAAATCAGTTGAATGAATGAATGATTATGGCACCAATTCTTTGGAGAGCTATGTGGTGTGATTTCAAATGAAACCGAGGAGAATATATTTCTATTCAGTGTTTTCCCACACCCCCTTGGTATTTATAAGGGTCATTGCCTATCTGCTTCAGACATGCAGGATTCCAAGACCTAGCATGGTGTTGGCACTTGATTAATGGTGTAATGGCATAGTGAATACATTATAGAAATCATTTTATAAAGCAACCATAGTATACCTAGAGGTTATAAGATAGCCCCTTTCAATATAAAATACACAAGCCCTTTTAAGTAACAAAATTGAGAAAGAATCAAATGTTAAGTAATGACTCAATTATAATTCTCTCCTTGAATGCTTTCCAACTATTGCTATGTGTAAGACATGACTGACATCCAAATTATAGTTGACCTTCCACCTAAAAGTAGTTTCAGTTTTACTATAAATTCATGTTACAGTGTTCCCATATTCCATGTAGAATTTATATGCTCAGTCACCATACACTTGTCCATACCAAAGAATAGATAGCATCTAATATTCACGATACGGAGGAACTGTTAACATATTCATTAATTAGAACATTTGTAGGTGTTTCTGTTGGAAGTATAGCCATTTATTTGAAACAAGACATTTACCTACAAAAGCCTTCAGTGCATATGAAGAAGTGAAATATCTATGCTTCTCATAGGTACTCTGGAATTTCACACAAACAGGGACATGCTCTTAGTAAATGCTTTGTATGTCAAGACTTTATCAATTATACAAAGCTTTAGTTATATATATATGTTAGTATTCTGTATGATATAAGCATGCATGATTCTAGAAGGATTTGACTCCTCCTTTTTTCTCATCTTGCAAAGATAATTAATAATAGGTCTTCCAACTCCATGCCTCCTTCTCATTAGGACATGCTCATTTCCTACTTTCAACTGCTCCCGCTCCTGTTTTGACTTCCAAACTGTCTTTCCCACCTCTAGTTTCTCGCTACCCTAGCCGATTACTCAAGGCATCAAAATGATTTTTCTAAATATGGACTTGTTGATGTTACTACCCTGCTCAAACTTACAATCTCTTCAGTTTCCTGAGCAAGACATTCAAGGTCCTTCATGATTAGACTGCATCCTACTTTCTCAGCCTCATCTTTGCCATTGCTCCTCAATGTCCTATCCTGTAGTTAGTGACACCATACACTTGCACAGGTCTGTACCTTTGAATCTGCTCTTCCCTTTTCTACCTTTGGCAGCCAACATAATTCTATTCACACCTCTAGTTCCACCTCTACTGTAACTTGCTAGATCTTCTTACCCACACCGAGACAGCGGCTGCCTCCCTTCTCTTCTCAGTGTACTCTGTGTATCCTTCTATCGTGCCATTGACAACTCGGCATTAGCATTCTCTTTATGCAAGACTTTCTGCACCACTTGATTGTGAACTCCCGAGGATTAGAGCCCGAGTTTTGCATAGTGTTTAATAAATATTTGTTACATGAATGAATGAATGAGTTAATGAGTTAATTATTTCCAAATGCTATGGACATTAGTCAGCATTCAAAAGAGTCCTTTTCCATTTGGGAATCTCTTTATTTCCATATAGTATAATGAAGCCTCTTAAGTTGACCAGAGGTCTGGGAAAAGGAAACGTAATAAATGAAAATGTAGTTTAAACCTTTTAAAGACAGAAGTTAAACTTCGGAAAAGATTATGAATGGAAATGTTGAAAAAAAAATGGTTTATTGTGTAATAGCCAGGAGTGAACAGTTCTTTATCCTTGGGAACAATAAGGTGATAACCTATATTTTAGTCACCTCCCCCACCTGCTCTTGGCAGTATTAACCACATCCAAAAAAAAAAAACCCACTAAGTTTTCATCCTGACTTCTGGTCTCTAAAAAGTGAAAAATAAATATTTTCATATTAATTGTTTTTGAGTTTCATAATTTTATGAAGGCCAGGTGAGATTTACAAATGTGACAGCATGGTTTAAAAAGAAAATGACTTGCTGTAGGTAGAAATTATGTGTTCAATTTACAAAACTGAGAATTCTTTATCTAAAATTTAATTTACAGGTTTAGTATAATTCAAATCATGGCACAATTTATAAATAAGCCATAGAATTATACATTTTTGAATCAGATGAGGTCTTAGAAGCATTTTTTGTTCAATATAGATAACAGATTTGGGTAGATGTTGATGTTCTTACTACTTCTAGGAAAAAAAGCCATTGGCAATACAAGAAATGTTATGTTTTTTAAAAGCTATGTTTATGGCCATGCCACCCTGAAAAAGACCAATGTCTGATCTCTGAAACTAAGCAGGATCAGGCCTGGTTAGTATTTGGATGGATGGGAGTTCACCTAAGAAGACAAGGTGCTGTAGGTGTAAAAAAAAAAAAGCCACACCTCAGTTTTTAATCTACCATTTCAAGGGCTAACCAAAAATAAATGTAAAGAATTCTTGATTCCCCTACTTAAGAATTAAGCCAGCGATCTATGTACTTATTTACCAAATCGGTCTTTAAGGTTTATTTCTATAATCTTTACTTGGTTCGACTGTTTATTAGTCATGAATGGAATTCAGTAACATTGAAGTTATTGGAATAAAACAAAGCAAAACAATGCCAGAAGTTTCCTAAGCCACAAGCTAGCTTTCTACTGTGATTCAGCAATGTTTAGCATTTGCGAGTAAAGCTTTCTGAATCTGGAGCCATCTGACCAGTCCCAGAGCTCGAAAAAGGCTTGTGGTGCCTGAACTCACACTTCCATGCTTGAGGAAGCAAGGCAGCCAGCCCAGCGGTGGAGCCTGCCTGTCCTGCCGGCTCAAGGCTCAGAGCCTCTGCCCTACTTGGCACTATTGGGATTTTGTCAGCCCAAGGAATCAATGGGTAATGTGCCCGAGTGCTTTTATTTAAAAAAAAAATGTAAGCCCTAAGCTTTGAGCCCAACATATAGTCTGTACTTCCTAAATCACACTAATGCCCCCGCAACCTTTCAATAACTGATGCGTTTTCAGGTCGGAGAGACCAAATACATCAATCAAAGACACCGTTGTCCCTAGGGCTCATTCATTTGCATTCTAAGTAAGACCCAATGTTTGTGGGTCAGATGTAAACAAAAGACTGATATGTGGCCCAACATCTCAGGCTTCCGAAAAGCTCCCGATTTCAAAGGCAGCTGTGAGGTTTACCCATGCGCAGCTCCTATGTGGCTGACAAATGCTTGATAGAAATCTTTGCATGGGCGTCGGGGGAGTTTTTGCTTGTACAATGCTGTCATGATGTGACCTTTCTCATTTACTATTTAAAGAGTTTGGCTAAGAATAACTGTGAAAATTTATCCGGGTGCCATTTAATGGAAATCCTCAAAGGCTGTTGAAGCAATTTCATTTACAATGAAGCAATAGAAGGTAATCGAAATATCCTGATTCTGTGACTCAGGCTTTCATCATATCCACCCGCTCTAACTTACTGTGTCAACTTTTCCAAGTTCCCTTCCCTTCAAAATGCTTCTGTTTCTTTATGTTCTTAAGTTGAGAAAATTCTGCTCCCTCCTTTTTCCTTCCTTTTTAAGGCCATTGTGATGAATGAAACCTGGGCCCCTTGGAAGTTATTCTCGTGGTCACAGCTTAGATGACAGAGGTAAATGGAGAGTTTAAAAAAGTCCACAATTACTTTCCTACAAAGCTTAGCCAAATTATATAAAGCTTTTTTTTTTAACCTGCCCTACGAAACCCAAATTGCTATTCTCGCATTGCAAAATCATTCGGCTGCTCTTACCAGCTATACACCATTGAGATAACAATAGGCTGTGCACAGAACAGAAAAAACTGCATGCCCCCCCCATGTGACTACTTTAGTACTGGATGCTTTTATTTTTCTTAAATGCACACATATACACATGTTCTGAATTAGCTTAAAAATTGTGTAAAATGTAAATTTAAAAAAGTGTTTAAAAGGAGAAGCAGCTGCACTATCATTTCATGTGAGACCTCATCTGATAAGTCAGTGGAATGAGAGACACATAGCTAGAAAAAGAGGTTGCAGGATATTCAAAACATAGTGGTCCTAGTAGAGATGGCTCTGCCTTAGGCAAAAGGAATTTGTGGCAAGTTAACTGAGTCACTGGTGTCACAGACCCAGGACTACTTATGTCACTTGTGAGGCCCAGTGAAAAATGAAAATATAGGGTTCCATGTTCAAAAGTTACTCATATTTCCGAGAACCATCAGAGCAGCTGAGCATTAAACCAAGTGTGGGATGCTTTTAAGCTTGAGTCCCTGGGCAACTGTACAGGTTGCATACCTGTGAGGTGGGCTCTGCACAGATCCAAGACCCAGATGGCCTATGTGAATCTCAGGTAAACCCCAAATTTCTTCCCAGGTAGCCTCAGGATTTTCCTCTCATAACCAACCTCCTTCAAAGTCCTCTCCCTTCAGAATCCATGACGAAAAGTCCTTTTTTTCTTTATCCATTCTCTTTTTCCCTAGAGAATATGAGTATTATTAAACTAAGAACCTGCTGATGATAAAAGATGGATGTGTTACTAAATATGGCTCTCTAAAAGATCAGTCTGTACTCCCAGCTTGTGGGCAGTCTGTGGTTGAACAGAAGAGTGTGGTGTCTTGGCTTCATATTCTCTTCATTTTCTTAATCACAAGGATTCACTTCCTTAATCCTGAATCACCACAGCAGCTTCCTGGAGCCCAGTGTCCTCTCTGCTTTAATGCACAGATCTCTCTTTCTGCCGGAAGACTTGGAAGACTCGTGTCTTCTCTGTTTATCCAGTGAGACCTAGTGGTTGAATACACAGGACATGGGCTTAAAATCTGCCTGAACTGGTTTCGAATTACACCTTTGCCATTTTCTGTTTTGTTTAACAAATACATTTTATTTTGCAAATATTAACTCGCTGATCCTCATAACCACCCTGTGAAGGAAAATATGCTTGTCACCTTGTTTCAGATGAGAAAACCGAGGCCCAGAGAAGTTAAGTGACTTGCCCAATGTCACACAATTGGTGAGTGGCAGAGCTGGGTTTCAAATCTCCTCATGCTGGTTCCAGAATGCCTGTTCTTAACACTTCTCTTTGCCGACTCACTGACCTAGATGGCCTCTCCCTCCACTCACCAGGTCAGTGGGCCAGCTACCAAACCTCCCTAAACCTCAATTTCCTCATCGAAACCCACATATAATAATCTCGATTAGTGATAATCAGTATTAACATTAGAGATGCACATGAACTACTTTATAAGGCCCTATACAAATATTAAGAGTTCTACAACTTTTCACTTTGCTTGAGAAACCTTCCATTATTTATGAAATCAAGTCCAAATTCCTTACTCTGTCTTTCAAAGCCATCAAAAGGTAATTCAAGCCAGTCCTTCCATTCTCTTCACTGTTTTTTGCACACTTATTTCTGTCTTTATATCTTCCAGCTTGCTGATTCCCCAAGCCTTTCCTCGATTCAAGGCTTTTTGTGTGTGTGTCCTGCCTCCTCCAAACAGCCTTCTCAGATAATGCCAGTCTAGTCTGCATTGATCTTTTTCCTTTCTGATCTTGACCTCTCATACCCCTTTCATGGATAATTAGCCCATCTTCCCAACTTGGTTATATATTCCGTGAGGGCAGGAGCCATGTCTTATTTCGAGTGGATATGTTACGTCTCCCTGACATGGACATGTAGGAGGCCCTTGATGCTTAGACGGTGGCTAGCGGTGTTTCCTTTTCACCCCAGAGTTATACCAGTGCTACGCATAGGCTGGGCCTTCAGGAACACTTGTGGATTTGTTTTACATGTGCACAGCATCTGCTCAAGTGTTCAGCACACAATGAGCACTCTATAAATTGTATTTTTAGAGACAATCTGTTACCACATAAGGACTACCAGAAATTACTCATACTCTTTGTGTAAATGAATTTATACAATTATAATGTTTAGGAGATAGAATAAGGAAGAGGGAAAGAAAATCATGAGACTTTTTTAAGCTGAAAGGAACAATAGAACTTCTAGTCCAAATGTTTTCACTCGTTTGTCATAAGAACAGGTGTGAGGTTTGTTAAAAATAATTTGTTATTAATGATCGTTAATGTATCAAGTTTGTGAATGATTTACTATTGTGCGTGCGTGTGAATTAAAATGGATTCTAGGTTTCCCCAGTAATAAGCTCATTTGTATTCCATTGCTTTCTTGACTGGGAAATTAAGTCTAGCTGTTTCTTTTCTCAGACAAGGAAACTGAGGCTCAGAATCAAGAAAGAACTGGTTCAATGTCACACAGTGAGTTAGCAGAGAGAGACATGGAGGCCAAACCTTAGGGCTCCTTGACCTCTGGTGAATGATCTTGCCACTGTCCTCAAATCCCCCTCAGTGAGCAAATCAGAAGGAATCAGTGTGACTGAAGAGCAAAATCAAACAAAACCAAGTAAAATTCAAGATCTTGGTTGTAGAGGAAAATGTTTCTTTCCTGGTCAGGGATCAAAACTTGGGGATGAGTTCTCTTGGAGAGGCAAGGGAAGAGAATTTTGTGAAACTACTTATTTCTTGGCCCTCTGTTAGAAATTGTTTGAGAAAGTGTATATTTACCACTTTCTTCCTGAGACTTTACCTTGTTTTTGTACAAATATCCATCCTTGGATATTTGATTTTGTTCTAGAGAAAAAGCCAGAAAGTCCAACTAAAAACAATAGAAAACTGTATCAACACAGGCAGAGCCTCCCACATTTTAATCTGTAAGAGTAGAAGGATTCACTCATTTTTAAAATTTCAGAACATTTGAGCTGTTTGCATAGAACAGAACAACATTCTGATGAATTTGTACCAAAAAAATCTAAAAGTAATGAGATTCTTTCAACAAGCCCCTCTCTCAAATTACCAAGATTATTGATTAAAAAGTATTTGCTTTGCAGACTTTCACTTTTTACTAGATAAAATATATTTGGTTCCAAAATTTCAAGTCCAACATTCAAAATGTAACCATACTCTAAGTCTTTAGTGTCTCAATGGCATCCTATTTATTTATTTTTTAAGATGATGGCTTGGACAAGGATAACCTACATTTCCTTCTTCATAACTTTCTGTAACATGACAGAAGAAACCACACAGCAAATTATAGATGGATGTTCCTTTCATTCACTAATGCTTTTAATAAGCCCTTCAGAAACCTCTGAAAAGTGGAGGATTTCGAATGGATGCTTTTTCCTCTTTTTTTCACTGTTGCAAAGATCATGTCAGTTGAATATTACAAGATCGAGGGCTTTATTTCTTTGCCTGTTTCCAGTTAAAATCTATTTCACCAGATAGAGACACATTGGCCCAGCAATAAAACAATGGCTGAAGTTTATGATCAGGAAGAGGCCAAACACCACTTGTCAGCTAAGAGCTTTGCTCACTGGAATGAATCATTGATTTTCGGAAGCTCAACTGAATTGTCCAAGGGTCCATCAGTTTTCCTGATGATAAGAGACTTGGCAGTGTTGGCTAAAAGGGAGGGATGATGAAAAACGAAACAGCCAAACTGCTGTATGCCCCAAACTGTGAAAACACAATCTTTTTAGATTCATAGTTTAACTTTCTTAATTATCACACAAAATAATTAAACTCATCAACCCCAGAGACAACTTCCCTGCAAAACAGCTAAATGAAAACCCCATCAACTCCCCTGCTAACCCCCTTCACCAAAAGATTCAGTAGGATGTTGTGATTTACAACGAAGTAAGAAAAGTAGTTTAAACATTTTTTAAAACTCAAGTTTACGAAGAGAAATTAACCCAAGACAAATAGTTCATTCAAATACTATAAAAATAAAATCAGAGGGAAAGGGGGGGAGGAGGAGGAAGGCAGAAGAAGGTAAATGGGGTCAAATATATGGTGATAGAAGGAGATTTGACTTTGGATAGAGAGCACACAATGCAGTGTACAGATGATGTATTATAGATTTGTTGTACATTTGAAACCTGTATAACTTTATTAACCAATGTTGCCCCAATAAATTTAATAATAAAATAAAATCAGAGTAAGGTTAGTCCAAATTAGAAAACGAGATTTTCAGACTTGAATCACCTGAATAATTGTCTTAATACCCTGGTTTGTGTGTAGCAACCACTTTCAAAATAGCCTAGAATCTTAGAGCACTAAAGTTGGATATGTGCATTGAGTTCATCCAGCTCAATACTATTCCCAGATGGGAAAATTGACACCCAAGGAGACCTATGACTTGTCCTCATAGCTTTTTAGCTGCATGAAGATCAGAACCACAGATTCTGGGACTCTTCATTATGAAACACTACCTATAGGTTCTTATTTTATATAAATCAGACTATATGAGAAAACTGTGTTCTGACAGAAATATGATTTCATATAGTTTTGATCCCAATGATTTTCTCTCCTATCTGGAAGACTTAAACAAAACAATAAAACACACAGAACCACAGGAAGAACTAAACGATAAGTTCTGGAAGAATTTATCATTCAAGCTTGTCAGGGAGTACTTTTTCTCTCAACTCGGAATCTCCCAATTCCAAAAACCAATATAAAGGCAGTCTCACAGCTCGGCAGTAAAGCTGCTTTTAATTCCACAATGAGATCATTGGGTTCAATAGACAGACTCAAGTAGCACTTAAAATTAGGTCTGCCTGCATGAAATGAACTTTGGATCCTGGCCACGTGTTACCATAACTTCTCTGCTATCCTCACAGGGTGTGTCTTTGTGTATGTGTGCACATGTGTATGTGCATGTGTACATGTGTCTGTCTGTTTCTCATGAGTTCTGAAAATGTTCCAACTAAATATTTGTTTAAGACTTCATGGAATGGCTAAAAATCTATTGTAATTATGCTTTGAACTTAGATCCTCCAGTTTTCAACTTTTTCATGTTCACATGAGAGCCAGAGTCTTATTCACTTATTCATTAACCTGTCTCCTGTTTGCCCCGAAAATACGCGCTAGTGGAGCTAGTGGCTACAGTGTTTACTGTAAGATAATTTGCAGATTACAGTCCTAACTTTATCCCCAAAGTTTGCCACGAATCATCTCTCTTTTATTATTATTTTTGCATTGCTCTAGTATATCGATAATCTTTGGAAACAAATGACATCATTTTATTTATAGCATTCTGCTTTTAGTAGTGGTATTTCCATTTACAAAATATAGTAATTCTCAATCGCCAAAAATGTCAAATCATAGAAAACATAGCATTCCCACGCGTGATGTTAAATGAATGCTGGTAGCCAGCTGCACTTTTTTCCCTAAATGGGAAAAGGGTTAAAGAAATATTTGTGGGAAAGTTATGTTCCAAAACACTATGTCAAGTATTAGCAATGTGAAGGTAAAAGGGGCTTGAGAAGCAAGGGCCTTGGCTGGAGATTCACCCAGATAGACGCCCTTCACCTGTCCTGTCCACCCAACAGTCACTTTGTGAGCCAGATCCATGTGGTAGCCAACATTCTGTCAAGGTCAAGTATGGCCCAAAATTCCAAGTAACTGGATATGACAGATTATTAGCTCAAATGTTCCTTTTTAGGGTAGTGTTGATAGCAAACAAAACAATATTTGAAAATCAAATGAATAAAAATGATGTTTAACTAATTATAAAGCAGTTGCCCGGGGAAAACATGGATCAGGTGCATTTCCAGCCCCCATTCAGGAATGGCATCATCTATTTTGATGGCCTTTTGCCAGTATAAACAGACACATATGACTCGCTGATGTTTTATATTACGCATGTTTAGAATGGGGGGCTATATATTACTTTTATTCTCATGTCATTTCAACAAATCTTTTTAAAGGATTAGATAATCTACTGTACTAAGCACTAACTCCTTTTCTTCAACAAAACACTTTAAAATGAAGCCATTCCAATCATTTCAGCTACTCTGTGAAGGCTACATGAATAAACTGAATACATTGTGCATATAGCAAATTAAAAATCTCAAAAGATTGTTTTAATCTGTTTTAAGTCCTTGCTTTCACCACAGGAATCTCAAACTCTTTGTTATGTTGTACATTTGTGAATGGAGCATACCTGGAATATATATTGTGATGGTCAACCAAATGCAAACAGCCAAAGAAGTCACTTTGCTATGATATCACAATAACAGCAATGAATGCCCCTTCCCCCATCTCATTTAATTTGTCTTTCAAAATATAGTGATAGCATCTCTGTTAATGAATTTATAGTTTCTTTTTCTTCAGTTTGCATGTAAATCTGTCTCATATTTTTAATGTAAATTTATTAAGTCAGTTATATTAGAACTTTATAATGAAAAACAGTTGGCTTTGGTGTGCATGGGAGTATGTGGTGGGGGAGGGGAAAATCAATTCCTAGAGAAACAACTCTATTTGAATTGTTTTTGTTGATTTTTAACAGTCGGATACTAATGGACCATTCATGGAAAAGTATTAATATGTTTTTTAAAGAGTTAATTTTACTTTTAATATGTAAATTATGATCATATAAAGAGAGACCTTAATTTATAGACATTTCAACAGTATATATCAAGGCAAAGAGGATAGTTTCAGTAATTCTTTGTAATGAATTCCTCTTAAGATTCTGAAGAATTTTTCTAATTCAAATGTTCATTTTTAGTGAATATTTATTTATTAACTGAAAGCTAACTACAGCATAAAATAACTGTGTAAACAGTTTATGCAATAAAACACAATATCATTTGATCACATTTCCAATATTTCATTTTGCCTACTAACAGCCCAAAAGATGACATTCATTTTTTGAAACAATGTCACTATTTGGCACGGAAGTGTATTTACACGAGAGCTTGTTTCATTTGCCATTTATTCCAATAACTTGAGAACAATTATTTGCAACTAAATCTAACAGTATTTGTACAAGTACTTTCAAGCTAAAATACTGCTAAAAAATTCCAACACACATGCAATTCAATATGTTTACATAATAACATATTTATTATAAAACTTATGACTCTAAGCACTTTATAGGATGTGAATACAGGAGTCACTCTACCCTCTAATGAAACATGGCCACATCTGAGAGGAGACGCTGCTGAGCAGAAGAGTTCTGTGTTCAGTTAAGTTGAAATGGGTTGGCTACTCGGACTGTTCAGGAATGCTACTGCGCCAACATAGAATCGTTTGATAGCTCAATTCACACAAAACTGCAGCAGATTTTCAAGTATAAGCCCTTAGCAACCAAGAAACCGGTAGCACAAGCAGCATTGACAAAACACACTCTTATTATGCAGGTGGGCTCTGTTTTAAGCAAAGTCAATACTGAAAATCCAAATATACAAAACAGATAAATTAGAGAATGATTATTTGTATTATAAAATGATTTTCTGCTTTATAAAAGGATTCACAAGGTTCCTCTAAATGGCACTTCCCCTAATGCATTTAAAATACAATTTGATTTACAAAACTTCAATTTACACATGACTTTTTGCACAACCATTGTGAGAAGCAAAGTACACCTATATACAGTACTTAATTTTCTCTCAGGGTTTAGGTAAGTGCCTTATTGTATCAGTAAAAGACACTTAAGCCAAAATGTTATCTTTTAAGCCACTGAAATAATAAAGTAAATATTGCCTCTAAAGCATGGATATTCTAGAAAATTAAAGTATATTTGTGACTTTGTATTTACATTTTTGGGACTCATCCTTCCATTGTACATCTTTAGATAGCACATGTATATAGCTATCTACAGGCCATAATATTGAGCCTTGTTCTGCAGAAATTTATTGTATATTATTTTAGTGTTTTTTCCTTTTTAGCTGTGTAACTGTAAAGAGATGTTAATGGTGGTTACTCTGTAGCTATTCTATTTATGATATATCTGTTTTATACTTCATTGCACAGAATCAGCTATAAAAAATGCAACATCCTGTATTTCATTACTGTTCGCACTGTTTACTCCGGGTGATTGTCATTCCTCTATGAGCACTAAGCTCACTGCAGGGGGGTATGGGTGAGAGGGTGGGACAGAGATCCTGTCTACTGTGTCTCTGTGTCCCCTTAGCACACAGCACAGAGCCTGGCACCTAGGAAGCAAGCACTCAATGAGTATTTCTTGAATGAATGAAGAAATGACTAGATTGGGAGAATTGTCAGGAAGGCTTTCTTCACTCTAGCATCCAATCCAGTATGTTTCTGGAATGTGCACAATCAAAATGAATTTCCAGAGTCAAAAATCACAGAACCTCTCTCTTGTTCCTTATCCACTTTGTAAAATCCATAAGATATTGAGCCCTTGATGACATGGAAATACTTAGAAAAATTAAATCACCTTAGAGGTCAGAGGACAAAGCAGAGGAAATCGAAGGGTTATTTCCTTACTCACCAACTGCTGGAGTGAACCAACAAGGCACACAGGTTGACCAGAGTCCAGAACCAAATCAGACTCGTGGCAATTGTGTCCAGGCTGAAAAGTGGTACTTTTGAGTGTTTCAATACAAACTTAGCCACAGGTATATTCAGAAGCAGTGAAAGGAACTAATTAAGAGCTAGAATCAAAGGGAATTACCATTCGCCATTTGTAGGTCCAGACACATAGATCTGTTCCAGGCAGGGCCAGGGGAGATCACATTCTGTTGGCTGGAACCATTTTGCTGGGCCGATGCTCATACCTATTACAAGTTGTATGTAAAATAAAAGTGAAATAGCAAAATCCAGCTGTAGGAGATCAAAATAAAATATGTTTCGAAAGCACTTTAGTGGATATAGCAAAACAATATAGTCAGTGGGGATGTTAAGAAGTTAATAAACATAAAATGTGATTACATTAGAAAATAAAGTTTCAAAATATATGGTGTATTATGCCTTGAAATGAAATAGCCTGGACCAAATTCAAATGATTTCATCTTAAAATCTAATACAAATAAAGTACATATCTAAAAAGTTTGAGAATCTAGAATATAACCATAATTATTAAGCAAGAGTTTATGAATCTGAATTCTTCCAGGAGGCCTCTTTAAAATCATGTAACTAAATGAATAGTCAGCTATCTCTATTTAAAAATAATGAATTAGTTTTTCTATGGATAATGGCATTTTACAGGAATGGCTTTACTTTCAGGAGAATAAGAACAAACACTGAAGTGGAATCGCTACATCAATAGTTCTAGTCATACAGTTTAAACCTAGAAACTATCTTAATAGAATATGTATACTAATTTCCCTTCATAATCATTTCCCAAAATACCTACCTCTGTATTCTTTGTTTGTCATTATACCGAATGAGAGCAGCCACAAGAGGATTTTTGAAACTCTTTCATATATATAAACGCTTCACTCAAAGAAGAGTGGTTTCCAGGAGCTATGTCCAAGTTCAACTAGCATAATACTATAGCTCCTTTTCTGTGAAATCTCTTTACATTAACTTTCTTGTAAATCATTGCAGCCCATCATTTTCAATTTTCATCTAATGGATTTAAATAAAAATTACAATCTCTGATCAAGGAATGAACATGTTAGCTTGTCACTGTGAATATTCAGAGATTCTAGGTTGTCGGAGGTATTTTTTTTCTGAATGCCCTTTGCATTTATATATACACAATTACCTTCTATTGTTAAAAAAACGATTTTGCACCAGTCATTATTAATCCAAATAATTTGGATTTAAGTAATTTATGATTGAAAGCCTATCACATGAATTGTTTATAGTGGCAGACAATATACTATTAGTCATTTTAAAGCTTTAAAAGTAAGTTATCAGGATCCACTTCAATCTCCACACGATAATAAAGGATTATTATGTTCAGTAACCTATTTATGAAAAGGAAACAGTGTGCTTCTTTCAGACGCCATCAATTGCTTTAATAAGGATTTGAAAAGCTGGACTACTTTATATGCAGATCACCATCCCAGTTGCATAAGGATTTACAATAGACAAAACAAAACTATTTTTTGTTGTAAAGAAGGGCTGTTTGTTTAAATCACACAATAATGTTTGCATCTAAAAATTGTTTACAGGCTAATAAGGCTTCATAAACATTATATAGACTTGGTTAGTTAAAATCATTTTAATGCTAAGACCAAAACAAAAGGCTGCTCAAACCCACAAGGAAAAAATCAAGAAACACATGCCTAAAGAAGACAGAAGAACAAAATGCTTACTTTCTTGGTTAAGGTACTTATTAATCAATTTGGAGATGCAAATAATATCTGATTTGATAGCACCTCGTTAACGCTTCAAGAAACTCAAGAGGAAAACGCTGCTTTATTTGAACATGTGAAAATTGAGAAGGATTCTGGGTCTAAACTTTAATCCCCAAAGAAAGTAATGCATACATTTCTCTCTGCCGCCTTGAATTTGCAGAGAACTTACTTGGGAAGTTTTAAGCTCACCTTTGAAGTCTTCCTTCAAGGTATTTAATGGCTCATATGTCTTTATTAAATGAGGTGTGTGGCGGCCTCTACTGGTGTGTGTTTATAGAAAATGTTTCGATAGGCAGAAAAAATATTAATTTCAATTAAAAAGTTAGAAATACAGACTCTGTCATTTAAATATATAAAAATATCTAATTTAATGCAGAAAAAATATATTACAAGTTGTGTAATGTACTCTTAATTAGGAAAATAATCTAAAACACTGACCATGTTAGTGTAAAATAATAATTTACCGAAGGGCATTAATTGTTCAATTCACTCTGATATTGGGTTAAATATATTTTATTAATGAATTATAATCCCATCTGAGGCGGTTTATTACCTCTAGTCCACTGTTAAATCCCCTTAGTTGACTTAAATAAAATCACTTAGAATAAACCCAGAGGAAAGGAAATATTTTACAGTTAAATCTATAAAGTCCTAGAACTAGAATCATTTCATGATAGGCTGGTTTCTATAACTCAAGCAAACTGTACGTTGACTTCATATAGCTGACATTTAGATCTATTTTACAGTGTTTTTAATTTCAAAAATACAACACATTAAAATATGTTCAATTTTTCAAAGCTAAAAGCAACATTTAAGTAATGTACTTAAAGTGCAAAGGCACTTTAACACAAAGAAGTGATGCCTAGTGGCTATACTTGGTAACTGTAGATGGAAATACCATATATCATTATTTACAAAAGAATTTAGAGTCTCAAAAGATCTTTGGAGATCTTCTACAAAATACACTAGATAGCCATTTTCATTTGAAAAGTTTGCTTACTCTTTCTTCATTCACTATAATCTCCTCTTCCCATCCCCCACTGGAAAAATAAAAGAAAAAGAAACAAAACCATAAACAAAATATATGAAAAAATGCATTGTAGAAACATTCATGTTCAGTGATGATTCCTAAGGAGAGAAGGGGGGGGGGGAGCAAGAGAGAAATAATTTAAAGGAAAGCTCGAAAAAGCAGTATCGTTGCTTCACCCCATTCCCCAAACATTTTCAAAGTCCCCCATTGACGCTGGGAAAGGGAGAACACAAACAAACACAAAAACAAATGCAGTGCTTCCAACAGTTTGGAGCAGCATCCTTTGATGCCATAGGGTTGTAAATGATTTCCCTTCACAGCTGACTGATTGCAGTTTGTTTTTCCAGAACTTCGAGGTAGTCTGGTTCTGATTGCGGCTTAGCTTGCAGTAAAGGGTGGTCGGGTTTTGACTGCCCCACAAAGCATTTCCTGGGAGTTCCATATAAAACGGTTTTATTGATTCTGTCTTGGTTTTGGCGTCGAGATTCATAAGAGGGGGCAAACTGCCTTTTAGGTAAGGTACAAAAGTTATAGTGGACTAGTCCTGCACTGGGGAGCTCCTTGACTCGCTCAGCAATATTCTGATACAACAGCTCAGGCTCTCTTGGTGTGGCTGGCTTTTCTAGCAACTCAGTGGCACTTATAGTGTAAGCAAGAGTGGCTGGCTCTTCTTTTTTCTCCTCCAGGTTGCTGTAGCTGAATTCTTGCAGGTTTCGGTAATAGGCTACTGGGTCTCCTTCCTTCTGCATGTAGATGGGGTTTTGGCACATCTGCCCCACGGGTGGGGGGATATAGTTATAAACATGGCCATCTGTTTTATCCTGTGTCTCGCTGTTGTAAGACCCATACTGTAATTGGAAGGAACTTACATCTAAGTTGTTGGCACTCCTTGGAACACTTGGCACCCCCTTTCGGCGTTTCAGGACAAAGACGAATAAGCCAGCCCCAAAACAGACAGATAAGATAAAGACAACAAGCAATCCTAAAATCAAGACAGAAAGTGGAACTTCAGTGTGTAGTTCAGGATAGGAACTGGGAGACACACTAAGTGACCGAGGTGTGTCTGTGTTGTGATTCATTGACAAAACGGTTCCGTCTGACAAGTTCGGGCTGTCTGGACAGATAGCCTCCCTCCCCAGAAACTTTAGTATCTCCCCTGCATGCTTAGCGGGAGACTCGCAGGTCACCTCATTGATGATGACAGGGGAATTGGCATGTTCTGTCCAGTCTTTTAGCCCCATGATGTCGCAGGTGCAGTCCCAAGGGTTCTCTTGCAGATCTATCTGGATAAAAGCCGGAAGCTGATCCAGAACCCCTTTCACAGGCAAGTGAGAAAAATGGTTGTTTCTCAGATTCAGCCTGGTGAGGGCCGTGCCCCCAAATATGTTATCAGGTAAGGACCTCAGCAGGTTGTTATTCAGAAATAGTAGCTGTAGGTTAATCAAAGCATCAAAGGTCAGCGGCTTAATTTCTTTAATGACATTGTACTCTAAATAGAGATACTGCAAGCTGTGCAGTCCATCAAACATAGAAGGATACAGCACTTCAAGGTAATTGCCATTCAGATAAAGTCTGCGTAAACTGGTCAGATTTGTGAAGGCACCTTCCTGAATGACTGCGATCCTGTTGTTTCCTAGATGCAACAAATCCAAAGAACTGTAATCTAAGAGGTCATTTTTATAGACGGTTTGAAGATAGTTCCCTGTCAGGTAGAGTTTCTTTGGACTGGTAGGTTTGGGCTGCAGATCAGAGATATTTGTGAACTTCCTTTCTTGGCAGTTTACGTTTAGACCGTTGTCCGAGCTCTGAGAGGTGCACACACAGCTACTGGGGCACGTGAGGGGCACAGGGGACTTGGTCTGGTACACCATGATCGGGCCGAAGCTCTGCCTGTCCTTCGACACAGTGACCCGAGGAGTTGGACGATTTCTCATTTTGGGTGGCCGGCTGGCTTTTGGAGCCCTGGTTGGGTTGAGAGCAGGATTCATTGTCGGGGACGGCCTTTGGATATGTGTGTCAGCATGGCCACCCCTCTGACTGGAGTCACCAGCACTTTTTCTGGGACAGAGGTCTTGCCTGGTCAGTTGGGTCACATCTTTTCCATGCAGTCTAAAGGGAGTTTCACAGACAATCTCCCCCACAAAAACAGTTATGGTGTCTAGCCAGGCCTTGAGAGGAAGTAAGTCACAAGTGCAGTTCCACGGGTTTTCCTCCAGCTGAATCTCCATGATCCCTCCGATGTGTTCAAGGACACCAGCGAAAGGCATCACTTTCAGCCTATTTCCTCTCAGGTCTAAGTGGGTCAGCAGGACAAACCGGAACACATTGCTGGGCAGTGACAGCAGAAGGTTGTCATTCAGGATGAGCACTTTGAGCTTATTCAGTTTGCTGAATGCCCCTGCCTCGATAGCACTGATGTAATTGTAGTCAGCCTGGAGGTACTCCAGGCTCTCTAGGCCCAGGAACGTGTCCTCCCTCAGCACCTCGAGCTTGTTGTTGTTGAGGTGTAGTCTCTTGAGGGTTTTCAAGCCGCTGAATGCCCCGGTTCGGATCTCCTGCAGCCCGTTGTTACCTAGGTGGAGAGTCACAGCGTTGGAGTAATTGACGAACTCGTTAGGGTACAGTCTGGTCAGGAGGTTTCCATTGAGGAAGAGCTGGTAGATTCGATACTGGGGGGGCTGGAGCAGACTGACAGTTGTAAATCCTTTGTTTTCGCAGTTAATATTCAGTACGTTTTCCTTCTCTTCGCACAGACAGCGGATCTTGCAAATGTCTTTGGCAGTTTTGCGACTCTCCGTCTGTAAGAACCCGGCCACGGTTAACACACTGAGGAACCAAACGCCGCTCAGCATCTTTAGGCACCGTCGGTGTCAGCTCAGGTACCTACAGGCAAACCTTCGGGAGGGGGGCGGGAGACAGCAGGGTGCGGGGGAGAAAGAAACAAGGAAGCCCGATTAAAACGGCGAAGCCAGGGGGCGGCGTGGGAGGGAGGAGGGAGAATGCGGGGAGTGGGCCACACGGCAGAATGAAATCATTGCGTTTTTCAAAGCGATTTCTCTTCTCTCCGCCACCCCCGTCCCCAGCCCACCCACATACGCATCCCCGAACACACATGCTTGCACCTGATTTCCCGGCGGGTCGCAGCCAGCCGCGGAGTCATTAGGAACCGAGTTGTCCTACTAAATCCAGCCCATCCCCTCCTCCCCCGGACTATCTGGAAGAGATCTCGAGCGGCTCGCCCGTCCTGGGCTCGCAGAAGAAATTGCTTTACTTTTTTTTTTTAACTGCGCAAAAAGGGGGTGGGAAAATCAGGGGACTGGCGGCGGGGGAGGGGGAGGATGGAAGAGCAATGATAGTGCGGCGTGGGGGTTACTCACGCATCAGGAGAAGACGGGACCCCTCTCCTCCGCAGTCCGCCAGTAGTTTAGCATCTTCAGAAAAAGAGGGAGAGCAAGGTAAAAGAAGACGCCGCTTCCGGGGCAATGCCCTGATTTCTGCTGGTTGATTTAATTTGGCCCGGGGGTGCGCAGAAATTAGAAATCCGGCAGGCGGCAGGAGAGGAAGAAAGGGTTGGAGCGGCGGGAATCTGAGTGGACCCGGACCCGGGGGTGCGTCTGCGTAGGGAGATCGGGGAGCCGGCCGGCCGGGTCAGCGGGCAGCAGCGACTGGCAAGCCTGGGTGCGCGCTTCCAATCCGGTGGCAGCGGCAGCAGTGCGCTTAGCAGTTTGAATTTGAGAGGCTTTGCAGGCACCCCGGGACAGGGCTAGGGTGACGTCACGGGGGGAGGGGGTAGGCAGTGGATCGAGGGCGCGCGCCGGGGGAGGGAGGGGCAGATGCTTCCCTTCCCTGCGAGTGGCTTTGCAAAGCTCAAATCCTGGCTGCGTCAGTTGATTCTGAACTACTCCACCTCCAACCCCGCCGGCAGTGAGCTGCTGGCGAGGCTCCTGGAGAGGGGTTCTCCGGGAGGGGCCCCGCTAAGGGGCTGGCGCCGTCCTAGTGGTTTCTTCTACCTGCTTCTCCCTCCTGGCCATTCCGGGGAGGGGGGCGTCTCATTCCAGATTCTCAAGCAGGGGTCCAGATCTCTCTCTCTCTCTCTCTCTCTCTCTCTCTCTCTCTCTCTCTCTCTCTCTCTCTCTCTCTCTCTCTCTCTCTCTCTCTCTCCCTCTCTCTCTCTCTCCTTCTTTGCTACAGGATTGGGGCTCGCCTGCCAGCCTCCTAGCTCAGATGCTCTTGGTTCGAGAGTGGGGTGTGTGCGCACCAGTTTGTCTGTGTAGGAGGGCGAGTTCTCCTAGGGGATGTATACTTTACATACAGAGCTCTGTTTCAGTACTGAGAGAATTACTTTCTGGGTGGTGGCTGGCCAAATATTTGCCTGGATTCTGAAAGCCAGCTCAACGTTAGCTTATGGACTGAGATAAACAACAATAAAACCCTTCTCCCCCTGAGGTTTATACTTAGCCAGATAATGAGGTTTAAACGTGTGCTTTTTGCCTGAAGGAAGGAGAAGAGGAGTGGGTGTCAGAAAAGCACTGCCAAGGCTGAGCCTCAGCTGGGAGTGGGAGCCTACAGAAGGGTGCCTAAGGAGCCCAGGAGCTAGGAGAACAGAAGACAGCAATGCAGGAAGACTGGCTCGTGAGAAAGACAGGAGAAATGAAGGGAGTCCGGCCTGAGACCCAGTAGACCTGGGTTCTGATCTAGCTCTGTTGTCAGGTACGTCACTTGTTTCTGGATCTTCCCATCTCCATTGGCAAAAGCGGGTGGACTATAAGGGCCCTCCCTGCTCTGACATTCCATTGAATTCAGAAAACCTTTCGACAGCATTATTAATGGCCAGATGTTGGGGGTTTGCCTTCTTTATCTCATTTTTCCTTTGGTATGTTAAGGTCCCCTGGACCCAGGTGTCTCCCAGTGTGGTCCATTTGCAAGATGTCAGTGTCTTGCACCACCAGGACAGTGCCAGCTCCTTAGCAGGCCCCTCTTGGATAACCCCTCTGTTCTGTTGCCCAGAAGTGCCAGAGGCTGCCTCTCAGGGATATGAAGCCGGAAAAGGAAGGAATGAAAGGAAATGGGAAGAGGAACTGACCAAGTCAAGCCCCTGTTTCGCAAATACTTCAGTTTGCTTCCCCCATGCCTTCAGTCCCAGCCTGCTACAGACAAGTCAACACAGAGTCCCATTGCTGTGCCAAATGTGGAATAGAGATGATCACATATGCAAAGTGAGCCTTCTGAGAAGGGAAAGCCCTCTTCTTCCCCCACCCGCTTCCTTGTTAAGCTTGGGTCCTAGGATTCTTTGCTCATATAAGCTCTTCTTTCCCAGGAAGGGCTCCGGACAGTTTACAGATTGGCACGAAGGCAACCTGTGGCTCTGGCAGTCTCCTCCGGGAATTTTTCTTGGGCTTTCTCCTTTCCCCTTCCTTTTCTTTGGAGGGAGAGCTTTGAACCAGATACCATGAGCTTCCTCCCTATCCTGTAATTCTTGCTTGGTCTTGGGAAAGATCCTTTTCTTCTGGGGTCTCAAATTGTCCTCCAAGCCAAAGGGCAACACTGAGATGAGCTGTCCTCAGAGGGGGGAGGGGGTCTCCCACTCTTTTTCAATTGCATCATTAGATGTAAGAATGATGCACCGCGACCATGATTAGGCTTCCTTTCATAGCCAAGGGGCATTTGTTTCTATATATTTACAAATATTAAATATACATATTTCCTAGAGAGAGATGGTATACTCATTCAGCCATTCATTTGACAAACATTTATTTGTTAATTACATTAATATTTCATCAAAGTAAAAGCCAACATGAGAGCTGGACAAAGACCTTTGAAATAAGATTCATCTTATAGATGAGGACATTTCTCAACCAGGGTAAGTGCTGACTTGCTTAAATTCAAGAATCTATAAAATTATTAACAGAACCCATGAATTCTGAGTCCCAGTCCAGCAGCTTTCCAAAAAGCTAACTGCTGCTTACGGTGACTTAGATAACTACCTACATAAACTTAAACAGTGGCAGTGGTGTTTTACCTAAATGTGTCTTTTTTGAAAAAATTCGAAAGGGAAATATCAAGCATCAGTTTTAGTTCTCAAATATAATAATTTCCTTCAAGACATTGATGACGCTTTCAATACTTGTGGACAGACACTATTTTCTTAGGAATTTCTGAGAGGGAAGAAGGGAGAAAGAGAGGGGGAAGGACAGGGGGAGGGAGAGAGAGACAGAGACAGAGAGAGACACACAGAGAGAGACAGAGAGAGATTGGGAGAGCTGGGGCGCTTGAAATTTTTGACAATCACAGCGAAGGAAATGAGGACTTAAGCTAGCTGAAGGAAGGACATCCGAGACCCTGAGGTGTCGTGGCAGATCTTTTTTCCATGGACCCTCCCACCACTCCTCAGTCTCCTGTCTTTCTTTGAGCTTTCTCGCCACTTTCCCAAATCTAGTTATTGGGACCAAATCAGCCTCAAGCCTCACAAAGCACTTTAAGTAAGTTTCATTTGGCCCCGCGTGTTGGGGCAGAATGGCCACAGCACCCCGCTAGAGAGAGAGGTCAAAAAGGCAATGGGAAGGTGAATCGAGAGCCCAAGGGAGGCAGAAGCGGACGCTAAAGTAAGGCAAACGCTCCCTCTTTTCGCTGGGGCGAGGGAGGCATAAATGGGAACTCGGTGGCCTCAGTCTCACATCTTCCTAGAGTCTGTCTCGAGTCGCCAATGCCTCCCCGGGGCACGGGGAGTGAGGCGGGCGCACAGCTTATTTTAGTGGCGGCGGCCGCCAGGCCACCAGGGGGTTAACAGGAGTCCCCAAGCCTGCAATGGTGTGTACGTGCATGTGGGTGGGTGGGGGTTTCAACAAACTGCCCGCAG
Source organism: Rousettus aegyptiacus (assembly GCF_014176215.1). NCBI lineage: Eukaryota > Metazoa > Chordata > Mammalia > Chiroptera > Pteropodidae > Rousettus > Rousettus aegyptiacus. Next base: position 94,284,553 of record NW_023416312.1, on the reverse strand, counting down.
CCGCCTTCTCACGCCCCCACCCCCAATCCCCAACTACGGGCAAACACCATTCCCCAAGGACTCTTCCAGGCAACCAGGGGGCTCGGGTGAATCCGATGTCGCCTGGCCCGGGGCACTGACAACCAAGGGAATCCTACTTGTCTTTCCCCTTGCTGCTAGACGCCTGGTGCCCGGCGCGGGGCTCGCAGCCGCGACGGCCACTGGCGCTGCCGTCGCCCTTGGGCCGGTCCGGTGTATGAGCCGCCCGCGATGGCAGTGACCACAGGGATGCGCGACGGTGGGATCCCGACCACGCCCGCGCGGACGGTCCCAGAGCCAGACAGCCCCCGCGGGGGTAGGAGGCGAGGGTGGCCCCACGGCATGGTCCTGGGCGGCTAGCGCCCGGTCCTCCCACACGATTCTCTCCGTGAGGGGAGGTGGCTGTGAAGGGAACAGAGGGCCGAGAGGAGCCCACTTGCCTGCCGCGTCGCCGTGGCGTCGGTAAGTGCTCAGAACTTACCCAGCGAGTGCGCCTCCCGGAGCTTCCCCCGGAGGCTCCCGCAGCATCGGGCGACCCCAGCAGGCGCGGGAGCAGACACAGCCTGGGACCAGCGCGGCCCGCGAGCGAAGGCAAGGCGACGAGCACAGGCAGCGCCCCCGGGCAGGCAGATCCCCTCTGGAGCGGCTCGCCGCCGGGCAGAGCTTCCCGCAGGAAGGAGGGAGGAAGCCGAGGGGGAGGAGGGAAGCAGAGCGGGAGAGAGCAGGAGGAGGAGGAGGGGGGAGGGAGGGAGGGACAGCGGCCCCTCTCCCGCACTTATCAATCACCCCGCAGATCAAATGTCCCCGCTGTGCACCCGGGAGGGGCCTGTACAAGCCCACAGAGGAGCCGCTGCTCCATTTCTCCGACAAGCTCAGCGGAGCGCTGTTCACGCCTCTCGGCCCCTCGCGCCTGGAACTCTGCCCAGCCCTTGCAATTTTACCGTGGGCTGCGGCTCCGACTCGGTCAAGGGAAATAAGGATGGCACTCGGTCGCTACCAAAACCGAGGGGAGACTAAGACCACTGAGTGGAAGTTACGGACAAGTGCAAGAGCGGCCAGCCCTCCAAGCTGGACACCCTCCCGGACAGCTGCCTCCCTTAACTAGTAAGCGCCCAATCATTGGAGTTCTCAGGCAGATAGATATTTAAGGATCTCTTAGGACAGTAAACAAGGAGTTCCCATTGAATATGGGGCTGAGCTAGACTTGTGCAAATGTGTTAACACAAACAAGCCCTTAGCAGCGTTGCAGTCCCTGTTTTGATTCTTTTTGTTCTTAACCACGTTGCCGGATCTACTAGATCTACTAGATCTACTTTTGGCAACCCTCCTTTCTTTTTTTCCTCTTGGAGTAGTCCAGGTGCGGTTTTTGCAATTTCAGAACAACACAGTTCTCACACAGTTCTCGCATTGCAGTTCCCCTGAAGACCTGCTTTCTCTCCCGGTCCTCTCCTGCAGCCTCCCAGGGGATTTAGGATGAAGTTGCAGTTTTTTTAATCTAAACTATGGGTTGAGAGTTTGTTTGACGGCACCAAGACATTTCCCCCCTCAGTCCTGGAAGAGAGTGGCCTTAAAATTGTCACTCCCCCTCCTTTTCATAACCCCTCCAGAGTCTATAAAACCAACCCCCAATTCTTCAGAATACTTACAACATGGACAATAGAAGGGGAGGCTAGAAGAGGGGTGCAAAATTACAGCAAAAAAAGAGAAAGCTCTCATGCTAATGAATTTGTGTCGACATGTGTCTGCTTTCAAGGTTACTTCCTATACATTTAAACCAAGTTCTCATAGCACTGACTTCCATCTCTTTCTTGTCCTTACTCTGGGGAATCTTTCACTTCTTCCTTCTCTTCTTGGCTTTCTTTTCATAATGGTTTTCTAAGGAGACCATGCTGGGCCTTTTTAAAGGAAAATTACTGGTAATCTTATATTATGAGCATATGCAGAGTTTATTTTAGCAATACTCCAAAGAATGATCTTTTACAATCATTTCTCTGAGATTTTAAGGCTCATTACTGTTCCTTTTATTTCATCCCTGACAAAGCCTTTTTGAGATTTCCCTGCCAGCCAGATAAGCAATTTCAGAATAACAGTTCTCACATATGTACACGGGCAGGCTATTTACAGTTAAATATTCAGAAACATTGCCCTGCTTTACTATTATCCTTATTTGTGTAAAACATCCCATTGTGCTGTTTGCCAGAGACTCTAGCAGCGACCTAGGCACATTATACTATTACTGTCTCCTCTCTGTCTACCTCAGATCTGACTTTGTCATCTTTTCCTGTAGTTATTTAATGAGTGTTATAAACAACCACAAAACACAGCTTAGAGTCCATTCACAGGCAGAAATAATGAGATAGTCATGCTGAAAAAAAAAAGGAGACAGTTTACCGAGAAGAGTGGTGTGTCCCTATCCAAAGGGAACGCGCAAAAAAACCAATAACCTGTACATAGATTAGATGACGAATGTGGTATCAATGATAAAAACTGGTATTTTATTTTAATTCAGTAGAAACATGTAAAATATGACACACATCCATTTTAATTAGGCTTCTAAGCAAGTATCATGCATTTATCAGCCCTCAGAAGAACATTTAGCAGCCTGCCTTTCCCCTGTGGGACCACACTGACAGTAAAATAAAATGAAAAAGCTTAGACTTTTCTTTCTGTCAGAGTCAAATTTTCAACTAGGTGCTTAGCTATTTCGAAGGCTATCCTGAATGCACGTGCACAAATGATGAGCAATACAAAACTCGATGTGAGTTGTTGCATAATTGCAGAAGAAAGCTTAAAGTGTGTGAGTTTTAAATGTACCAATTTATTGGAAAGCTGTTTTATACTGACTTTCCTAAAACTTTCTGTGTTGGAGAAAGTTCCAGATATAAATGAATATCAAAGACATGCATATTAATGTACTTTTGTTAATAAAAATGGCATGGTTAATTCTTTGGTGTAGTGTGGCATTGTAAATGCATCTCTGGATTTGTGTGCTGGTCTCTATTGATTAGTTCATATTACTCAAGTGCTTAGAGATTCTTGATTGCAATGCTAGTGGGCATATAGAGAAATAAAATTAAATTTTGCTTGTGTTTTTATAATTTTGGTGTTAGATTAGGAAAAAATCAGAAATTTCATCTAGGATAAACAGAGAAAGACATGTGAATACATTTTTAAGATGATGGAATTGCTGCCCAATTCCTATGTAGTACATAGTCTGTCTGAGAATGTGGTTTTTCCACCTTTCCAAAGCTATCCAAAGACGGAAAGCTTTAAAAAAATAAACAAAATTAATACAAAGTAGAAGCCTCATGCATTCAGAAGTTCTAAGGCAGATGTGAGGTTTTTCAGAGACTGCTGTCCATTTTGAACCAAAGTTTTCATAGAAGAGTTCAGACAGAGATGGACAAATTCCTAAAGAAAGAAATGCAACAAAGAGGACATGCCGTTAAAACCAGTAATTATAATTTAAAGGGTATTGTACACTTTGGTTGTGATGCTATTGAAAGTGTGGATATTTTTAAATCCAATTCAATTATTTTTTATTATTTTGGCAGGCATGTTGGCTTGATTGGAATAGTGCTGGGCCAGGTCCCGGAATAGTTTGTCTTTTAATCAAACACATATTCAAATCCTTGAGATTGATGACCTGAGTTCAGATCTCACCTCTGCTTCTTACTCACCTGGGTGCCCGAGCAGGCACTGTACCTCTCTGTTTCCTCACGTGTCAAACTGGGTACTAGCATCTGCCATGTGGAGTCAGTAAGTACGGGATTCATACCAAGCCTTTGAAAATTGTGAAGGAGTACACATATGTCAGGGGAAATCTGGAAATGAGGGATTCCTAATCTCACTTCTTAAAATAAGCAAACTATACAAAACAATGATTTTAGTGAGAAAGCAATATTCTAATTTAAATTGGATAATAAAATCAGGATTAGAAAGTTATGATTCTGGTTGGAGCTTTATGATGTCAAACATTCAAATGAAAACTTAAAAGCATTCTATCTTTTCCCTAGATTTTCCCAAAAGTAGTTGGATATATGTATGTATATATCAGGGTTTCTCAACCTTGACACTCTTGACATTTTCGACTATATGATTAGTTGTTGTGAGGGGCTGTTATGTGCAATGTTGGAGGTTTAGCAGCATCCCTGTCCTTTACCACTGTCCAGTGGCACCAGTATGCCATAGGTATATCTATGTCATCTATATATCTATATTTATATATCTATATATCTATGTTATATGTCTATGTATGTTTTGTGTGTGTATATGTATATAGTACATGTATGTGTATGCATGTATAAACACCTTATATTTATTTAACACAAATTGAAGGAACATAATGTACATTGTGACTTAATGACAGAGTGAGAGCAAGATCCCGGGCTCCCTGATGCTCCGTGATCTACTACACTCTGCCACCTGTCGCCCTTATGTCCAAGTATCATGAATGGAGGCAGGCAATGTACACTGGTACTGCTCTTCATGAAGAAATATATTTTCCATCATGACCCAGGGCATAGTCATGGGTTAAAACACAAGTTTCTGAAACAGTATTGTCCTTGTCACAGCCATGCACCCTGAAATATTTTATTATAGATGATTTAAAAAATGGCTGGCTGTGGCCTACTGAATTGATTTCATGAGTGACTAATATGAGGCATATTATAGACTGACATACTTCTTTGGGCAAGAGAGAAGGAAAAATGGGACAGAACTGAGAAAGGGAGCAGTAAAGAAAAAAGGGAAGAATAACAATAAAGAAAAAAGTGCATTGAGTACAAAGTTATAGAAAAACTTATGATTCTCAATTGATTATATGAAGTGTCACTTAGTGATGGCACCTGCTTCCTAAGGGTTCCAGATCTCTCTCCTTGTTGACTGAGTCAAGTGATTCATCCTAAGAACCAAATTTAAGCTTACTGTACTTGGGAATGAATATATATGGCAAAGACCATAGATTTTGCAGATAAGGCTTAGGACATCATTGGTAGGTATTTTATTTATCTTGACACATTTCATCCATTAATCTCATTGCAACTGGAAATTGGTCTGGAGTTTTAACTAATGTGTTCAGGAGAAAACCAAGTTTACTGGGTCTGACATTGCACATCATTGGAATGGTATAATGTAGTTGAGGCTCTGGACTAAGTTCTGTTGATTTTATTTATGTATTTATGTTTGACCAATATAAATATATGACAAAGTATGTGCTGTGGTAGAGAGTTTAGTGCTGATTCTGCTGGAACATTAAAAAATGTCTGTCTGCAAAATACCCAGTTCTAAAGAGTTATATCCAGAAGAGCGGCTACTAAGGATTTGCATTAAGTATTTTTGATTTGTAAAAAAGTCATAGTTTGTGAAGAGAACTAAGCTATTAATATTTTAAAAAATCAAGGATGGCATATTCCAGATCTACCCTGAAGTTGTGATTTGCACAAAATGAAGCAGGGTTTAGAAATTGTAGGTTCAGAGGGGAGGTAAATAACATCTAGAAAGTAAAAAAAAATCATTTACAAAGAATAGCTGGATACAGCATTCAACCATCATTGCAAATCAATGAGAGGAGAATGTTTTTTTTTTTTTTTACTTTGAATCTTGATGATTTATTACTCAGATGTGATATCAGTTCTTTTTTTTCCCCTTCCATTTCTCATCTCTCAGGAAGTTTCCTAAGCGACATTACAATGACACCTGGCACACACCCCTATTCACCTGATTATTGCAGGCAAGGCCACTTCTAAGTCAAATGTAATGGCCCCAGGATGTATGTCAAACAACTTTTGCATCTATCTGTGGTAGTACTATGGTTCTGAGGCAAATTAAAAAAAAGGCTTCAAATTTCATGACACTTCTGATAAACCAAACATCCCAAGTTCTATCAAGAAAATAGCCTAAAGTCTATTTGATGTGGAGGAACCATATGAGGATTCTCAAAAGCATCACTTTGGGGCAATCCCTGGAAACCAGGACAAAACTGGAGGCATACTCACCACTAGATTTGTTCCCCACCCTAGGCACCACAGCAACCCAAGTACAGTAATAGGGTCAGTGTCACTTTATTAATACTTTGAAATAAGGCAAAAGCAAGCTCATTTTTTACTACACATCATTGCTTCAGAATAATGATTTCAGTATGCTGATCTCTTTAGGTCTTTATGTATAGATCTAGACGGTACAGGTCAGGAAATGGCACTATTTGAACTAGACAACTTATTTGCCATATTTAAATATATTGAACTGTTTTATTTTAATGTATTTTTCATTAGATATACTAATATTTAAGAAAACGTACAGTATTGCTAAATGATGAATGCTGGTTATTGTTTGCAGCAAGGAAGGACAATTGTAGAATTAATGAATCAATATTCTGCCTACAATTTTTATAAAGTATAATCATTCAACCTAAGATAACTCCTATCCCCTGAATACAAATAAATAGTACACGACAATTTCAGATAAGCCCAAGCCCCTGCTGTAAAGTTCCAGTTGCCTGGAATTCAAATATATGACTTATTCAAGGGTCTGAACAGACTCACTGTGATTTACGTGGACAACACTGGGGTGTATAGGCAGCAAAAAAATTGTTTGTTTGTTACTCCTAATACGGCCATTAGCCAAATTCAGTCTTGAGCTGTAGTGATGATATTGATCCCAGGCCACCTACCTTTATCAAATCATGCTCCTCCACTGATTTTTAACTAAGTGGTTTGTCTAAAAATGTCCTAGAATGCTAATGAACCATAATACCTAGATGATATTAAATTATCTAAATTCGTGATCCATTTAAAGTATTAATATGCAATAACACCTCAAGTAATTTTAAAAACTATAATGTTATATTAATGTAACAAATAATTCTATGTCGAAAAATCTCAGAATATCAAGGAGTAAGGGGAGCAATCTACAATTAAACTTTGCAGATTTACAAAGCTGCTTTCATGCATGTTCAATTGTTATTTTTCATTGAGATACCAAAGTAGTTAGTCATCATGAAGAATTTTCTACTTGAAAAATGTCAGTGATTATTTTGAGTATAGATGTTGACTAAAAGCACTTGATAGCTTAAGAATTTTTGTGTGTGTGTGTGTAGAAGTCTGCCTGCTTCCCTCCCTCCCTCCTTTTTTTCTTCTAAAGTTGATTTGGCAATTCATTCATCCACCATTAGATGTTTTGTCAAAGAAAACCATGAACACCACAGGCAGCAGTCTATGTCCTGAGAAAATGATTACTCGAAGTGGGCCAACACCACATAGAAGTTTCCACAAGACAGATGCCATCATGATTGCTATTTTTACTGAATTTTCCATGGACTAGTAGAATGGTAGAACTGGAAGAGGGTTTAGCTATAGTGTACTGTACTATGTGGTTTGTGTGCACCTCCAGCATCCATATTCCCTGAGCCCTTAATAAACAAGTAGATTATCCCAGACTCACTGAATGGAGCTTTCCGGAGGTGGAGTCTGGGCATGGTATATTCATAAGACCTTCAAGGGAATCTGATGCAAATTGCAGGGCCAATTCTAGTCCAACGTTTTCATTTTATAGATGGGGAAACTAATGCTGAGAGGTGTTGAACTGACTTATTCAAAGTCACACAGACAGCCAAGAGTAAAATTCAGATCTCCTAACCCTCATGGTACAAACTTCTGCTTGATGGTTTGATGTTTCGATACTTTATTTTTATATTTATATTTTTCATTGACAAACAGTTCAAATTTAATGTAGCACAATACACTCTACCTATGAACCGTGTTACAATATGCCAATAAAAAGTGTCATGTTGGTCATCCACATGAAGCGATAACATTGTACTTTCAAATTATTCTGACTAAAAGTTTGTTCCTGTTTATTTGTGCTTTGAGTGTGAACAATATAAAATAGAACAAAATGCTTGATAAATACCTATTGAATGAAAAAATAATAAGCACAGACCTCCACCGAGTTTGAAAAGATTTGCCTTATTATAGGGACATAGATGCCGAAATGTCAAATTTAATGGAATATGAAGTAGCTTACTTTTCATGTTATCATTTACTAGGTCTACTGAATAATTCTGAGGATAGTGCAGGGTGACCAGGGTTCTTAATAGTTTTTCTTTTTCATTTTGCTTTCTTCTTCATTTAAAAATTTTGAGTAAAGTTATATAAACCCTTCAGATAGGGGGGCTGAGGATGCTATCTGAAGCTCTCTTGACCTATAAGTATCAACTTCAAGAAAATTTCTGCTAGAAACTTTTGAAGATAAAATAGAACATCTAATTAACATTTAGAGGAGGAAGATATATATCCATTTCAAGTAACCTGACCTGGATTTCAGCAGCAGGATCTCTTCTTGACACATTTGTAACTCATTTTAATTTCTAATAGTTACAGCGTGTACACACCCAAGGCAGAATGGGACTTAGCCTCTCAGAGTTACAAAGGTGAATTAACTTAAAATTAAATATTAAATTTTTGTGATGAGACATTTCATTTGACATAATATAATACTGCATCCAATGCATGTGATTGACAAGCACCAATTATCTAAAAAAGTTGAAGGTTCTAGTGACATGTTCATGCCCCATCTATGTTGCTATAATTATTTTCAAGGGAAACCAGGTCAATTCATGAGTATGAGGCGTAGATAGTAGAAAATATGTGGGCTTTGGTTTGAATCTCAGCTCAACCATCTAACCAAGGCTGTGAGTATGGTCAAGTTACTTAAATTCTCTGAACCTCACTTTCCTCTTTTGTAAAGTCTGGGTAATCATGCTGACTTTGCGAGGGTTGTTATGAGAAACAGAAAACTGATATAAAATATTTCCTACTGTGCCTGAAATTTAGTAGGTGAAGAGGGCACCATGTTCTCTTTCCAGTGTCCTTAGCTTGGTACATAGAATAAGGAATACCATCTATTTTGGAAAAAAAAAGTGTTGCACACTCTCTTCTCTCTCTCTCTCTCTCTCTCTCTCTCTCTCTCTCTCTCTCTCTCTCTCTCTCTCTCCCTCTCCCTCTCCCTCCCTCTCTCTTTCTCTCCCTTTATATTCTATATCATTCTGGGCCACCTACCCTTAGAATATACCTAGCACTGCTTGGAACTGGTTGGCTAAATTCAATTCAGAAGTCTTTACTGGGAAGTCCAGTAGCCATAGACCTAACTAACTTATCAAATTTAAGGTTAATAGTAACTGGTATTTTGATCTTCAACTGCATGATACTTTCATTTACTTCTCAATTAGTTGGGAAGCCACAGTAGATTTCGAGGAGTGAACTGAACAGCTGTCACTCTCAAATACCCAAGAGTAGACAATCAAATTATAGCTACTATTATCATAAGATCTTTTAACTGCATCCTTTTTTTCTATAGTAATTTGATCTACTCAAAATACAAAATATCCTTATGAGACTTTACCATACACTCTAATTCTTTATTAATTAATTGGGGAAAAAATGACCATTATTATCTTTTATCTAAGGGACTAGCATGATTTGGTTCATAGTTTGTCAAAATCGAACTTCTTTTTTTACAACTTTAAAGCAACAAGAAATGCTACGCTTGGTGCTTCCTCAAGGTCAACTCTGCTTAGTCATACATAGTATGCATTCTTTCTAAACTCTAGAAGTATCTGATGTATCAAAAATAACTGGATTTAGAGGTACTATGAAGTAATAATCTTTATCATAGCAAGGCCAATGCTTTTATTGTAGCTTCACTTGGTTTGTGAGATCGTGAATGTGTGTGTGAATTTAATTATCATTTATACTCTGTGACATGAATATGGTCAGCAGCAGAATAAAAATATATAGATCCAAAGAAAATATTAGCAGTAGAATCTTTGCTCCTGGGTGGGTTAAAAGTTCTTTAATTTTTTTAATGAGAATTAACAGAATGAAAGATTGAAAAAGGAGAGGGGAAGGGAGTAGTACAGAGTAAAACATACTAAACACCTTTGTTCTCATCAGCCAAATTGCTGGTGTAAAAAAGACCTAAAGCAAATACAAACAATGTTATTAATATAAAAATAAAATGTGTAAGATTCAGGTAAAGTCAGCTTTGTATTCCATCCTGTTTCATTCCTTTCACTTCTCCCCAAAGGCAAACATCCATTGGTGTGTATAGTTCCAGTCCCTTTTGTATATATTACGTATACACATATTTATCCATGGACAATGTATATGCTTGTTTTCTGAGAAAACATTGTATGTGTCATTCTTTTTTCTTAAATTTAACATGTCTTTTAGATTTCCCATATTCATGCATAGAAATCTAATTCATTCAGCTTAACTGCTATATAGTAGTCATCATAATAAAAATATCAAATTATATTAATCAGTTCCCCAATTGATAGACATCTAAATTGTTTCCAATTTTTCACCAGTACAAACAAGCCACATCCTTGTAATAAACACTTTTACTTGTTAGCTTGTCTTCAGTGTTCTCAGTAGGTGCTCGTTTTTCTTCTATATTGCGGATTCCTATTTTATTTTTTTTCATGGCATCTAATGCTATAACAATGTGTTTAGTTATTTTATTCATCATTTATTTTTTTAATGGCTACCTGCCCCACTAGGTTGGGAGGTCTGTATGTAGAAACTGGATTTGTTGTTGCTGTTGTTCACCAGTTCGTGTATATTCAGTGACTGGCATATAGCATATACTCAATAAATATTTGTTGAATAAATGAATGAGACGACAACAACACCTTTCCTTAAGGTGAATTCTCAGCCAGGAATCTCCTCAGTTCTTCACAGAAATAGGCTTTTGACAAGCCTGTTCCACAAGTTAGCTAAAAATATCCAGATCTGTTTGGCTCCCCATGGTAAATGTGGCTTCAATTTAAACTCAGATTTCTGCTACATGTGGCATAATCTACCAAGAAATCAAAACCCATATGGACATGTCATTTCCCTGAATCCTAGAGTCACTGGTAATAAAAGTGACTGTCATTCTTTGTGAATATAAAGTTGTCCTCAGAAATCTTAAGGCAAGCAAAAGCTACTGCAACAAATATTGCTAGTTGCCTTTCAGTGTCTGTATTCCATTGCTTGCTGAGTCAGAGAAGCCCATTTTTATTCTAGCATATTGCCTCCCAGAATAAAGACTATCATTACCAAGCTTCCTTGCAGCTAAGTATGACCATGTGACTAAATTCTGGCCAATGAGAGTGGAAGTGTCATTTGGGAGTTCTGGGAAGTGTCCTTAAGGGGGAGGCAATCCCCTTATTCTGCCCTACTTTGAATCTGTTCTTACAGTCATCAACAGGGTGGTGGAACAGATTCCTAGAATTGTTACCATGGACCCAAAAGGGTCCGCTTGTCTGCGTGCACTCAGGCCAAAATAAGATACATGCAGGAATTTGGAGCAAAGAAAATAAAGGCTTATTAAAGAATTGGCGCCAAGTGCAGAGACCCAGGCGAGTTAGTGCTCTCAAACACCTGGCTCCCTCATGTCCTCTAGTGGTAAGGTTATATAAGGAGAAAAAATCATTAATCATGATTACTATGAGAGTTGGGACTAGGGCCTCTACTCACTAGTTGGGTCTAAGGCAAGGAGCAACTTATAATGGCTTCAGGTCCTAATGTCAGTCATGGCATGGTTTGATCCGATTTCCAGTGAATGTGGTTCATGGGCTGTTCTGCTTTCATGAGTCTGGAGCTGAAACATGACTGATACCAAAACGTTGTCTTTGTTTTATTAAAATCTTATTTTAGTTCGAGGTTTAGTTATTATATCCTGGTCATGGTTGATAGACCCGAAGCTTTATTCTTAGATGAATTTGACACTGCCCAGGACCTAATGTCTTAAGCACTTAATGATTAAAAGGAGTGGACATATAGTATATGTACAGGTAGAAGATCTGGGAGAAAGAAAATAAGGGAGTCATAGTTATATCAGGCTAAACAAAGCTAGCATGGATTAAGCAAAATATATGCTAAAGAAATGAAGTTCATGTACAGCTACAAAAGGTGCTTAAATCCCTAAGGACCACATGGAACCATCATATCAGCCTGCAACTGTTTATCTGTTTTTTTTTCTGGCTTTATTGAAATATAATGGACAACTAGTTGCTTTATTTACATTGTACAACTCAATGAGATTTTTTTCAATTATAGTTGGCATACAATAATACACCAGTTTCAGTTTTATAGCATAGTGATCAGAAATCCATATAATTTGCAAAGTGATCACCCCAATAAATCTAGTATCCCTCTTCCCCCTTGCATATTTATTACAGTATTAACCATGTGCCCTCTGTCACACTCTACATCTCCTTGTCTACTCTGCAACTATCCATTTGTATGTCTTAATCCCTTTGCCTTTTTTTGGTACCCCCTAACCCCCCTCCTATCTAGTAGACCTCAAAATATTCTCTGTATATATGAGTTTATTTCCGCTTTTGTTGTTGTTGTTGTTGTTGTTGTTCATTTTGTTCTTTGGATTCCACATGTACATGAAATCAGACAATCTTTGTCTTTCTCTATCTGACCCATTTAATTCAGTACAATACCCTCTAGGTCCATCAAGGCAATTTCTTTTTCCATCCCCTTCCTTTTAGTCTGTGTGTTTTTTAATCTGAAGTGAGTCTCTTGTAGTCAGCATGTGTAGGAGTATTCTTTCCTTATCCATTCAGCAACTCTATCTTTTGATTGGAGCATTTAATTCTTTTTTATTTGAAGTACTTGGTGATAGATATGTAGTTATGCCATTTTTATTTAGATTTTTGACACATTTTTTCTTCTTAAAGAAGTCCCTCCCACACTTCCTATAATACCGGCTTGGTGTTGATAAATTCCTTTAGCTTATTTTAGTCTGGGGAGCTCTTTATCTGTCCTTTGACTTTAAATGATAACTTTGCTGGATAAAGTATTCTTGGTTGTAGATCCCTGGTTTTTATCCTGTCGAATATTTTGTGCCAAGCCCTTCTGTCCTGCATGGCTTCTTTTGAGAAATCAGCTGCCAATATTATGGGGGCTCCCATGTAGGTAACTAATTGCTTTTCTCTTGCTGCTTTTAAGATTCTCTCTTTGTCTTTAACCTTTGGCATTTTAATTATGATGTATCTTGGTGTGGGCCTCTTTGGGTTCCTGGTTTTTGGGACTTTCTGAGCTTTTTGAGGTTGTATGTCTATTTCCTTCACCAGTTAAGGGAAGTTTTCCATCATTATTTCTTCAAATAACTCTTCAACACCTTGTTTCTTTTTTCCGGTACCCCTATGACATGGATATTTTTACATTTAATACTGTCACATAGGCTACTTAAATTGTTATAGTCTTGGTTTTTCTTTTTTCTTGCCATTGTGTTTGAGTGTCCTTGGCTTCCCCATCCTCTATATTGGTGGTTCGATCTTCTTCTTTATTTACGGTGTTTATTCCATTTAATATACTTTTCATCTCAGATAATGTGTTCTTCATTTGTGACTGATTCCCTTTTATAATTTCCATTTCCATTTTTATGTTTTTTATCTCTTTGTTAAAGTTCTCACTGAATTCATCTACGCTTCCCATAAATTCATTGAGCATCTTTATAACCAGCATTTTGAACTCTGCATCTGTTAGATTACTTGACTCCATTATATCTGGATCTCTTTTCTGTTCTCTCATATGGTTTCTGCTTCTTTGTCTTCTCATTTTGGCTGTCTTTCTGTGTCTGTTTCCATGTACTAGGCAAATCTCCTAAATCTCCCAGTCTTATTAGTGTGGATTTGTGAAGTAGGTTTCCAGTAACACAGTCCTGAGAGAAGTTCAGCTGCAGGCCAAATTTAGCCCAAGCCTCTACCCCTCTGAGGCCACCTGTTAAGATTCAGCAAGCAATCCACAGATGCTGTGCTTATAGTTGCGTCAAGAAACCACACCAGAAACCAAGGCCAGCTGCCTCCACCAGTGTGAGTCTCAGCAAGGAGCACCTGACTCGTTGAGCACACACATGGATGTGGCCTGGGTGGGGCTGCGAGTTGGGGGAGGCAGAGTTTCAGGGAATCCTCTGGGTGGAGAGACCTCTGTTATCCAGTTTGATGACATCTAAGCTATAGCGGCACTGCGTCTGCATGCTGGGAAGGAAAGGGCCCGACAAAAGAACAATGGATATCATGGGCACTTCTGCTCAGGAGAGAGCCTTGCCTCCAGCCCTCGCTCCAATAACTCGGTGTTCCCTTGTAAGTCCCTGTTAGCTCCGTGCAGTGGACCTGGCACCGGTACTCAGAGCAAGTAGGTCCGTCACCGTGAAAGTCCCATCATGGATGTGGCTGCTTTGAAAGGCATCTGCCGCTGCCGCAGCCTCTGTCCCACTCAGCCGCTCAGAACCCGGCAGCCCTGCGGCCTTGTCCTGTTCTACCTCCTTTTGTTGCAGGGTGATTTCTTATTTCTTTCTCTAATTGTATGGCTTGTTCATCTAGATCCTAGGCAATTTTCCTTGCTGTTTGCTCCTTGTTTCTGTCACAATTTTGATTTGGTCGCCAGAGGGATGAATAGAGCCTCTATCATCTACGCCATGTTTTTCTCTCTCCTCATCTGTGTTTTTTTTTAAACGTGAGAATTAAACTTTTATATTCATGTGATAGTAATCCAAGCAGATATATTTAGTTAAAGCAATACCATCCTAAGGATCTTGCCATTTAAGAACAAATATCTATACATCCTGGCACAGGAGCCACTTAATAGCTGTGTAAACTTACCCTCAGGCCTAACTTTTTTCTTCTACAAAACAACAGGATAAGCTTAAGACCATATAAGATCTTTTCCTACTAGGGAATTCTGTGACCATGTCTAAAAACAATCACTCTGGATTGTTGAATTAGCATTAGTGAGAAATTAAGGCTGTCTTTTCAGTTTGTCAAAAGTTCATTAATTGAATTTTTTTATAATTTGAATGCAAGCTAGTCTGAATTTTATCTTTGTACTACCTAAAGAGAACAAATCTACAGAGTAATTGTTGGCTTACTTTAGAAACCCACTGCTGTCTAATTGAAAGTTGGCAGCTTCCTATTTGCATAGAAACAGTTAATGTACTAATTTTAAGTGTTTTTTTTAAATCCATTTACTAAAATAGTCTGGGAAGACCTTATTATTTTTACTCATATTGCAGTGAGATTGTCCAAGACTAAACCTCAATATTTCTGATTCCTTGATGACTGGCAGCAGGGATAAAACTGCTTTTCAAAAATTTCAGGAAATTTGCTTCCTGAGGCTTGAAGAGTGAAAGTGGGAATGTGCCTTGGGAGCAGGTAGACTTTCCCTTTGTTCTGGAAGGAATTAATCGTGAGCTTTATTGACATGTGGAAGTCAGCTAAGTACTTATTCTTTATCCTCTAATATTGAAGGTAATCTAAGTGTAAATAATTCTAAGTGAAAACGCTAACTGATTCTAATATAGAAGTTTGGTTTTAGTGGGGAATGGAGGGATGGGACACTAAGTCCTCATGGATATCTAGGGATTTTTCATTTCCTCTTGCATACCCTGGGACAAAATCTTGGACCGGGGGAGAGATTGATGATGGGGGAAGAAACTCTGGAAGCTGGCCTGTGAGAGACCTACCATGTGCACTGTGTCCTATGGATTTGGGGACCAACCATGCCTGACACTGAGCTACTTTTTTTTCTGCATTGTAATATTCTTATGAAATTCTCAAGTTTCCAGCACAATGTGTTGACTGCTTCAACCTGGTTTCAAATTTGTGTTAGCGCTATCTTGGGGAAGGGAGAAGGAAGCTCTACTTTCGTTCTTGGGAACTGGAGTGACTTGGCTTAATGGTAACTAGATGAACCAAAGTCAGCGGTGATCCAGAGAAACTGGGGGTAGAATTTTGGAGCCAAATGTCACAAGGAACAAGTAAGAGAGATTGACTTATACTCCCCAGGAATCATTTGACATACACAGGAGGACTCTGTATTATTTATGGTCACTTAGGGTGAGGTTTCAAGTTATTTTATTTAGATATTCATGAAAGGAAATTGCTAGAAGGCTAGAAAACTTGGGCACTAGGGTTCCATAATAACACAACTGCTATTTTTGTAAAATGTCTTCTCTGTTTTAGTCCCTCTATAAG
Source organism: Rousettus aegyptiacus (assembly GCF_014176215.1). NCBI lineage: Eukaryota > Metazoa > Chordata > Mammalia > Chiroptera > Pteropodidae > Rousettus > Rousettus aegyptiacus. The sequence goes on along the minus strand of NW_023416312.1, from coordinate 94,268,505 downwards.
ACACTTGATAAACATGATCTCATTTATTGCATATAACACCCAAAAGGCAGCATTATTTTCATTAACAGAAGAGGCAAATGCTTAGAAACATTTTGATTGGAAAGTTGCCATATTCTGTGTGCTTCTAATGAAAGTTTTTTCTTTACCATCCTTCCCCCCACTAGTTCATACTGGTTTTCCTTGCAGTTAATATGAACTGGCAATATTTTATTAATCAGATTATAATACAACTTTCATGAATTACTTATCAATAGGATTCATTTCCAGGAATAACATGGAACTAACTCTGCAAACCCAAAGTTAAAAAAAATTATTATTATGATTAAACTATGTCTTTACAACTTATAGTTAAACTAAATTTTATTTTTATACTGGTAAATTTTTAATTATTAATTTATTTATTTAAAAAATTTTATTGATTAATTTCAAGTATACAGTACATCGGTTAGACATTTATATAGTTTATAAAACAATCTTCCTAATTCTCTCCTCTGGTTTTCCACCTAGCCAATATATTAATGCTAACTGCATTCCCTATACCGTGATCCCCATCCCTGTGACTACATATCAACTACTAATATGTACTTCTTTAACCCTTCACCCCATTCTTCCAGCCCCCAGCTCCCCTCTCCTCTGTCCATCACCAAATTGTCCTCTATATTTGTGTCTTATTTTGATTAGTTTGTTCTTTTGATTCCTTAGATTCCGCATATAAGTGAAATCACATGGTATTTATCTTTCTCTGACTTATTTCACTCAGCATAATAACCTCTAGATCCATCCATGTCATTGCAAATAGTAGGATTTCATTTTTTTAATGGCTGAGTAATATTCTCTTGTATATATGAACCATAACTTCTTTATCCAATTGTCCTTTGATGGGCATTTAGGTTGCTTCCATACCTTGGCTATTGGAAATTATGCTGCCATGAATATTGCGGTGCATAGATCTTTACAAATTATTTTTTTGGTTTTCTTTGGATAAATACCCAGAAGTGCAATTGCTGGGTAAAAAGCTATATTCATTTTTAATTTTTTGAGAAACCTCCAAACTGTTTTCCATAGCGGTTGTACTCATTTGCAATCCCACCAACAATGTATGAGGGTTCCCTTTTCTCTGCATCCTCACCAGCACTTTTTGATCTTTGATTTATAGATACCATCCTGACAGGAGTCAGGTGATATCTCATTGTGGTTTTAATTTGCATTTCTCTGATGATTAGTGACCTTGAGCATCTTTTCATATGTTTATTGGCCATCTGTATTTCCTCTTTGGAGAAATATCTGTTCAGGTCTTCTGCCCATTTTTAAATTTGTTTGTTTGTTTGTTTGTTTTGTTGTTGAATTGCATGAGTTCTTTATATATTCTGGATATTAACCTCTTATCAGATGTATCATTAGCAAATATCTTCTCCCATTCAGTAGGTTGTCTTTTTTTTTTTGGTTGATGGTTTCCTTTGCTGTATAAAACCTTTTTAGTTTGATGTAGTCCCATTCGTTTATTTTTTCTTTTGTTTCCCCTGCCTGGGGAGATATATCCAAAAAAGAAATTACTGTTAGCAATATCAGAGAGTTTATGCCTCTGTTTTCATCCAGAAGTTTTATGGTTTTGGATCTTATATTTAAGTCTTTAATACATTTTGAGTCTATTCTTGTATATGGTGTAAGAAGGTGGTCCAGTTTCCTCCTTTCTTTCTTTTTTTGGGATATATCTGTGGTAAATTTTGTTTTGATTCATGATGCAAAATAACAATAAAAATGTTATGTTTAGTATCATAGTATTAAATGACTAAAAGTTACTGGTATTTACTAATGAACTTCATGATTCAAATGTTATTGTCATGTTCCAGAAGGAGTAGAGTGTTTGTTGGTATTATAGTATACTGTATACAGACTTCCTAATGAAAAATGCAGCAAAAATTTTTTTAAAACTACTTTAGTAATAAAGGCAAAGAAGCTCTTAAAGTGAGCAATATTACAGTTGCTGAGTCTGCTTTTTTTTTAACTTCATTTTTTTACTGCTTTACTACAGTTTTACTATGGAGGGTTTAACACTTATTTCTTCTTTTTGCTTCCATAACCAACTAGATGGTTCGAGATTATATGCAGAAATGTACTTGAGTATAAGTGGAAATGCCTGGCAGTAAAAGTCAATAGGCCTTTCCTAAAATTAGGAGAAATATTTATAGTCATTCAGAAAACAGAGTTAGTTGATTACAACAGAGAGTAGAGTGTGAACTTAAGTGAGCTCCTTGAAAGCTATATGTCCAGGAAGCCCCTGGAGTTATAAGTCTAGTGTAAGGCAGCACAGCAGCCTACCAAGTTAAAGAAGATTCAAGTGGGAGGTGGTCAGGCTGCTTGGAGACATAGTATAGACAGAGCTTAAGCTAGAGGTGCAGTCATATAGAGAGAGTTAGTAGGGGCACCGGTCCTGATAGTAATCGAACCAAAATCTCATTCTTAGGCAGGAAGTAAAGCAGTTTCAAATGATTTGGCAGATCGAGGCCTGATCCCAACTGGGCAGGATCAGTGGACAGGAGACTGTCATGCTGAGCATAAGGCAGGAATGAAGTAGGCCAGGAGTCAGACTTTGGGATTAGGGTTCTTTTCAACAGCACTAGTTTCTATGAGTCTTCAGGCTGCTCCAGGAGTTTACAGCAAATTCAGCATCCTAGGATGTAAAGGGTCAAAACCTCTTTGGACTGACCGTCTCTAATATTCAGGGAAGGAGGCTGGATCTCTGTCATATGAGAAGCCTCCAGTGCCCATAGCATATAATGATACAACCCTTTCTGGGTATATTATTGGCTGTGCTTGCTTTGAGGGAGTGTTTGTGTACTACCTGGGTACTAATTTCTTATCGGGGTCATTGGTATCCTCTTCTTTACAAACTTCTCAGCCCAGGAATCTAATTTCTTCCTCTCTCTCAAGTCTTGACAGCTAGACTTTTGGCAGTATAATTTTAAAGATTCTATGTTATTCGAGTCTAGTGGCACCTTAGGTAGAAATGTATTAATAGTATTTCTGGTAATTGTCTTTGCCTTTTCCATCTCTATTTCAAGGCCTTATACAAATGTCAACAAGTATTGATTGAATGTCTTTTAGATAAACTGATAAGTATTCAGCACTATGAGGGATACAAAAAGGCACATGTGATATAGCAATTTCCACTGAGGACCATTTACCCTTGGAGAAAGACAGAAAATACACCCACATATTTCAATAACAATTCAAGACAGCATGCAATTAGATGCCTAATTAATTTGACAGCCAGTAAGTATTGTGTGGTTTGGGAGTTATCCCAAAGTTTTGTGTAAGAGGAGAAGTCTTTAGGGTTTCAAAAATAAATGAGTAGGATTGAGATGAGGGTAAAAGGGTAGTAGAATCTACTTATTCATTTGACCAACATATATAATACTTACTATATACAAAGCCCTATTTTGAGTACTTCACGTGTAGTAACTCATTTAATGCTGGTCACAACCACCTTATGAGGTAGATCGAATTATTAAAAAACTGAGGTATGAAGAGAAGGAACTTGTGCAAGGTCATAGAGCTAAGAAGTGGAACTGAGAGTTGGACTTAGATGGCCTAACTCTAGAATTGCACTGTTCAATCTGGTAGCCACTGGTGGCTATTTAAATTTATATGCGTTAATATTGAATAGAATTAAAATTGAATTCCTCAGTAGCACTAATCACATTTTCAGTGTTCAATAGCCACCTGTAGCTGGTGGCTTCCTTAGAGGACAGCACAGATATAGAGAACAATTTTATTATAGTACAACTTTCTGGTGGACAGCACTTGTTTGCTGTCCATGCATTTAACCATTTCTCTCCGCTGTCTCTTCTTGGGGTAATGATAGCACGTCAGCTACCTATTTATGAGGCCTTGCATAGAGAGTTGTGTTGGACTAGAACAAAGAACAGTAGAAAACAATTTTGCTAAAAACACGAAGTGGAGGCTGGTCATAAATGGCAGGCAGGGAATTTGGCTTAATCCCTGTATTAGTTTTCTATTGCTGTATAACAAACTCTCAGAAAATTAGCAACTTAAAACAACACCTGGTTATTATCTCATAGTTTACATGGGTCAGGAGTCCAGGCATGGCTTAGCTGGGTCCTCTGCTCAGGGTCTCGTTAGGGTGCAATCAGGTTGTCAGCTAGAGCTGTGATCTCATCTGAGGCTTGAGACTCTCTTCCAAGCTTGTTGGTTATTGGCAGAATTCAGTTTCTTTTTCTTTTTTGAAACAACTAATTTGATTTTTCTTTTCCAACACATAGTAAGGAATTGCCATTTTTACATGGTGAAATAGTTAACTACTATGAGACATCACTGATTTTTTAATGCCAGTGGAGGCAACAATGAAAATCAGAATAAAGTTCAACAGAAATATATTTTGGTAACTGAACATTTTTTACAATTAATTTATTTTTCTTGTATTTTTTTTTCAGACTTGGATATCAGAAACACATGAACAAATGGCACAAATTTGTTTAAACACAGAATTGGCTGAAAAAAAAGCAAGGCTTTATTGAATGAGGAAACAATGAGCTCTGGGATTATTGAAAGGTATTCTTCATATTTTCCTTTGCTTATAGAACAGGTACATGCAAGACAGGATTTATATAAGTACTAAAGGGGTATGGTGGTGCCAGCCACGCATTACAGGAACACATCCCAAACTTCCATGCTTTCTGTTGATGCCGTTTCCTCTGTTGGGAATTCCTCAGCTGTTTGCCAATCAACACTGCTCATTCTGAGTCCAACTAAAATTTCATTTCCCCTGCACATAGTTTTCTGGTCAGGGTTCTGACTCTCTAGGTTTGAACTCGAGCTCCACAATTTACTTGTGAAAGTTAATTGATATCTGCAATCCTCAGTTTGCTTACCTGTAAAATGAGAATTAGAAAAGTATCCACTTCATAGAGTTTTTCTGAAATTTAGATGAAATAAAGTATGAAATGTTCATAGAACTAGTGCCTGAAGTACATTTAGAATTAGATAAGCTGTTATTGATCAGGATTAATTGTTCTTCTGTCTCTGTTTATTCATTTAGCAAATATATAATATTAACTATATACAAAGCCCTGTTTTGAATATTTCATGAGTAGTAACTCATTTAATGCTCACAACCACCTTATGAGGTAGATCAAGTTATTAAAAAACCGAGGCACAGAGATACAAAGGAACTTGTGCAAAGTCATAGAGCTAGGTAGTGGAGCTGAGAGTTGGACCTAGATGGCCTAACTCTAGAACTGCACTGTCCCTCATTTCATTTACGTTCTACATGACAGTTGTACTTACATGCTAGTTGCTTATACATTTGTGTGTTTCCCCTGAAGGTAAGAACTGTTTCTCATTCATGTTTATAGCCCTGCAAACTGACATAGTGTCTTTCTGTAAAAGTTCATGATATAGACTGTCTTATGTTGTAATTATTGGAAAATGTGGTCAAAGTAATGACAAGATGCTGAAATTTCCATTTACACATTGGGACATTTTATTTTGCAAAGTGCATGAAAGTTGCAAACATGAAAATCCTTTAAAAATAATTATCATAAAAAATTCAGCCCAAATTAGTTTCCTGTGGCTTTGATAGTTGATTAATGTCTGTCTGACATGTTTCTAAAATTTTTCTTCTTTCCAGGGACACCATATTGTCTGTGACAGCCTTTGGACCTCTCTTTTCTAGACACCCACCAGATTGACACAAAATGTGAGTAGTCCCTAAATGGCTGCCGATTGCACAAAATGTTTATTAAAAATATTTTTTAATTTTTAAATTACAGTTGACATGCAATATTATATTAATTTCAGGTGTGCAACATAGTGATTAGACATTTACATAACTTACGATGTGATCACCCTGGTAAGTCTAGTACCAATCTAACACTATACATAGTTATTACAATATTATTGACTATACTCCTTATGCTGTACTTTACAGCCCCATGACTATTTTGTAACTATCAATTTGTACTTCTTCATCCTTTTCCCTGTTCCAACCATCCCCTCAAACACTCCCCCCCCATTCTGCAACCATCAGTTTGTTCTCTGTATCAATAAGTTTGTATGTTTTGTTTATTCATTTATTTTACTCTTCAGATTTTACATGTAAGTGAAATCACATAGCACTTGTCTTTCTCTCTCTGTCTTATTTCACTTAGCATAATACCCTCTAGGTCCATCCATGTTGTCACAAGTGGTAAGATTTCATCCCTTTTTTGGCTGAGTAGTATTTCGTTATATATATGTACCACTTCTTTATTCATTCATGAAGGATACCCAGGTTGCTTCCACATCTTGGCTATTGCAAACAACATTTCAATGAACATATATATGTCCCCACAAAGTAGTGTTTTGAGTTTCTTCGGATAAATACTCAGAAGTGGGTCCTTCTTTGTCTCTTATTATAGCCTTTGTTTTAAAGTCTATTTTGTCTGGTATAAGTATTGCTACCCCAGATTATTTTTTCATTTCCATTTTCATGAAATACCTTTTTTCATCCTTTTACCTTCAGTCTATGTGTGTCTTTTCATTTGAAGTGAGTCTCTTGTAGGCAGCTTAAGTAAGGGTCTTATTATCCATTCAGCTATCCTATCTTTTGATTGGAGCATTTCACCCATTTACACTTAAAATAATTATTGATAGGCATGTAGTTATTGGCATTTTATTATTCATATTTTTATCTTTTTTCTATTTTTTTTTTCTTAAAGAAGCCCCTCTAACATTTCTTGTAATACTGGTTTGGTATTGAACTCCTTTAGCTTTTTCTTGTCTGAGAAGCTCTTTACCTGTCCTTTGATTGTAAATAATAGCTTCGCTGGGTAGAATAATCTTGGTTTTAGGTCCTTGTTTTTCATCACTTTTAATATTTTATGCCAATACCTTCTGGCCTTCAAAGAGAAAGAAAATGACAGTCTTATGGGAGCTCCCCAGTAGGTAAGTAACTGCTTTTCTCTTGCTGCTTTTAAGATTCTCTCTTCATCTTTAACTTTTGTCTTTATCTACATAATTTTAATTATGATGTGCCTTGGTGTAGGCTCTTTAGGTTTATCCTTTTTTTTGGAATTCTGCATTTCTTTTGGTCAGATGTCTATTTCCTTCTCCAGGTTAAGGAAGTTTTCCATCATCTCTTCAAGTAGGTTTTTAATTCCTTGCTGTCTCTCTTTAACTTCTGGTACCACTATGATGCAAATGTTGCTATGCTGGATGTTGTCCCAGAGGCTCCTTAAACTATCCTCATTTTTTTTGAATTTATTTTCTTGTTGCTGTTCTGATTGGGTGTTTTCTGCTACCTTATCTTCCAAATCGCTGATTCAGTTCTCTGCTTCATCTAAGCTCCGTTAATTCTCTCTAATGTTTGAACTCTGCATCTGGTATATTGTTTTCTTCATTTTGTTTAGTTCTCTTTCTGGAGCTTTGTTCTTTTCTTTCGTTTGGGGCTTGTTTCTTTGTTCTCTCATTTTGGCTGCTTTCCTGTGTTTGTTTCCATGTATAAAGTGGAGCTGCTATGTCTTCCAGTCTTATCAGAGTAGACTTATGTAGTAGGTCTCCTGTGGGGCCCAGCGGCACAGTCACCCTCACAACCTGAGCCAGGTGCTCTAGGTGCCTTATGTGGGTTATGTGTGCCCTCCTATTGTAGTTGAGACTTGGTTGCTATTTACTCCCCAATGACAGGGATTGACCCTTGGGCTGAGTGATGCAAGGATTGTCCGTGACTATGGTGGAAGAGCTGTTATGTAGGGGCTGACCTTATGGAGCAGGATTCGCTTTAGCAAGGCTCTGGTGCCTGCTGAGTCTGCCCTTTGGGTGTATCATTTGTGGAGGTGGTTAGGTGGTTCTCTGGTGTGGTCTGAGGCTGGCTACCAGGTGTATTTGCTCTGTTGCCTTTTGGTTGGGCCTCTGCTCCAGGCCAAGTTTAGCCACTGCCTGTGCCCTTCCCCGAGCCATTGGTATGAGCTACAAAGTAATCTGCATATGGTTGCCACTTGTGCTGAGCATGGAAGTGCCTGGGAGAGGCTAAGCTGCTAACTGAGGCTGGCTGCTGCTAGTGCCTGATTTGGGGCCACTCAGCAAGCAGTACGGGGCACACTGAAGCCAGGTGATGCTTGTTTAGGGTTTGTTAGAGATGTTAGGAAAGTCCACAGAATCAGCCAAGATAGGCTGTTTATTGACTTGGGTGGAGCTGTAAGTTAGACACCCACATGTGTCTGCACACTGGGTTGGGGAAGGGCTCTACAAAGGAACAGTTCCCTCTGCCAGCACTTCTGTTTGGGAGGAAGCTGCCCCTCCAGCCCTCACCCTGAAGCCAGACAACTCAGTTCTTCCCCATATGTCCCTGGTGACTTTCAAGACACTGCTCCAGCACTTGATCTCAGAGTGAGTAAATCCACACATGGGCCTTTTAAAAGGAATATCTGGGACTCTAGCAGCCCTCCGTCTCATTCAACCTCAACCTTCATTGGTTTTCACAGCCAGAAGGTGTGGGAATATTTATTCTCAGCATTGAGACCATGGACTGTAGAGCTCGATTTGGGGTGGGACCCCTCAGTCCTCATGGGGGACCTTTGCAGTCAAAATATCCCGCCCAAATTTCCAGCTACCACACATTTGTATGGGACTGGCTTGTTTTGTGTCTTGGCCCCTCCTACCAGTCTCAAGGTGGTTTCTTCTGTATATTGTTAGTTATAGGATTCTGTTCAGCTAGACTTTAGGCGACTCCTAATGATGGTTGTTCTGTACTTTAGTTGTAGTTTTGATGTGGTCATGAAAGAAGGCCAGCACAGCATTTACCTACTATGCTATCTTAATCAGAAGCCAGAATTAAGTTTCTTGAGGCTCAGCTTCTGTCTGCATGCCATTTAGGCTCTGCCTGCCATTTCACGTGACATGACCCTCTGTGTAACATGGAAGTTGGCTTCTTTGAGGTCAACAGGAAAGTATTTATTGCTGCTACTCCTGTCTCTGAACTTTAGTCTTCATTTTAAGGGGCTCCCTGATTATGTCAGGCCCACTCAGAAAAATCTCCTGTTTTCTTAACTTAAAGACAACTTAATACAGACCTTAATAAACATCTTTAAAGTTTTTTCACCTTTGCCATATGAATTGTGTATTCATATACTCATGTGAGTGAAATTCCATTATCTTTACAGGTCCTAACCATACTCAAAGGGAAAGTATTATGCAGGGTTTATAGACCAAGGGGGTGTTTTAGAATTCTGCCTTCCACAATTCAATAGGTTTTAAGAAATGAATGGGTTTCTTGAGTATAGAAATTACAAGGTGGGGCTGTTATGCTTTCAAGAGGCTGTTTATTTCCTGTTAGTTATTTGACCTCCAATTAACAATTAATGTCAAATTAAAATCTTAGTTTTGTGGTCCAACTGTCTTCACTATTAATACATAGTCTTAAAACTTATATTTGCATCATTTCGAAAACTAATTATGCTCAAAACTCAAAATGATAATTTTTAGCATGAATTTTTTTACTTATAAAAGTTAGCACATGCCTATTGTTTAAAAAAGGAAAATGATACAGAAGCACATTGACTATACAGTAAAATGTAAAATTTACCTACCTCTCACTAATCCTTTCTCACTCCCCAGAAATATTTTTTTATCTTCTTCATTAAGTATATATAGACATGTATATTCCATATTTTTATTTTTATTTTTTACACTTATTTTCTGCATTTCAGCATACATATAGACATTCTTCCATGTCAATACCTACAGATCTCTCTCTCTCCATATACATATAAAATCATGAACATAAAGATTGAAAGATGTCGTTCTAAAGGAAAAGCTATTATAAAGAAAAAATGTTCACATACAATTACTTATATTATGCCTATAATAAATTAATGCTTGGTCTAACCTTGATTTTAGCCTTCTTAGAACTAAGGAGAGCCCATCTTTAAACTCACCTGAATCTTTAATCTTTGTTTTATGTCAAGAGCTATTTTCAGACCATAATCACAGCTCTGGGGCTTTAAAGCATCGAGGCAATTCGATATCAAAAGGATTTGACTTTGTTCTTTCTAGGGAGACAGACAAAAATGCCTGCTTGAAAAAAAATCAAATGGCAGTAGAATTGGCTCTTTCTAATCTCTGCTTTCTCCCTGGATTAGGGATCATGAAGAAGAAATTGTTCAAGGAGAAGAGAAATATAACATGTGTGTGAAGTCTTCTGTCCACAGCCTTTTCTATGCCTTTGGCCTGTTCCAGTCCCATCTCTGGTACCCTAGCACAAATCCTGCTCCTTAGGAGGGGAGCATTTACGGATGAGCCAGATGTTTTACTATAAGTCAGCTTTTCTATAGCTACCAGTCTGATAACTGAATTTTAACAATCGGCTTCTTGCCTTGTACCAGTTAGGGACATTTTTGTGAGCAACAAGGGGTGCCATTAATAATTGACCTGTGACAGGAGGTGTAAACCTAGGCTGTCCTGTGCAAAGTGGACATATGATTGTTCAACTTACGATCAAGTAGTACATGGTCCCAAAGAATGATAATAATCATACTATACTTTGAGGACTTAACAGGCACTCTACTAAGCAGTTTACTTACAGCGTCTCATTTAATTCTCACAGCTAACTACCCTGTGGTATAGGTCCTGTTATCATTCATATTTTACAGATTAGGAACCTGAGGCATAGAAAGGTTTAGCCATCCAAGTTCTCATGGCTAAGTTCCGAAGTGTAGAGACAAATGGCGAGAGCTTGGAGAAGGTGAATGGAAGTATCAGTTAGCTAGAAAACAAGGAGGGGTGGGCTGGAAGAAGGAAACAAGTGATGATATAGATGACTTCTACAGGCAGTGTGGCAATAACTTCAGCTGGGATGTTTTGGGGCTGGAAGGATTTCTTATGCGTGGGCTAATGGATTATTTTGTTGTGTTCAGTGATTCTTTTCTGTATGAGCACATTAGTGTGGAGATGAGAGCCACCCATCACCTCAGGCTTCCTTTGGATGCCCAGGGATCTCTTTTGTTACTTTTCAGGCCTGCAGCACAGTACAATGACAGATAACCCACTGTGTCAGCAGTTCTCCAGGGCCACCCTCCTGTACCTACAGAACTCTTTGTTAAGAACAATCTAGGTCCAGTGATTTATGTCCATTTATATGGTCAGAATTCCAGAAGCACTTATCCTCTGTATCCCTCACTTTAGCTCTAAACTCTCTGTCATCTGTTATTACCCCCTAGACATTCCTCATCTAAGCCTTGTCTTGTCAAGAAGATGATAAGCAGCTCAAAGGCAGGGACCAAAGAATTTCTGGTATGTCTCTAAGTGCTAAGCACAGAGATATATTCAACAGAATTTTTTATATCAGTTTTCTAATGCTGCTATAACAAATTACTGTATTGCTTAAAACAACACACATTTATTATCTTAGACATAATTGAAAATCTAAAATGGGTCTCAATGAGCTAAAATCAAGATGTCAGCAGGGCTTTGTTCTTTCTGGAGGCTCTAAGAGAGAATCTATTTCCTTGACTTTCTCAGCTTCTAGACACTGCCCACATTCCTTGGCCCATGAGTCCTTTCTCCATTTTCAAAGCCAACAGCACAGCACTGTCAAGTCTTCCTAACTTTTACCTCTCTTCTGCCTTTCGCTTCTACTTTTAAGGACCCTTATGATGACATCGAACCCACCCAGATAATCCAGGATGATCTCCCCATCTCCAGGTCAGTTGATTAAATAACCTTAATCCCCCCTTTGCCATAACATAACATATTCACAGTTTCTAAGGATTAGAACATGGAAATCTTTGGGAGGCCATTATTCTGCATACTGCACCCCTCCACAAGTGAGTGGGAAGGATGGGTAAGGATGAATATTTCTCCCTGTATTAGTTACCCGTTGTTGATATAACACATTTAGAACAAACTTGGCTTAAACAGCACAAATTGATTATCTTATGGTTCTATAAGTCATAAGTCTGAAATGGGTTTAATTGAGCTAAAATCAAGGTGTTGACAGGGCTGCATTGTTTTTGGAGGAGCTAGCACAGAATGCATTTTCTTGCCCTTTCCAGGTTCTAGGGGCTACCTGCATTCTTTGGCTCATAGCCCCTTTCTACATCTTCAAAACCAGCAACGAGTTGTCAAATTGTACTCATACCGAACAATTATAACTGTGCTTACAGCATCACATCTCCTTCCCTAACTCTCACCCTCCTACTTACCTGTTGTTCTCATGAGGACCTTTATGATTACATTAGACCCACCCAGATAATCCAGAATGATTTTCCCATTTCAAGATCAGGTGGTCAGCAACCTTACTTCCATCTACAACCTTTATTCCCTTTTGCCATATGACCTAACATAGTCACAGATTCTCAGAATTAGAATGTGGACATCTTTGTGAAGTTTGTTTTATGCCCCACACCCTTTAAAAAAAACTTTGCAAAAAATGTCCAAACATGTAAAAATGAGGGAAGAGAGAGAGGAAACAAATAACCATTTAGTCATCCCCCCAGCTTTGGATTTCGTTCATTTTCTGAGGTTATTCTACAAATGGTTGAAATATTATTTCATACAATAGATACTACTCAATTTTATTTCTCAATTATTTTCCTTTTTGTTATCTAAACTTTGAGATTATAAAGTATTGCTTAAAAGTTATTTTTCAGAATTTATTTAATGTTCATAATGGTTATAAATGATACAAAACAGTACTTCTAAATACCCTTAAGACAGAATACTGTATTTAAAAATAATGAAAAGCAGGAAGGATACAAAAAACCTAATGTTATGAGATCTCTCTATATAAAAGAATACCTCTGAAAACAAATTTGTAGGAAATTTTGTCAGAGCTTATAATATTTAAGCTCGTGATTTATTAGAAATTTATAAATATATACATTTTTAGATTGCAGTTTATATTTTAAGACAATCTAAACTATATTTTTCCAGCTTTACTGAGATATAATTGACATAACATTCCATAAGTTTGAGATGTACAGTGATGTTTTGATACATGTATATATTGCAAAATTGACAATCTACATTATTGAACCGAAGGACATATAGTTTTAAAGTAGAAAATGCTGTAATTGTATGTGCTTTCATTAGAATTTATAAGTGTTGAAAGCATTTTTAAATTTCTTGATAGCTCCATTACAAAGTATCTAGACACTGTTTTTTTATTTATATTGTTATCTTACCTTTATCTATTCCCAGAGGCTTGTTGGACCTATTAATATCAACAATTACAGCCAAGAGAAGTATTCTCACCATTGCTCACACTTTTGCTGTCAGTGTTTGTGATAGTAGATCTGACTTCATGTATTATGTATGTGTCTATGTTTATATTAGTCAAGCTAATGCTCATTTTGGCAGTAGCATACCACTTGGAATTTATGACACCTTAACTCAATATGGGCTTATTTCTCACTTGTTTAAAATCTATGTGGATTTTTTTCTGGTTAGGATGCTCTCTTGGGTAGCCCTATTGCCAATCATGAACTTGGGGACTGGGCTTCTTCCATCATCTTGGATTGCTTCATTTCCAGGCATGCAGATGAGAGAGAGAGGGAGATTGTGTGGAATTCGTCTGTGCCACAATTGTGAAGGGAATTTTCATATCTTAGATCTGGAAGAGATCTTCAGGTTCAGCATCTTATTTTGCAGAAGCGGAAACTGAGGTATGCTTGTGAGGGAAGTCTTGCACAAGATTATAAAGTTGCCAGGCCAATATTCTAATGCTTAGTATCTAGATAGCAACTGAGGTTAGTTCAGATACTTCCTAGCATCATCTGGACCAATCTTCTACCTAGTGGAAAATGGAATCTTATCAACAGCACCCCTGACATCCTCTAAAACCCTTTGATTTTTTTCTAGTAAAAAAATGAAGAAAGGTTCAAATTTACAAATGCTGACACAAATGTATATGCAATGTCTTAATATTTTGACCTCAGTTGTGGAGTAGTGTGGCATTATTTTATTTTCTGGTACTGAAAGTTTTTTGTTGTTCATTAATAATTTTTGTTCACTAAGTGCTACTTTTAGAAAATATACATGAGATATAAAACTAAAATACTTAATATTCATACTTGTTATTCTTTAATGCCTTGCCTAAGAGTTCAGAGAGGAAGTGTCATTTGTGTCCTGCATATGCCAGTATTTCTATACCTTTCCATTAGTATTCACATTAGAGTTAAGTGAATGAAAATAAAAATCATCTGGAAATTGAAATGTTTCTACATTCAATTTGAGTTTTTCATTTTCTAGAATATATTATTTTATGATTTCAGCTCTTGTAATCTTGTTATTACCATATGACCAACACATAATACATAAGTTATAGGTGTAGAAAGATTTGGTTTGGCGAGTTGGAATGGGGTAGCAAATGGAGAATAAAGAAAAATAAACAGGAGTTTTATGACTTTCTTTCTTTCTACTGAGGGAGCTTCAGAGCTCTCCCCGTGACTACAGTATGATGAATAATATTGTTCCATACCTATATCCCATTAACTCTGAGCCAGCTTCTGCATATTTAAGTTGGAAATTCTTGGAGATCTTGGTTTTGTCAAAACTCTTCCTGAAGCTATGTGCTTTCACATAGGCTAGCCTTTGTTTAAGCTACAATGATAGAAATATAGTGTACACATCTTATATCATATCTAGGGTATCATAGCCACTCTACATTGCTACATATTTATAATAATAGCAACAGCAACACTACAACAATGATACTTAACAATTATTGAGTAATTATATGCCAATCAGTTATTGACTGTGTTCCAGTTACCGTTATAAGCAATGTATATCCATTAGCTCCTTTAATTATTTAATTCTCAAAACAAAAGTCTATATCTCTCTTAAGTTCTTTTTTAAGAACAAAGAAAACCTTCCCAGAAGCCTCTATCAGATTTCCACTAAAGTTTCATTGGCCAGAATTACATAACTTGCTTAAGCCAGACCAAGCGTTTACCAAAAGAAATGCTGGACTTAGAAAGTCCAATCAATATGCCACCCTAAACAAGCCTGTTCCCGTCTGATTTCAGAAGCTAAGCAGGGTTGGGCCTGGTTAATACTTGAGTGGGAGACCACCTTGGAAGACCTGCTGTGGTAGATATAAAAAACTAAAAAATATGTGATTGTAAACTGATAAGGTCCTTGTAATCTGTGAGGTCAACCAAGGGTTGCCCCGCCTGAGAGAAAGAGAGAGAGAGAGAGAGAGAGAGAGAGAGAGAGAGAGAGAGAGAGAGAGATTGAGAGAGAGAAAAGAAAAAAAGAAAGTCCAATCAAAACTCACCACTTAAGTGTGGGGAAAGACACTGCAATTCAGAGGAGTTTGAACAAAACCTGGGTTGTACCATCGAGGAACAAGAGAGAGGCAAGGCTGTTGCGTAGGAAGCTGACAGTGTTTACCACATCAGCCAGGGAGAACGAAATAGATAGCAAGAGACTCCAATTCAGAGATGTTCTTCAAACACTAAATATGGAAGTGAAAATAAAAATTCCATTAATATTTGTACCATTTCAAATAATGAACATCAACCAAAATAGCTGCAAATTTTCGAGACATCTTTAATTAATTTCTTCTTAATGGTTTGGATTGTAACTCCAGGCAAGTTCACTTAAGCATTTGGCATTTCTTCTTTCAATATGACGACCCAGTAATGAGGCTTTTTAATTCAAGAAACTAGAACTGTCATATTGTGCTCTGTCTTAGTCCATCACAGATATTCACAACTTGATTTATTTTACTTCCCTCATCACCAGGATTCAACAAGGACAGGTGGAAACATTTCAATAACGATTGAAGGCATTCTGCAACACCTTTAATTTCCTACATCAGAGGGCCAAAGAGCTTGATACCCCGGGCATTTATGGGCAGCAACATCTGTATAATCCTTTTTTGCCCAGATTTGGGGTACAACCTTCTTCCTTTCCTTCTGTGCATAATTGCACTCAGTTATCATTATGGTGATTTTGTCCCAATCTTTCCAGGGACCTGGGACCACTACCAGTTTTGACAACTGTGTGAGTACCTGCGGAATCCAGCAATCTTGTAGACATGTCTTTATTTCAGACAGATAGATAAACAGGGAGACAGATTTTTCCATGCATAATATTTATTGTAGTTGAAATCATACACTATACAATTATTTCTTGATTTTTCACCTAGCATAATCCTCAGCTTGTAACTGTGTTAAATTTTCCATAAATCTTTTTGGACTTTATCTCTGATATGAGTCTCGCCCTGGGACCTAAAATGCACATACACTACACCTCCTTTGCCTACCACTATTCCCAGATCCCTCCTCTTTTATGAGTTTGTTTCACTTGTTCATAGGTGACCAATAAAGCGCCATAATGTGTTTCTGTCTTTGGGAGTGACAATTGACAAGGACCACTTTGTCCTAAATTGTGCAAATCTTTCTACTTTATTCCTCATGGATACCATACACTTCTTCTAGCCATGTTGAGCCATTCTACTTTGTAATCACCTTCCCAACTATTTTTTTCTAGAAACAGATAAAACTACTTCAATTATTTTCTCATCATACATTTCTTTTCAGTCAAAAAATAATATTCAAGTTGATCATTCAGTTTTTAAATTCAGATTTAGCTTCTAATATTATCTGGATTTTACTGAAAATTTACCTTCAAAGGATGAAGATTAGCCAATGCATATTGAACATGCTCTTGAATGAAGAATGCTGTAGGTGTTTTCAACTGACTATTATGTTAGAGTTAGGGATTGAAATTTATTCATTGTGGTAGGTCCTGTTTAAATCCAGCCCCCATCCCATAAAGCAGTCCCCAATCATTACTGGAAGTGATATTTCCCTCTTTGACCCTGTGGATTACTCATAAGGCACTTGATTACTTGCATGCAAGTTTTCATGAAAAAGCAGGGCTAATCATTGCTAGCTGACCTAGACATTCAGCATATGTGCTATTCAGCACTTCACCTTTATGTTAAGCTGCAGCTGCAGAAGCAGAACTCACAGGAAATACATATACCCGAACACCCCAGATGCTATTTTATACAAATGGATTTATAAATAACCATAAGCTCTTCTTATCTATCAAATCTCAACACCCAGCCTTCCCTGTATTCCCAGGAGAAGTGTGAATTCCCTAGAGAAGTTCCAGAGAGAGGAGAGAAGAAAGCCTTCATATTCACTCCTTTGACTCTTTAACCCTGAGCTGCCAATGTTTCCATGTACCATGACAGGTAATTCCTGATTACTGAACTCTTTATCTTAAAGAAAAAAAAGAGGATTGAGTTTCCGTGCATTGCGCTTTATCTGCATTTCCAGAAATAAAGTATGCTTCAGGGAGAAAAAAAAAAGGTCATTGAACCACATTCATTATCAGGAAAAGAAAATTGTAAGAGGAATTTTTGAGCGTCGTGCTATTTGAATTAAATTTTGAGCAAGAATAATAATTTATCCTTTATATCATATATTTAAAACACAAACTTGAGCTTATCGATGACAAAGAGCAAAGAGGTGAAGGGGGCCCCCAATCTAAAGATAATGAGTACTCGAGTTGCCAGCCACTTGGTCCTGACTTGTATGTCTTGTGTATTTGTTATGGGCATGGATGTGTACTACAAAGGACCATATGATAGACTTGTCCAGGTTAAATCCTATCCTGGCCATTTATCAGCCTCTTCTTAAGTAGCCCATGGTCTCTTCTGCCCAGAGTAAACTTTCTGCAGCGCCCTGATTCTAACAGCTCTTTTTAAACTGCCCATCTCCTTTGCTTGGCTTTCAAAGACTCTACTGACAAATATTAAGAATGTCCCCATAGGAGCGAAAAGAAGGACCATCTTTCTCTGCAGGGGGAGGTGAGGATCTTAGAGTATTGCACTTCTGAATGGAGCTTTTTATTGTTTTGTTGTTTGTTTTCATTTTGTCTTTTCATTTATTTTTGTCCCCTCTCAGTGCTTCATGTGCCAATTCAGAGTTAACCTCAAACTGTTCTCTCTGAGGCTCAAACACCTAAACCAAGTCTCTTCTCCAAGCAAACTGCTTTCCTAATTTGGAGGGGAGTCTCAGAGCTCCGAGAGCCTGCACCCTGTACACCAGCAGACTGGGTAAGGACTGAAAGAAAGTAGTAGACTGGTTTAGCTATTCCAAACGCACTCCATTTCATAATTATTGTCATTATGGCTATTTCCTCTTCCCTCTACTACTCTGGGTAGGGTTTTCAATTTTGTTTACTCAATCAATCCCATCTCATTTGCATTCTACTATTTTTCTACCATTTAGGATTTCTTCAAATTCTCTAGTCTTGCACCTGCTGCTTTTGTGATTTCTCTTGCACTGCAATAGCTTCCCCTCACCCCCCAAAATTATTTTCGATAATGTCAAGAGGACCTTAGGAAGGAAGAGTAGATGTGTCCTAATCCATCTTTTAAAACTTGAAGCCAAGATTTCTCTCTATCTCTTTTTAAGGTCATCTATTAGTGAGAAGGTACTTCATACTTTGTCTATCAGACAGAAAGAAGTAAACTTTGTTAACTATCCTAGTTTAAGGAGCTTCCTCAGCACTTCGCACAAATGATCAACTAACTTATCTGATGACATAGTCATCATCTGAGCCAATGACCTTTCATTCGGCCTCTCTTGGAGTGGCTGCTCTATGGGACTTCTTCCTCACTCATGCCAAATACTGATCGCATAGCTTTCTGTGGTGATTTCTGCCCCATCCTTTCTGGTGATGTCCTTTCTAAATATTGTAATTACAAACATAAGCTACAATATTTAATTTGAGCACAAAAATGTCATAACACTATCAATTTTCCTACCATTGCTTCGTTATTGGTCTGTTGATCATAGAGGTGTGGAACATCAATGGTTACTGAAGTCAATAGACAGATTTTAAAGACAAGTTAAGCTGAAATTTCCCATTTAAAAAACACTCTTTTCCCTTATAATACTGATTATTTTTGGACATATAGATAAAGTCAAGCTGATTTTATCCCCACTCTAACCCCATGAAAAAAGGTTCTTTCTCCAATTCTGTCAAGTCAATTTCTCTTTATTTCCCCATTCCACTTGGAGTGATTTAAGCTCTGAGCACTCATGGAGTTTTTGAGTTACACAATCTGATGCTACTGAATGTAAACAATATTTTGGAAAATATCAATAATTAATTAACATGGATCAATGAGGTCTCCATTTGGTGTAGCTATTTTTGCATTTGCATAAGAGGACTGCACTCGAACAGAAGAAAACCGCTTACCGCATAGAAATTTTCCTTCTTAATTAAAATCACTTGATCTGGAAACACTGGAGACATTTTCAAATCATACACCAGTCACTCACCAGTAGGTTTTCTCTAAAGTCCTCTCTTCCATGTCCACAGCTAATGCTCTACTTCAAGGTCTCCACATTTCCTGGCTCAACAATTGCAGTACCCTCTGACTGATCTCCTTGACTCTGATCCGGTTCATCCATCACCAGATTATCAGCTTAAAATGAAAAGCAACATTCCCTTGCTCCTCATCTCTCAAACATCAACCCTGTTCCTCAGAGAGACTAGAGAGACTCTCTTTTTAGCTCTTTTAACTGTTACTTCTGGTTACTGATAAATTTCTAAATAATGTATATGCATCATTGTTTCTTGATTTATTGGTGTCATACATCATACATCTTTACTTACTGCTCCCCAACTTTCCCTGAGTATGGTTATTTTTTTTTCACAGTTTTTCTTCTCCCCTCTTGATTACCTTGAAAGTTTAAGGAATATAACAATTTTATTGCACATTCAAACAACTTCAAACAATATTTCTGAACTACTCATTTGGTAAGATGATGCTTGGTGAACCTAGTGCACAGCTGTGATCCTGGAACATCTCTTCACTGCTTACTTGGGTTGATTACATCATCTCTTGACTCCATGTTTTCCTCTGTCAGCTTACTCCTTTATATATTTTCTGTTAGCTTTATAAGAGGAGCATAAGTTTTGGCATGTTTGAAAATTAATTTTATCCCTTTTTAACCTTGAGAAATGCTTCAGCTATATATAGGGTTCAAGCTTAAAAACTGACCCAATGTTTTGAACATATTGCTCCATTGTCATTCATCATCTACTACCGATAATGAGAAACCCAATGTATTTCTGCTTATCATTCTTTTGTAGGTAACCTAACATTTTATCTTAAAAGCTGTGACATCTTCTTATTATCTTGGTGGTTCTGAAATGTCACAATGATGTGTTGAACTGTTGGTCTTTTAACCTTTATTCTGTGCTCTGTACTTAGTAGGCTCCTGCATTGGGAACACTCAAGTCCTTCAGCTTCAGAAAATTTACTCTTGTTCCTTTTATCAACTTATCCCCTCCAGCCCTGTCTTTCTAGAACACTTATTTGTTGGATGTTAGACAGCCTATATTGAATTTCTGTCTTTTATATTTTTCCTCACATTTTTCTTCTTTTTTTTGTTTCATTCTGCTTTGAAAGATATTTCCATTATTGTATTTTAGATTTTAAATTTCAGCAATCATATCTTTAATTTTCAAGGACATTTTCTGGTGATACCTATTTTATAAAATCTTGTTTAAAAAATTTTTTTTGATGCCAAACATTTTCCTCTTTGGCTCTTGTCTCCACCCACTCATAGATTGAGGGTGCTGGCTACCGACACTGTTTCTGTAGCTGCTGCTCCTTTTCATTCCATTCTTCTTCTTTCTCTTCCTCCTCTTCTTTCACCTCCTCTATCTCTTCTCTTCGTACTCCTCCCCTTCTGTTCTCTGAATAATTTCTATTTCTATTACTATCACTTTATGTCATTTTAAGATTTCTTTCAGCTTTATTGAGATATTACTGACATGTAATAAATAGAAGTTTTAGGTGTACAATGTGATAACTATATGTATATGTACACACATACACACATATATATGCATATATATGTATGTGTGTGTGTGTGTGTATATATATATATATATAAATGATTACCTCAGTAAGGTTACTTAACAACTCAATCCCCTCATCTAATTACTATTCTTTTTTGATGATAAAAACTAAGATCTACTCTCTTAACTTTTAAGTATACAATACAGTATTGTTCATTATAGTCACCAGGCTGTACAATACATCTCCAGAATTTATTTATCTTATAGCTGGAAGTTTTGTGCCTTTGATCAACATTGCCCCATTTCCCCCAGGCAACTACTAATCTACTCTGTTTCTATGAGTTTGGTTTTATTAGATTCCACATATAAGATCATGCAATGTTTGTTATTTTTTTACTTATTTCACTTAGCATTATGCCCTCAGAGTACATCCACCTTATCACAAAAGGACAATTTTCTTCTTTTATATGGCTGAATAAGATTCCATTGTGTGTGTTTGTATATATACATCACATTTTCTTTATCCATTCATTTGTAATCTATTTCTCCCTTCAAGTCTGTTAATATTTGCTTAATATATTTAGCTGCTCCAATGTTAAGTGCATATATATTTACAATTATTATATCCTCTTGATGAATTGACCCCTTTATCATTATATAATCACCTTCTTTGTCTCTTATTACATGCTTGATTTAAAGTCTATTTTGTCTGATACAAGTATAGCTACACCTGCTCTCTTTGTGTTCCATTCGCATGGAGGATTTTTTCCTATTCCTTCACTTTGAGACTATGTGTGTCTTTAAATATGAAATGCGTCCTTTGTAGGCAGCATATATAGTTGTGTCTTGTTTTTTATCCTTTCAGCCACTCTGTCTTTTGATCAATATTTAGTCCATTTACATTTAAAGTAAGTATTGATAGGTAAGGACTTACTAATACAATCTTATTAATTCCTGTTTGGCCATGTTCCTTTCTTCCTATTTTGATATCGTCCTTTGTGAATGAGGATTTTCAGTAAGGTATGCTTTGATTCCCTTTATCTTTTGCATATCTACTATAGGTTTTTGCTTTGTGGTTACTATGAGATTTACGTACAACATCTTATAGATTTAAGTCTATTTTAAGCTGGTATGACTTTGATTGCATATAAAATCTCTACTCTCTTACCCCCTTCTACATTTGTTTTTGATATCTTAGTTTATCTATTTTTATATTCTGTATCATTTAAAAATTATTATATCTATAGTTATTTTCAATACTTTTGTACTTAATCCTTTATATTTGCGTGAAGTGATTGACACACCATAATATTACACTATTGGAGTATTCCCAATTTGACTATGTGCTTACCTTTATCAATATGTTTTATAGTTTCATGTTATTAATTTTTATCCTTTTGTTCCTACTTGAAGACCTCGTCAGCATTTCTTGTAAAGTGGTCTCATGGTGGTGAACTTCCTTAGCTTTTGTTTGTTTCGGAAAATCTTTATCTCACTTTCGTTCTTGAAAGACAACTTTGCCCAGTAAAGCATTCTTGGTTGTCAGTTTTTTCATTCAGTACTTAGAATATACATCCACACTCTTTCGTCCTGCAATATTTCTGCTGAGAAACATGCTGATAGACTTATAGATGTTCCCTTATATGTGAGGGACTTTTTATTTTCCTTCTTATAAAATTCTCTTTTTGTGTTTTATTTTAGATAGTTTAATGTGTCTTGGAGATCATTTTGGGTTGAAATTATCTTCGTGAACTTCGTTGTCCAAATCTCTCCCAAGATTTGAGAAGTTCTCAGCCATTATGTCTTTAAATGAGCTCCCTGCCCTTTTCTCCCTCATGTTTCTTTCTGGGAACTCCAATAATGTGTAGGTTATTTATGTTAGTGATGTCCCATAAAAAATGTAGGCTTTCTTTATGCTTTCATTCTTTTTTCTTTTTGATTCTATGACTAGATGACTTCAAATGACCTGTGTTTCCTATTACCTATTTTATCTTGTGCTTGATGAAGTCTGTTGTTAAACTCTCTATTGAATTTTCAGTTAATTTATTGTATTCTTGAACTCAAGGATTTTTATTTGTTTTTTAATGGTTTCTATTTTATTGTTGAACATCTTGTTTTGTTCATACATTTTTTTAAATTAAATTTATTGGGGTAACATTGGTTAATACAATTATATAATTTTCAGGTGTACATTATCATTTGACATCTGTATATTCTATTGTGTGTTTACCACTCAAAGTCCAGTTTCCTTCAGCTACCTTATATTTGATCTTCTTTACCCACTTCACCCTCCCCCCTAAACCCTATATTTGACCCCATTTACCCCATCTACTTTCCCCTCCTCCCCCACCCCGCTAGTAACCACTAGTCTATAGTCCTCTGGTAACCACTAGCCTATAGACCATGTGCAATGTTTTCTTAATTTCATTTAATTGTCTATTTGTGTTCTGTCATAGTTCACTGAATGTCTTTAAGGGGATTATTCTGAATTGTTTGTCAAATAATTCATAGATCTCCATTTCCTCAGGATCAATGATTGGAGTTTTATTAGTTTCCTATAGTAGTGTCATATTTCCTTGATTATTCATGATCCTTGTAGTCCTGTGTTTGTGTCTACACATTTAAGGAAGTAGGCCCCTGTTCCATCTTTCCAGACTGGCTTCAACAGGCAAAGCCTATTATCAGTTAGCCTTTCCAGAGATTCTGGGTAGGTCATCTGGTGATGTCCATGAGCAAGCCTGCTACTAGAGTCATTGAGCAGGCAGGTCTGGTGCCTTCTACCTTTTTGTATCTTCAAGGAATGCTGTGGTGCTAACATGATTATGTGTTAAGTAATGCTTTTACCTTTCTGCTTTCTAGACTTCCACCCTTTTAAGTCTTTCTCTGGCTTCACGGATAGACAGTAGAGTATTAAGGCCTGCCAGAGCCCCAGGATCCTAATGCAACATCAGTCAGAAATGTATTCCCACCCCCCCCCACCAATGTCTACCCCCTTTCTGTGCTTTCTCGACATATTGTCAATACTAGAATAAATTTCATAGATAAATTTTGAGGCCTCTCTCCTTGGGGAGATTGGGATGAGAAGGAATATAATGTACTGGGCCAGCAACTCTGTCATATTTTATGACCGAATTCAAGTTCTGATCACATTCTCCCTTGCTATTTTTGTAAATACAAAGGAAAGACTGTTCAGAGATGAACAACACAGTGAAAAAAAAACCAGCTGTGTGGAACTGATACCTCAGAAAATTCCAATAGTAAATAAGATAAACTTGAGAAACTCCTAGAACACAGAGAAAAAGAGAGATGAAAGTAATAAAAGCGGTTATAGTAAATACAGTAGAGAAGTCCAATAGATAGGAGTTACAAATAAAGACAGCTAGAAGGAAGGTGAGAACATATGAAGTAGAAGCAATATTAAAGATAAACACATAGGAAAAATGTTTCTGATCTCAAGAAAGGCATTAAATCTAGAAAATAAGAGCGCTCTCTCTTATTTCACAGGTTCTATGAAAATTTAATAGAAACAGATTCATATCAGGTTAAAATATTAAATGTCACAAAGAATCCTAGTTGTCAGGCCTCTATAGCCCACCAAAATAATATATATAGTTATCCACAAAAGAACAATACCAGACTATTCTTAATAGTCTTCCAAAAGACAGTAGATCACCAATGACAGAGCTGAGAGGGCAAAGGGTGTGAGTTAAGAATTTTATTTTATTTTATAAGCAAACTAGTTTTATTAAAAGTAGAAGTACAAGTCACAGATGGAAGAATAGGCTGCCAAGAGTGGCCAAACTCGAAGATAAAGTACACTCTCAGAAGGGAGAGCAAAGTGCCAACAGAGGTCAGCCAATAATTTTAAATAAGACTGTTATCAATTTTAATTGGTCTTTGAATATGCTTGAAAGAAATGGTATGTATGTATGTATGTATGTATGTATGTATGTATGTATGTGTGTATGTATGTATGTATCTATCTATCTTTCTATCTATCTATCATCTATCATCTATCTATCTCTATCAATCTATCGATCGATCTATCAGGAACATGTATAGATCCAGGATTTTGTGCTTCCAGAAACTTTTGAAATTTAGGGGACCTATTTAGTAAAGTGAATGCAAATTTAGGTATGAATGTGAATCAAAAAGCACAACAAATTACAAAGCTAATAAATACTACAAACTTGATTACACTTTCCAATAACATTCGTTGACAGTTTGCAATCACAGACTGTATTAATAAGGATCATAAAGGGAAGTCAAATGAATTATTTTGCTATTGACATTCCTTGTCACATCCAGTGACCACTTCATTATCTTCCTCTTAATTGCTCAGCAACATTTGACACAGTTGACTACTCCCTACTTATTGAAATACTTCCTTCTATCTGCTCCTATAACATCACATACTTCTGTTTTTCCTTCTATTTCACTGGCTGATACCTTCCAGTCTCTTTTCTGGGTTTTTCCTCCTCTATTGGACCTTTAGAAAATGGATCCCAAGAATTTAATCCTGGGCCACTTTTCTATTTTAACTCTATTCGCTTCCCAGGTGATTTCATTTTGCTACACAATTTTAAATAACAAATACATTTCAAAGACCCCAAATTTGTATCCTTCCCTGACAGCTCCATTGAGTTGCTGACTTATTGGGACATATCCAAATCCTACATGGTATCTCAACTTGAATGCCAACTAGGCAGCTCTAATCTAGCACATGAAAACAGACATTTTGATTTTCCTCCAAATCTCTACCTCTCCTAGTTTTTCTTAGATCTCAACAAATACTACCACCATTAATCTAATTGCTCAAGTCCAAAACCTCAGAATAACCCTAGATTTCTCCTATTTTCTCAACTCTCTGAATTCAGTCAATTAACACATCCTTTCAGCTCTGCTTCCAAAATAGCTTCTGAATATGTCCACTTCCTCCTATTTCTTCCACCAACACTCTGGTCTAAGTCACCATCATATCCTGCCTAGATTTTTGTAATGTCTTCCTAACTGATTTCTACTTTCATTTGCCATACTCTCACTTACCCACAGTAGCCAGAGTGATAATTTTAAAATGCAATTCTTATAACTCCACTGTCATGCTTAAAATCCTTCAGTGGCTTGCCGTTTTACTTAGCACGCAATCAAAATTGTTTACCCCAGTTTATAAAATGAACCCCTCCATGACCTGGATAATCTTCCTCTTGACATCAATTCCTAACAGTCTCTTCTTAGCTTACTATGCTCCAGTCACACTGACTTTTTTTTTGTCCCTAGGATAAGCCAATCTAGTTCTTTCCTTGGGGTCATTTACTAGTTCTCTCTGCCAATAATACTCTTCTCTGAAAATTGTACACAATTGTCTACTCATCAGTGAGGTCTTGATTTATGTCTTACCTCCTCAACAAGGACACCCCTGAAACTCTTATTCAAATAGCAATCTCCCCCTAGTCATTATCACATTCCCTTATTTTAATCAATACAATTATCTTTATCTGATATTTTATTTTTTATTTATATTTTAAACCATTTTTGTTTTTCTCCCCACCAGAATGCAATCCCATTTGGGCAGGAATTTTTGACATTTTTATTTACCGCAGTTTCCTTAATACCTAAAACACAACCCAGCACCGAGTAGGTACTCAATACATGTGTCAAAAAATGAACGAATGCTTAAGTGCACATTACTAACAAAAAGTAGGTGCCTACCATTCAAATTATGGAAGAAGATGAAAGCAATTATATGAAGTACATTGAACCAGGAATACTTGTAAGGTGCAAATAAGAAGTATTTTCTTCTCCACTATTTTTTTAAATTCATCTTTTGGAATATTTTTTTTGAGCCCATGAATGACATTTAAAACAATCCTCATAGCTTATCTATTCAGTCTTAGTTGATGGAAAGTCCTTGCTCCACTTCTAGGTTATAAATTCCTGACCCTCTACAGAGTTGATATATATTCATTTGTGATTTTTATATTTTCCAAATTTTCTGAGTGTCCATTGCCTTTAAAATTAAAATAATAAACTGTAGTTAATATCGAAATTAGTATTACACCAAAATTATAGTTCTATAAACATATTGGAAAATTCTTTACAATCTGATCCC
This sequence comes from Rousettus aegyptiacus, assembly GCF_014176215.1. NCBI lineage: Eukaryota > Metazoa > Chordata > Mammalia > Chiroptera > Pteropodidae > Rousettus > Rousettus aegyptiacus. The sequence goes on along the minus strand of NW_023416312.1, from coordinate 94,241,561 downwards.
TTCCTCTTTGAACTTAGTGCAAAACTGGCTTCCCTGAATTAAAAATTATAAGATGGAAGTTGTATTTTCCATGTAATGTAGTACAGAATATTCTGGTAGAACACAAGCTGAACTGAGAGTTCATGAAAGTGATGCAAGTTTTTTCTAATATTTTTTTCATAAATCAGCTTCTGCTAAATTATCTTGTGTAACAAATAGCCTGCAGATCTCAGTAGCTTCCAATAATAAAAGTTTATTTCTCACACACTTCATACGACCTTTACAGGTCCAATGCAATTCTACTCTATATTTTCTTTGTTCTTAGAACAAAGCTGAAGGAGCAGGCCCTTTCTGAAACATGCCTATCTCAGAGCAGAGAGAAAAGCGAAAATGAAGAGCTACATGCCACATGATGGTTCTGAAAGCTTCTGCTTAGAAGTAGCATGTGACATTTTAGCTCGTATTTCATTGCCCAAACCAAGTTACATGCCCCAGTCTGATGTCAGTGAGATGAGAAGTAAAATTCTCCTGAAGGGATTACTCAATAGTGAAGTTTGGGGCAAGATTGGGGGCAGCAAATATTATAACAATAAAATTTAGCACATATGATCTCTCAAGTATAAGGCTCTCATTTGAAGTACTGTGGAATATCTGAAGCTGAGTAAGACAGCTATAATTTGAATGAAATGGTGCACAGGTGTGCAATTTAGTGATTTCTGGGCTCTCTTAGCTCTATCACTGTGGCGTGTTATCTAATCTCTTTTTGTCCCTCAGTAACTTGAACTATGTTTTCTGCTTTGTGGAGATGCCTCCTTTCAGCTAAGATGGAATGTTATATCCTCCAGCTCTTTAAAGGGTCTAGACAAGAATGGCCTATTTGTGAACAGCGCTTCTGTGTCTTTTGTAGTTACAATCGAAAATATTGTCCACTGTGTTTCTTGGTGCTTCTTACACAGGGACCCACATGATATCATCAGACATTTTTTTTTTGCAGAAACAAAGCTTGTTTCTGTAAACTAATGTGTGTGCTTTCTCCAGACAATGACTAAAGAAAAGATCCACCATGTTTCTTTTTGGACTTTTATTGCCAAGAATCTTGGTATCCAATTCAGTGCCGAACTGTAGTTAACGACTCGACTCAGCTGCCCGGTAGAATTTTTTTCTTTTTGCTGACTTTAAATAGTTCCTGTTTCATTTAATCTCCTGATCATCCAGATTTGCATTTTTTGAAAAAGTTCTAACCTGTCTCAAATGTTTTGGGAAATAGTCCAAATACTGAATCCTGAAAGAATAAAAATGTGAACCACAATTATAAACTAACTCAGAAGAAAATGTTCCAGTTCTTAATACCATATCTACAGAGAGATGGACCATATTATGACCAAACTTTAACTCACTGTAAAAACCCTTTATTTCTTAAGCCCTAAACTGCAAAATAATAATTAATAATAATAATAATAATGTTTATATGTCACAGAGTGTTGTATGTGAATGTTTTTCTGAGTTGAATTTCTCTAGCTAGAATGTGAATCTGATGAAGGATTTCTGTCATATTTGTATTCCCGGCATCTACCAAGAAGCTCCAAAGGGAAAGAAGCCTTTTCTGCATGCAGTAAAACTTGGGAGGTTAAGTAACTTCCCTTAGGTTACAGAGCCAGGAAGCAGCAGAGGTGGAATTAGAACCAAGTGCTGTATGATTCCAGAGTCTGTGTCATTTGCATTATATCAATATTTCCCAAAGTGAAATAACACATGTAAAATTGATGAGGCATGAGAGGTGTTTTGGGGCGGTACGTGTAGGAACCTTTTAAATTTTAAAGGTATGCATTTATTTTCATTCTTGTCAAAATATAATTAGCATAGAACACTTCTGATTTCATGGATATTATGAACTAAGATGAAGCACAATTTATTTAAGTAAAAAATGTGGGTCAATTACAAGGACAATGTTAAGTAAACAATAACATGGGTGGTATAAGGGATATGGTAAGTAGCCTGTAAGTCTAGGAATGACTGATGTCTGGGAAAGAGTATGTTGCACCACACTGCTTAACTGACATCTCATTTCGGTTGACACATTTAATCGTATATTATATTTAACTTATGAAACAACATATTTAATCTGAGATCTGTTGAGTCTCTCCTACATGCCAGGCACTTAGCTAGGTACTAAGAGTAAAGATTAATAGATGTGTTACCTCCCCTCATTAAGCTTTCAGTAAACACCTCAAAGACACCTGAAACCAGCCACATCTACTGTAGATGGATTTTTTTTAAAGCTGCAGGGTACAAACATTCTGTCTACCGATTCTAACTATGTATTTTAAAATTCTTTCCTTTATAAGTCTAGTTTATCCTCTATTGTGTGGCAATTTCCTACTTCACTTTAAAATAGCAATTTTGACGTAAGTTAATTTAGCTGTGCTGCTCACGCAATCAAAGGTCAATTATCAGCTCTGATTAAATGGGGTGTTGTCTCTTTGTATGCGTAATATTGGCTTGAAAAACCAAGATGCCAGAGACCCAGATATCAGGTGAATCCGTGCCCTATAAATAGAAAAGATAATAAGGTACTTCACCTTTCTGCTAGTAAAACTTTATGTTAGGGTCTTAGGTGACTAAAATTATAGGCATTTAAGATGTCTAGAAGGGGAAAAAACTTATTATGGTAAAATAGCACAGAGTTTGCTTCTCTGTAATAGTTATGAGTTTTTCCTTGCTTAAAATAACATGATTTTCTGAGCTTATAATACCTGCTGGAAATTAAGAAGAGCACCACATTTTGCAACTCATTAAGTGTTGATTACGTAAGTATTTCTGGGTAAAGCATCATTTGAATTTTCTTACAAAAGCAAAACTGACAGTTTTTCTTCAACTTTTTTGTTATTGTTTTCTCAATTATGTGTCTATAAAGCACATAATTACTCTTAGTTTTTCTATGAGCATTTATTTTCATATCTAGTAACAATCATAGGTCTGAAAAAGTTTTCCAAAAGAAGCAATAGAAAAATCTATATGCTGTTAGCTGGAATTAGCACTCATGAATATTTTAGCTGATTTTTCTACAGCTAGTTTTCATTATCACCACATTATTTTCTCTATCATGTCTTAATCTAAAGATATATTAATACAAATTAATTTCATTTTAGCTGGAGAACAATTTAAACACAGCCATAGTCTGTTAGTGATATCTCCAGATGGAAAGTGCTTGAGGAATGATGGGGCCCATGATGACTGAATATTGGGCTAAACACCAGTTACTCCCACAGCTTCCCCAGAAGATTAGATATTTAGGACTGGAGGGTGTGGAGGGAGAGGGACTAATTTTTTAAACAAATTAATTTAGTTTAACTAACCTAGGTGTATCAGTTCGGGTCCAATCAAGAGACAGAAACCACACTGATTTTGGAACCGAGAGGCAATAAATTGATAAATGGAACACTGGGTTTTGGCTTTCACCACTTTAATGGCTCTTGGTCCTTCTATTTCTCCCCTCACCCCCTCATTCCAGTGTAGTTTGAATACAGCAGCCAAGATGAACCTGTTAACAGGGAAAAGAATATGCAAATTAGGTCATGTTACTCCTTTGCAAAAACTTCTAGTGTCTCCCATCTTACTCAGAGAAAAGACTGAATTCTTTAAATTTACCAACAATTCAATGTCCTTCCCCTTTACCTCTCTGATCTCATCTTCTATTAATTTTTCCCTCTCTAATGTGCTACCTCAGCCACTATGGTACTATTGCTGTTCTTCAGACATGCCAGGCAGCTCCTTCTTCGGATCTTGGCACTTGGTGTTCCCTCTCCCTAGAGCAGGGGTCACCAACCCCCAGGCCACAGACTAGTACTGTAAGTCTGTGGCCTGTAAGTAAGTGGGCTGCATAGCAGGAGGCAAGTAGTGGGTGAGAAAGTGAAGCTTTTGTATTTGTAGTTGCTCCCCAGCGCCAGCATCACTGCTTCAGCTCCGTCTCAGATCATTGGGCATTAGATTCTCACAGGAACACCAGTCCCTGGTGCCAAAAAGATTGGGGACTCTAGACTGCTCTTCCTGACAGTAGAACACAGCTTGTTCCTTCACTTGCTTTACTCAAGTGTTACCTTCCTAGTGAAGTCTTTCCTGAGGAGCTAGCTCATGTTGTGGTTTGCTAATACCTCTTCATATCCCTCTTATATACTTGTTTTTTTCTCCTATTCCACACCCATAATATATATACCCATAATCAGCCATCCCAGGATTATACTAGTACCTATTTTGCAGGAATATTATAAAGATTATATAGATAATATCATAATTAGATAATATAATACAAAAGACTATACACACACATAATGTAGGCCCTGATGCATAGAGTATTCAAGAAATAGCCATGTATAGTCAACAAGCCCTAGGAAGGATGACCTATGAAAAACTGTGTGATCTCTGGCAACTCCTTTTTGCCTAGATTAAAGGCAGGCCCAATCTTACACTGAAATCTGGTCAAGTGGCCACCTTGCCCCATACTCAAATATAGACTCTCAAGACATTAACCTTTGGATGTCAAGAAGAGCACGTCAGAGAGAATGCAGTTAGCATTAATATGATGGCTAGGTGGAGGGCCAGGGGAAGGAGAGAGCAATTGGGGGGATCTTTTTATAAACCATATAGATATCTAACCAATGTACTATATACGTGAAACTAATTTAAATAAAATTTTTAAAAAGAGACAAGAGAAACATAAGGAAAAATATACCAAAAGAAGTAAAGAATATAGCCCTCTGACTAGATATTGCCAAAGAGAACTTGCCAGTAGGAGTTGACCAAGTATATAATATCATCATATTCTAACTACAGGGCTTGGCAGAGGAGTATAAATAAGTTCCAACAACATATCATGAGCAGCCATTTGTCATATCGTGCCCAAATACAGACACACACACCATGCCTCCCCAGGCATCAACTCCACTCTGATTTGATTTATGCACCATTTCCATCCATCCAGTTGAGAAATTTTAGGCATTTTAGATTTTGCCCTCCTTCTCTGCTTCTCTCCATGTTCATTTCCAAGATTGAGGTTGCTTACTTAATTACCTCCATTTTATTACACTGCTCCAGTTCATGCCTCAGCATTTCTCAGTTGAAGTATTATAATAGCATCCTAACTAGTCTTCTTATCTCCCTAATTTAATATTCACATTGCTGTCACTTATTCTGATTCGGATATCATGCATTGAGAATTCACTGTATTTCATACAATGTTTTAGGTAGTTCTCCTTTATTATTCTTTTAATTCTCTCAAGAATATTTTGAGCATAGAACTGCTAATAGTTTATATTATAAATGCAGAAGAAAGTTCAGAGAGGTTAAATGACTTACTCTAGGTCTTTCGGCTAAACAGTGGCAAGGTTAAGTGTAATGATTTTTGCACAACCCCATACCTGTCTCTCATTCGTCTTCTTATAACACAGATCCCTTTGGAAGGTGTAGTTTTTAAATCTTGGCATTCAAAGATCTTCATAAAGTAACTCTATCCTACTTCTTAATCTTTATCTCCCATCTAATTACCCCAACAATTCATACTCCAAGTTAATCAGTTGACTTCATTCCTCCCAATATTCTAGGGACTACAGTGCCCCTATAACTTTCCATGCACTTTCTCTCTGCCTGGAGCACTCATTTCTCCTTCTTAGTCATCAAAAATCCTATAACTTTTCAGGCTCGAGTTAATTACTAATTCCTTCACGAAACCTTCTTCCAATGCCTCTTGGGTAGTATTCATGACATTTTCTTCTATGTTACCACAACACTCTGAATTTTTTTCTAATATAGTATTTTTAAAACTCTGCCTTCTATTACAGTTGTTCATATGTCTCCTCCATCCAAACCAAAAGTTCCTTCTGGGCAGGGACTATGTCTGATTTATCACTCGATTTTCATCACATACCATAGTGCCTGGTACATAAAGTTTTATAAAATAAAAAAAAAAGAGATCTGTTGAATGTGAAATGAATACTGGCTTCTCCAAGGCAGTAGTAGCTCTGAGATGTTAGATCAATCTCTACCTGCTGTAATTAGCATATATAGCCAGGTCCCTCCAGTAAGGGTTAGGAGCTTCCCCTTCAGGCTCCCAAGAACATTATATCCCAATTATCTGTTTATGAATCTGCCTTCTATGCTAGGCTACCTGAAATACAGGAAACTTGTGTGAAGCCCAATGACTATGGCTCAATGAGTGGGTTTTGAGTGAATAAATGAAGGTGGACTGGCCCTACGCAGCGCCTGGTACTTTACATGTGCTGAGTGATATGCTTCTTCTCACTTTAGCCATCTGATGCTAAACTATTTGAGTTAGTCCATAATAAATCACAGTGTGATTGGCAGAGAAATGGGCAAGTCAATTGTTCTGTGTGAGAAATGGACAACTATGTAACAGTTCAACCGTAATAGTGTTGAGAATGACTAGACCTTTGTTGCTGCTGTTTCCCATATAAATCTAGCCTAACACAAATAGATTGGACATTTGGCCAGCATAGGAACATTCATGGTCAAGATATTGTTAAAATGAATATATACTTCCTATCTGCTTTTAAGAAAGCTCTGAAAGAAAAAAAAAGGGTGAGGTCTGTTTTCTCTAATTTTCCATTTCAAGAATATCAAATTCTGGTGGTGAATTTCAACAAAACTCAACAAGAGATTTGGTATTTATAATAATAAGTACATGGAAAAAGAACCAGCAGAATTGAACACTGTCACAAAGAATGTCCTGTGACATTATCAACATAATGCTTTGACCTTAGTTATTCAGTCTTTTGATTGAAAAATACAAAGTACTTCCATGCATAGATCCTTCAATAATATATATATTTTTTCTTTTCTGATATCAACCCACCTGGCCTGAGATTTTGTAAACCAGGTGACTGTTTTATTCTCACACACATGACATTTTTATGAACATAATAACATGAAAATATGTATCAGTGCCATGATATCTTAAACATTTTCTGTCAAACAGTGACCTTTTCTATTCAAAATAGTAGATGAAACATTTTTCCCTGTATTCACAAAACGTGCTGATATTCAAATAACATAATCTGAAATGTAAAGGTATATTTAGTAAAATTGGCTAAACACAGATGTTTATTCAGGGATGCAACAGATAGAGCTGCTGATTGAAAATGGAGCTTCAGGCTCTTGGGTTAGTTTGTCTGAATTACCTTTCAGATGAGCAAGGCCACAGGACAGATCAAATGAGTTCATAAAGAAGAACATCAAGAGGAGTCAGAAGAGATCCCCTGAGAGGCTAGATTATAGTTCATAGGATATTTAGAGAACATTTTCTCTCACTCTAGGGAGTGAGCAAAAAATGGTAAATGTATCTGGATGGTATACACATGGTTTATGAGGGTATTCTCAGAAAGTCTACTCTATTCCTTTCTGTAAATCCTTTGAAAAGTGCGAGCATATCTAATTCTAGTTCCTTATCCCCCTACATTATCTCCAAATGTGGCGCAGTAACTGGGGAAACCACACAAAAGGAATACTACATCTGGACAGGTGCATCTTCCCCCTTCCTCACTGCAGACTCCACAGAAGTCCAATAAAAAAGTGGTCCTATTATAATAAGTAACTCAAAAGAAATGCCTCTTTAACTGAAGGGTTAAAAATAACCTATTTCTTTCCTCAAACAAGAAAAGAGCTGTTTTCCTTCCTTCTTGGCAAACTCTTCCCTACCTATTAGAACCAAACCCAAATAATGTCCACTATGAAAGCCTTGCTAACCACTCTGGTGATAGTCATCTACACTTCTAGCACGCCCCTCTATGCCAGGCACTATGGACGAGACCTCTGCTCTCAAGCATCTTACAGTGCAGAAAGGAAGATAGACACATGAACTTAAAGCCCAAAATATTACAGCGAGATGCTGCTTTAATAGAAACATCTAAAGAATGTAATAAAAAAGTACCTTAGTCTGCCTGGGAAAGTTATAGAAGACTTCTGGGGTGATAAAACTAACTCTTGGTCTTATTTAAGCAAACAAAAATAATTTGTTAAAGGATTTCAAAAAGTATCTCAAGGATTCCTACCCTTCTCCTTCCCTCTCTCTCTCACTCCCTCGCTCTCCTTCCTCCCACCTCCCTCCTTCCCTCCCTTCTTTTGACTTTCAACCAGTTCAACATATCCATAGTAAAAGAGGGCTATTTGAATTTACAGCCTTACTTAGAGAGTGCCTCCTGAGGAAAGTAAATCTGACTGGTCCTACTAGGGTCAAAGCATGCCCTTAATCCAGTATGTTGTAACTATGTATCGGAGTCAGGAACAGAAGCATAATTGCTGGTTCACAAACCCCTGAATAGTGACAAGAGTTCCCAGTCAAGTGTCTGGGCTGACACCAATAGGTGGAGCTGCTGTAGAAGAGCTAAGATTTATTGAGCACTCACTGTGTACCAGATTCTCCACTTTACATAGATTATTGTACTTAATTCACATAAGTTCTCAACCAGGTAAGTATCATTTTTGTCTCAATTTTATAAATGAGATACATAGAGATTCATTTGTCCAGGGTCACCCACATAATAGAGCCAAGACTTGTATCAACAGTCTAATTGTGGTCTGCACACTTACCTTCTATTGCCTATGGCTTCTCAGTGCAGATAGTCATATATGATGGTCTGAAGATCAGGGACAGAAGTTATCTTTATTATCATATTTAATTACTTTATACTGGCATTCGTTATCTCCTTTAGACTATGAACTCCTTAAGATTAGGAATAGAGTCTTTCTCATTTTCATACCCAATGGCTAGCACAGGACTTGGCGCAAAGATGAGATGATGCATTTTGTGGGTGTACTAGTCTTACTATGATTCTGGTTCTAGTCTCTTCCTTGCCTCCTTGAATTTAGTCATCTTCTCTCCTGGAGCTTACAGTCCAGATGGGGAGACAAACAAAATGAGTATATTACACAGTACATGAGAAGGTGTTAAATGCCATGGATAAAAGTAAAGGAAGAAAGGGGAATAGCAGAATGAGGGGCTACAATTTTATTATTTTATTCTATTTTTAAAATTTTTAAATTTTTTTCAATTATAGTTGACATACAATATTATATTAGTTTAGCCATATGATTTCCTTTTGCCTATGAAAAGTAAGCAGAAATGACCTATTTCACTTTGTGGAAGCATTTTAGAATCTCCGTGTGATTCTTCATGTTCTCTTCTTTTGCTGTGGCAATCCCTGAAACTTCATGTTGATATGGAGGAATTTTAAGACAGTAGAGCCTCTGTCAGCCTGAGTCCCTGAGTGACTACAGGAGCAGAGATATAGCCCTTCACACCTGCCAAAATGTAATGGACATATAGCTTGAAAGAGAAATCAAGTTTTGTTGATTGAATTCAGAGTTTTGGAGGTTATCTGTTGCTGTAGCACAACCTAGTCCATTCTGTCTGGTATAGTTGATAATTGTTGTTGGTTGAGTAATGATTAATATCTCTCCATCATTTCTATGTCCCATTCACCATGTCAAGAATGCTGGCATCATTTTCAGAATCTCTTTTAGACCAGTCAATTTTGTAAACAGTGGTGATGAGATGTTGGAAGCAGTCTGAGAAGCCTATTATTTATGTATAATCTGAGGAAGCAGGACTATATTTTCCCTCTACAAATATTCCTAATAATGACTTCAATCTGAATTTGTTTATTTCCTCAGACCCCAGGCCAATATTTGTGTGCTAGTGCATCTCCTAAGCACTGGAGATGCATCAGTGGACAAAACAAACATGTCTACTCTCCTGGAGCTTACAGTCCAGATGGGGAGACAAACAAAATGAGTATATTACACAGCACGTTAGCAAGTGTTAAATGCCATGAAGAAAAGTAAAGGAGGAAAGGGGGATAGCAACACTGAGGGGTTGCAATTTTATTTTATTATTTTATTTTTAAAATTTTAATTTTTTTCAATTATAGTTGACATATAATATTATATTAGTTTCAGGTGTATAGCACAGTAATTAGACATTTATATAACTTATGAAGTGATCACTCTGATAAATCCAGTACCCATCTCACACCATACATAGTTATATAATACAATTGACTATATTCCCCATGCTGTACTCTACAAACCCATGACTATTTTGTAACTATTAATTTGTACCTCTTAATCTCCTCCCCATTTCACCTATACCCCCACCTCTAATCTGACAACTATCAAAATGCTTCTGTATCTATGAGCTTATTTCTTTTCTTTGTTTATCCTGTTCTCTAGATTCCACACATGACATTTTTCTTTCTCTGTCTGACTTACTCTACTCAGCACAATACCCTCTAGGTCCATCCATGTTGTTGCAGATGGCAAGATTTCATTAACTTTTATGCCTAATATTCCATTGGCGTGTGTGTGTGTGTGCGCATGTAGTCACCTCTCCTTTATTCATTCATCCACTGATGGACACCCAGGTTGCCTCCATATCTTGGCTATTGTAAAATAATGCTGCAATGAACATAGGGATTCATATATCCCTTTGATGTAGTGTTTTGGGTTTCTTCAGATAAATACCCAGAAGTGGGATAACTGGGTCCTTCTTTGTCTCTTGTTATAGCCTTTGTTTTAAAGTAAATTTTGTCTAGTATAAGTATTGCTACCCCAGCTTTTTTGTTTATTTCCATTTTCATGAAATATCTTTTCCATCCCTTTACTTTCAGTCTGTATATGTCTTTTTATCTCAAGTTAGTCTCTTGTAGGCAGCATATGTTTTCTTATCCATTCGGCTACCCTATCTTTTATTGAAGCATTTAATCCATTTACATTTAAAGTAAGTGTTGATAGATTTATAGTTATTGCCATTTTATTATTCATACTTTTTATCTTTTTTCTTAAAGAAGTCCCTCTAACATTTCCTGTAATACTGGCTTGGTGATGCTGAACTCTTAACTTTCTCTTGTCTGGGAAGCTCTCTATCTGTCCTTTGATTCTAAATGACAGCTTTGCTGTGTAGAGTAATGTTGGCTGTAGGTCCTTACTTTTCATCACTTGGAATATTTCATGTCAGTCCCTTCTAGCCTGCAAAGTTTCTGTCGAGAAATCAGCTAACAGTCATGGGAACTCCCTTGTAGGAAACTAATTGCTTTTCTTTTGCTGCTTTTAAGATTCTCTTTGTCTTTAACCTTTGGCATTTTAATTATGATGTGTCTTGGTGTTGGTCTCTTTGGGTTTATCTTGTTTGGGACTCTCTGTGCTTTCTGGGCTTGTATGCTTATTTCCTTCACCAGGTTAGGGAAGTTTTCAGTCATTATTTCTTGAAATCTGTTTTCAATTCCTTGCTCTCTGTCTTCTTCTGGTATACATATGATATAACCGTTAGTATGCTTGATGTTGTCCCAGAGGCTCCTTTAAATTCTCCTCATTTTTTTTGGATTCCTTTTTCTTGTTACTGTTCTGATTGGGTGTTTTCTGCTACCTTATCATCTAAATCACTAATTCAGCCCTCTGTTTCATCTAATCTAGTGCTAATTCCTCCTAAGGTATTTTTCATTTTAGTTACTGTATTCTTCATTTCTGACTTGTTCTTTTTTATTTTTTCTATCTCCGCTTTTATGTAGTCCCTTTGTTTAAGTTCTAAATTCATCTACTCTTCCCCTAAGTTCATTGAGCATCCTTATAATCAGTGTTTTGAACTTTGCATCTGGTAGATTGATTGTCTCCACTTTGTTTAGTTATTTTTCTGGAGCTTGGTTCTTTTCTTTAGTTTGGGACATATTTCTTTGTCTTCCTATTTTGGTTGCCTACTTATGTTTGTTTCTATGTATTAGGTGGGGCTGCTATGTCTCCTGATACTACTATAGTGGTCTTATGTAGCAGGCATGTCGTGGGCCCCAGTGGCACAGTCTTCTCTGGTCACCTGAGCTGGAAACTCCAGGTATATTCCTTGCATGAGTTGTGTGTGCCCTTCTGTTGTAGTTGAAACTTGGTTGATGTTTGCTCATCAATGACAGGGATTGTCCCTCGGGCTGGTTGGTTGTGATGACTGACTATCACCAGTGGAGGAGCTGTTGTGCAGTGGCTGACTCTCCAGAGCAGGATTCACTTTAGCAGGGCTATGGTGCCCTGGGTAGTACTCCAGCTCAGACCAAAGCTGGCCACTGGGAGTGCAGGCTGGGGCCTCTGGGAAGGGGCCCTAAGTTTAGCTGCAGCCTGTGCCCTGCCTGAGGTTACCTGGCATGAACCACCAAGCAATCCACAGAAGGCCACCACCCTCATTAGGTTTGGAAGTGCCTTAAGAGGCCAAGCTACAAACCAAGGCTGGCTGCTGCTAGTTCTGGGCTTAGGGCTGCTCAGCAAGAGGTATGGGATGTGCTGAGGACAGATGCTGCTTGTTTAGATTTTGTGAACCTTTGAGAGATTTTAGACAAGTCCATAGTGTGAGTCAAGACAGGCCGTTTGTATGGAAAACACACTGGAAGAGGCTTGAGTGGGCCCATAAGTTGGCAGAGGCGGGGTCTCAGGGACTCACCAGGGCAGGGCAACTAGTGTTAGCTACGTTGGTGGAGACTCAGACATGGTGGCCTCCTGGGTCTGCAGGCCGGGATGGGGAGGGCTCAACAAGGGAACAATGCCCTCTGTCAGGACTTCTGTTTGGGAGAAAGCTATCCCTCCAGCCCTCCCCCTGAAGCTGCACAACTTTATGTCCCTGGAACCTTTTGAGTAGCTGCCCAGCACTGGATTTCAGATCGAGTGAGTTCGTCAGCAGTAAGTCCATGTGCAGACCTCTTAAGAGGAAAGTCTGTAACTCCCTTAGCCCTCTGTCTCACTCAGTCACAATCTCTGCTGGTTTTTACAGGTAGAAGTTGTGGGGACCTCTCTTACTGGCACAGGAACCCTGGGCTGGGGAGCCTGGTATGGGGCTAGGACTCCTCATTCCTCTGGAGGGACCTCTGCAGCTGAGATATTTCTATGAATATAAATGGGTTGTTCTCACACCTGTGTGTGGTGGTTTGAGAACCACCACACACAGGTGTGAGAACAACCCATTTCACATCTCTGCCCCTTCTATCAGTCTTGAGGTGGACTCTTCTGTATGTCCTCTGTTATAAGACTTCTGTTCGGTTAGACTCCAGGTGACTCCAAATGATGGCAAGTGTGTAGTTTAGTTGTAACTTTGGTAGGTTGAGAGAGGAAGCAAACACAGTATTTATCTACTCTCTCATCTTGACCCTCCAAGGGGTTATAATTTTAAATAGGATGGTCAAGGAAGGCTCCACTGAGAAGAAGGTAAGACAGAGCAATAAGAGTAAATGTAGGAAGGTTCCAGACAAAGGCAAAGCAATTGACAAGGGCCTGAGACAGGAGTTTGTTTGGTATTTTTGAGTCACAGTGTGAAGGCTGGTACTCAGAGAGGTGAAAAGGAGGGGGAGAAATTCATGAAGGGCCATCAGGAGGATCTTGCCTTTTACCCTAAATGAAATGAAAAACTATCACAGGGTAACTCAGTTAATACTTATGTTGTTAAAAGTTTCTGATTTTTTTATCTTTATTGTATTTTTATTAGAGCTTCAAACAGCAAAGTGTATTCATTTGTGAATAAACAGAGTTAGAGGGACACAGTGAAAGTGCTTCTACTTTAGCTATTTTCCAAACTGTTGTCTTTGTTTTAGTATTTCCTTGCTTTGTAGTAGTAGTTATTGGTTTTCCATCATCACTCCCATACCACTCTAGTCCATGTGCCATGGGAATGGTCTCATAAGGCCTTCAACCTGCCTCTTCTACTGCTGAACCCTTTATTTAACAGGACTGGAAGAGCGGGATTTACTCAACTAGTGTTCGCAGCTCAAAGTCATGCCATTAACTAAAATTGGTATTTTCACTGAACCGTAAAAATGTATTCACCATTGCCTGATGCCTAAGAAGAGTTGTCTTAGAACAGTGCCTTTCAAACTTGCTCTTTCAAATATTCCTAATGGCAGAAGAGAGGGATAGGAGCTGAGCCTAGAGCAATTCAATTTAAGTATGAAATGTTTTTAAAGTCTCCTACTTTGTCTTAAATTTTTATACAAATCTTGTATTCTATTCATTATATATCCTTATTTATTTTAACACAAAATAAGATTTTCCCTCAGGTCCTCAAGGGATATTGATTTTTCTAAGAAATAAGTCCTGTAGATTGTTTACTACATATCTTAAATAATCAGAAAAAAAATGTACCTGGACTTTGTTATCTTAGCTCTTCATAGAAATGTCTTCGCTATGGTTTGATGTTATTTTAAAATATTTTTATAGAGGTCTGAATTTTATAGAAAACTCAATGTGAAGAAAGCACACATGTCTTTTATAAACATATACTCACAAAGTTTGTCTAAAATAGTGCTCAATATCCTTTATACAAGGAGCCATGCAATACATCTCAACCAAGTTTTTCCTGTGTCTTTGACAATCTTTCAGGAGTTTATATATCTCAGTTTGAGGAGTAAGACCTTGGAACAGCATCCTCAGCATCACTTGGGAACTTGCATGTTCTCAGACTCCGGCCAGACCTACTGAATAAGAAACTCTGGTGGAACACAGCAGTCTGTGTTTTGACAAGCCCTCCAGGCAGTTCTGATGTATGCTAAAGTTTAAGAACCACTGCGTTAGCAGATGCCTCAGGCCATAGGAAAAATGATGGAGGTTGGCATAGTCAGCATTTTGTCTTGTTTCTGTTCCCCTTTCAGCTGCCCAGTGCTTTCGTGTTTACCTCTTCCCCTCACCATGTCCCTATCACTTCATACCACGTTCTCCTTTGACCTAGTGGTTTCCTTTCCTTTTCTTAGAACACATTGAGCTCCTTCCTGTCTTAGAAATTTTACATTAGTTGTTCCCTCTCCTTGCAGCACTTCCTTCACCATGACTTTCAAGTGATTGACACCATCTTGTCATTAAGATTTCGGCTTATGTAACAGCTGTTCAGAGACATCAACTGTGAACAGCTAATATAAAGTAGCCAACCAGTCATTTCATAGTGTCACCTTCTTTATTTTTCTCCATAGCACTTACTACCATGTTCCACATTACAAATTTGTTTGTTTGCATATTGTCTGTCTCCCCAACTGGAATGAAAGCTCTATGTAGATAGGGACTTTTGTCTGTTTTGTTTGCATTTCTATCCTCCATGCCTAGAATATTGCCTGGCACATGGTAGTAGCTCAGCAAATGTTTGGTAAAGAATTAAACAAACAAGTAAATAGTTTTAAGAAACTGTAACTAGGAGTCAAGACACCTGGAATTGATAAGGAAAAAAATTAAATAATTTGAGCAATTGTGCCCATAATTTCTTCCAAATGAGTTTATGTCCAGAAGTGAGTGTGAATTGGGAGTCTGAATCTTTAGTTGGCCTCAGTTCCCATTTGCTGCACATGGATTGAGGATATGGCCATGCTACATGCAATTTTTAGACAATATGACTCTAATTTTCACCTTAGACTGACTGTAACTTTATTCTTGAGTAATATGTGACTTTACTGTAACTGTGCTCTGTAATTCTTTCAAATAACCTTTCAATTACATTTATAAAAACGCTCTTTCTTTCTTTTTTTCTTTCCTCCTTCTTCCTTCTTTGTCAAAAAGGAATTAGGAAGACTTGAATATAGTGGGAAGGTACATCTTGAGCTGTGCAGAAGCCTGTGTAGAGGGTTGGGAGATGTGATATATACAGGGATATCAAGTAAATGATTAAACATGTCAAGTAAATATTTTGAGAAAATAAATAAATATGTTGATGACAATGGAAACCAGTTTTTTTACTGTTCAAGAAGGAAGTTACAAATATATAAAGGAGTAAAGGTAAACTGAGCTTTACTCCTTGGGTGGGAATTAGAGGTATTGATGTGAATTCAGTATTCAATATATATAATGTAGAAATAAGTATAGATGTAAACATATGCATGTACATCCCCATACATACACACATACATGTACACATTTATATCTCCTAATTTTGTTCATCGAGCAGTCCTGGGAACAGTGATACCCTGGTAACAATAAGCACACTTAGTGTCCTGATATTCGTTTCTAAGTACTATTCGCGGTCCAATAAAAGGAGCCAGAGTGCCTTTGAGATATGACCACATCTAGGATTGCAGTAGGAAAAGAACCAGATGAACCTTAAACCTTTTATTTTTCCCCAAATGAGGAAGTTCTCTAAGAATGTTGGAGATATGTCAAAAAGATACAAAATACCAGCTTAAAGAGGTTCACACTGGCCAAATCCGGGACAGTTGAGCATATAATACATAATACACAATGGTAATGGATTATAACTCACTAAAAATAGTAATTCATAGATCCATCCAGATGTAAATAAATGATACATAACTGGAGAAAAAGAGAATGCTCTGTTTTACCATAGAAGTTTAACAAATGTAGAAAGAATGATCATATTAGCAAATCACCATTTGGCAACCACCTTAAGAATAATTAATTCAGGTAAGAAAAAACAGATGCTAAAACTAGTGGGTGAAAATGGGACGGGAGATGGGATTTCACATAGTTCCAAAATATCTCCCCACAATATATACATATTCCTTACAAAGAAGAAAAAAAGTTACCATATAGTTGAAAAACAGGGAAGATACCACATTAATCAAGTGACAAAATTTAACACCACCTTAAGCTGACAAATCAACATCATGTATTATTTGGTAGGACAGAATGAGAACATAGCATCACTCTTGTAATATTTTGGTCAAAATGCAGAGCTTGGATCTAATCATGGGGAAAACTTAAGCAAACTCATAATGAAGGACATTCTATAAAATGGCATTTATAAACTTAAAAAAAATCAATACGCCATGAAAATCAAGGAAAGACCAAGGAATGATTCCAGATTAAAGGAGACTGGAAGGATATATCAACAGGGCGCAACCTGTGGTTCCAGAATGGATGCTTCAGCTAGAAAAGATATTATTGAGACAACTATTGAAACCTAAATGGGGTCTCTGTGGAAAAGGGTACAATAGTTCATCTTTATCAGTGGTTTTCCTTCCCACAGTTTCAGTTACCTACAGTCAACTTCAGTCCAAAAATGTTAAATAGAAAATTCCACAAAGAAACGATTCATAAGTTTTAAATTGTGTGCTGTTCTGAGGAGTGTGTTGAAATTTCACACAGTCCAGCTCCTTCTGGCCCAGGATGTGACTCATCTCTTTGTCCAGCATCTCCACACTATCTATGTTCTCTGCCCATTAGTCGCTTAGTAGCCATCTAGGTTATCAGATCAACTGTTGAGGTATCATGGTGCTTGTGTTCAAGTGACCTTTATTTTACTTCATAAGGGCCCCAAAGTGCAAGAATGGTGGTGTTGGAAATCAGGATATGCTAAAGAGAAGTCGTAAAGGGCTTGTTATACATCATCAGAAGGTCAATAATAATCTAACACTACATCACAATGCTTACATCATTCACCACACTTCATGTTATCACATAGGCATTCCTTCATAAGGAAAAAGTATTTTGTGGGGAAATATTTTGGAACTATGTGAAATCCCATCTCTCATCATCACAAGAAGCATAAGTACAGTAAAGCAAGATATTTGAGAGCGAGCATATTTAGATAACTTTTATTATAGTATATTTTATAATTGTTCTACTTTATTATAAGTTATTGTTAATCTCTTAATGTGCCTAATTTATAAATTGAACTTTATCATAGATCTGTGTCTGTGCGTGTGTGTGTGTGTGTGTGTGTGTGTGTGTGTATGTAATAAAACAACATATATAGTGTTCAGTACTACCACAGTTTCAGGCATTTGCTAGGGTTCTTGGAATGTATTCCTCGAGGAAAGGAGAGGACTACTATATATGAGTGTTTTTTGTAACGTTTTCTTGCTACTTTTACATGGGTTTGGCATTGTTCAAAATACAAAGATTTTTTAAGGGCACTAAAATAATAAAGTAAGTTCATACAAGAAACTGCTTATTTTTTATTTAGATTCTGGTATCATTTTTTGAACACCCACTACTGTGTGCAAGCCATTTGCTAGTTAATGATTACTAACATCCTAGAAATATTTACCTAAGGACTAATATGTGCTACATCAGAGTGATCAGAGGGTTAAGCTCCTTTGTTTCCTTCTGTCAGAGAACTCAGTTCAGTGCTACCTGATGTCTAATATCTGAAAATAGTTGTTTCATTTATTTTGCCCCACTTGCTAGTTGTTTACTGTGTGAAGGCAAGTATGGTACCATTTATTCTATCATGGCCACAAACAGAAATACTATATAATTTCATTTCTATAGTCATTTTGGAGGAACATTTGGCAGTTTCTCATAAAGTTAAACATACACTTAGCATATAGTCCAGTCATTCCACATCTAGATTTTTACCCTAGAGAAATTAAGACATATGCCTATGCTAAGATTTGTACATAAATGTTACAGCAGCTTTGTTCTAATAGCCAAAACCTGGAAATGCCTAAAGTGTCCATCAACAAGAGAATGCATAAAGAAATTGTGGTACATCCATATGATGGAACAGAAACTAATGAAGTACTGATACATTCAACAACATAGATGAATCTTAAAACTATTATGCTGGGTGAAAGAAACCAGATACAAAAGAGTATATATGAAATTGATATGGAATTTGAAAACAGGCAAAATTAACCTATAATGACAGAAAGCATGTAAATTATTGCCTTGGGCTTGGGTGGGGGGAAAATGAGTCCAAAGGGGCAGGAGGGAACTTTGTGAAGTCATGGAATTACTATTCCATATCTTGATTGTGATGGTAATTACATAGGTGTATACATTTGTCAAAATACATTGAACTAGTCACTTGAAATGAGTGTTTTATTTTATGTAAACTGCACCTCAATACAGTTGATGTTTAAAGAAGAAATAGCAGAGGAGCCCTTGTAATAAGAAGAAATAAAATCATTCTGCATAGGCAATCATCTACTTTCGAATTTAAGTTTCAACTATTATTTATTTGGCTCTTGCTACACACAAGGGATTACGATAATCACAGTAACGGCTAACATTTAGTAAGTATTTGCTCTGTATATGTACTGTGCTAATGCTTTCCGTGGATTTGTTCTTTCAACAAACATTTATCAAGGTGCTACTATGTTCAAGGCCCTGTTGCAGGCACTAGGGATACAACAGGCTCCTACTTTCATGCAGCTTACAACCTAATGGCTAGAGACAAACAACTCATTAATGAAAAGGCAAGATGGGAAAACTTTAGTCTAAACTCCTAGCTAAGGACACTTTTTAATTAATACACGTGTTTATGCCTATGTAAATACACACTTGCACACATACATGTACAAACTTCCAGACTGTATGTATGGGAGCTTCTGGTGAGCTCCCATCTGGGCTGGCTGCTTTTGTTGCACACACAGTCCACAGTTGCTAGCCTAAGATGCTCCTGGTTTCCCTGCACATCCATGTACAGGCCCTATCAGTTACTAGCAAATACTCTCTCAGAGTTTTCAGGCAAGTATACTGTGTATGCATAGCCATTACATCCACCTCTATCACTCACTCCTTTTTCCATCCTTCCCTAACAAGTTGTTTTTGCTTCATGGAGCCAAAACCTGTAGGTATTCTATAGGACAAAAATAGCCTGGATCCTATGATATTGGGAAGACTCATCATTGAATTCCATCCACTAAAATATTATAGAGTGTCAACTATGGCAGGCCCTGGGATTCAGAAGTGAATGAGACCAAATTCTTGTCCTGAAGGAGCCCATCAAATTGTGAGTGCCTGAAGGTGAACATCATAACCTTTATCAGCCTAATTTTCACCAAACTTTTACCATCCTTGGAGAAACACTGTTGAGCCTCTTGGTCTGTGTAGCAGAACAGACAGTTTTGGTGAAGCAATGTTAGTTCCATTCAGCATCAGTATGTCTGAGCTGAGAGAGCCCTCAGAGATCACACAGGCCAATACTATTCAATATGTGGTCCTCGGACTGTTATCTGTCCACATGTGCTAAGTACAGAGCATGAGAGTAAGCATTTATGGATTTTGAAAGCAATCTGGTATTGTGGTGACATCCAAGA
Source organism: Rousettus aegyptiacus (assembly GCF_014176215.1). NCBI lineage: Eukaryota > Metazoa > Chordata > Mammalia > Chiroptera > Pteropodidae > Rousettus > Rousettus aegyptiacus. The sequence goes on along the minus strand of NW_023416312.1, from coordinate 94,221,570 downwards.
GGGTGATTTTGTATTTTACAGAAGTATTGGTCTGTAATATATTGGGATAAAAGGTCTTTATAGATAGTTTGAGAAGCATAACGTACTCATATCTTATCTTTAGAAAGTGAATTCCAGAGTGAGAAGTGACTTTCCCAAGGGCTCCTGGCTCTTGTTTCAGACCTGTTGCCTAGCATGCTCCAAAATTTATTCAGAGTTTATTTGAGGCAGAATGCTGAATTGATACCGAAAAAAGGTTAATGATGACTGCCATTTGCAGAGTATTGCTTATGTGTCAGGCCCTGCATGAGGTGGTGTTCACAAGTTATTTCTTTTCTTCACAATGTCTTTGTTGTATGTATTATCACCACTTTGCTGATGATGGAAGGTAAATCAACATATGCCAGGAGATAAGTGGTAGAACTGGAATTCAAACACAGGTCTGTGAAGATCAAAGCTCTTATCCACTATAGTATACATATCTTGTCTCAGTGAATCCTTAAACTATCCTATGAAGTAGAGATGATTATTAATCCCATTTTACAGTTAGAGAATCTAAAGCTCAATGAGATTAAATGACTTGCCTAAGATTATAGTTAGCGAGTGATAGAACTGGATTCAATTTGTCTGCTGGCTCTAAAACCCACACATTTTCCCACTATGCTACACTGCCTTAAAGTGTTCAACTGAGAAATGTGAGATAATAGAATATTGTTCTCTTGGTATTGAAGCATATCGGTTTCATGGGAAAGGTCGCAAGGCTAGGGAAGTTCGGAAGTCTAATCTGGGCCTCATGCCAAAGTCTGAGTCCTGTCTGGTTGGCACATACTTAGACTGGGCATATATCAGTGTGTCACCAGTGTGGGCTATAGCTCATGTTGACTGTTTAACTTCTTTTCTGTAGCCAAGTCTCAATGGAATTCTCTAAGATTCTTCTGGACTCTCTCCATCCAGGCAGATGCCAATGATCTTCCCTTCGCCTGGAATTATCTTTTTCATTTTGTCACCTACCTAATGCCTATTCATCATTCAAATACCAGCTTAAATTTTTTTCTTCAGATAAGCCTTCAGGCACCCCTGAGGAAGTCAGATCTTCCCAGTATGTACCTTCATGGCATACTAAAATACTCAGTAGCATTCCAAATAATTATAAAGAACTAATTATATAATTCCTATTTTTAATTTCTCTTAGTAGGATGTAAACTTTGAGAGAGCATGGCTTTGTCTTGCTCACTCACGTATCTCCAGTTCGTAGCTCAGTGCATGACATGCAAGATACTCAATTAATACTATTTTTTGAAATAAAAAAATGGATACATGGATGCAAATGCTGGATTCTTTTGCAACCACGGCTACTGCCTTCTCTGTGTTCAACTAGACTGGTGTTTCCTAAACTTGCCCGATCATAAAAATCACCAGGAGTGTTTCCTAAAAACGTACATTATTGGGCACAGAAGACTGGGGTGGTTCAGAAATCTCTGGGTAATTCTCGTGGGCAGGCAAGTTTGGGAAACACTGACTATATTTGTGACTTGTTTCTCGGTATTTTTTGACAGTTGGATCTTTAGCTTGGTTAATCCTGTTCTTTAACCTAGTGCTGAAATATTAGTTGTCTAAACATCTTATATAGGAGGAGACGCTATGTACAATGTTGAACTTGTAGCTCTGATCATAGCACCTCTGCTCAGTTACATGGCATAGATCACCACTAATGTCAGAATGAACTATAACACACTTGATCCTTGCATTCAGAGACTTCCAGAATCTGCCCCAAAGCTCCTTGCCTATTTTCCTTCTTCTCATGCCCTCTGCTCCATGTGCACTAAACCACTTACTATTCCTTATATGTAGCCCAAATATTTTTATCTTAGCTGTCCTATTTCTATATGCTAAAATGCCTTTCCCCCCATTTCTGTTATCTTCAAATGATACTTTTTAGATCCAATTCAGTGCTCCTTCCTCCAAGCATCCTTCTGCAGCTTCCCATTCTGACCTTTCCTCACGTTGCCTACCTATGATACAAAGACTACTTTGTATCACAGTCTTTTATGTCTCTATGTTATCACTCCTTTTAGGCTGCGAGCAGCTTGAGGGCTGGGAGCATCCCCACGCTCAAGCAATTTCAATGTTTCCTGAAGCATACATGCAATGATTTGCCCCTAGTGGGAACCTGGCATTAGTTTAAGAAATTACCCCACCAGCTCTCCAGCACCATTAAGAAAACAGAAATCCTCCGGTAGAGGCTTCCTCAACTATTCTGCTCTCTCTACCTTCACACCTATACAGGTCCTCATCCATCTTTTCCTTTTGTCTTAGAAGAATAAGCATGCTTATTCCTTTCTAAGGCAAACCTGTCCACAGAACAATTTAAACCTTTTTGATAAATGAATTAATCAGGATAGACCGTTATTCCATGATTTAAAAATGGCAACAACAAATATCAATGACTTAACACACCAAAAGTGTTTCTCACTTGTGCCACATGCAAAGCATAGCTCAGCAGGGGATCCTGCTCCTTAGGCCACTCAAGGTGGTCACTCAAGGTGCCAGGGTGGTGGAGGCTTCATCTTAACGTGCACTTCCCATATCGCTGCAGCAGGGGGAAGAGAGCATTGTAATTATGCCTGGTTCTCAAAACTTCTGCCTGGAAGTCACACACACACACACACACACACACACACACACACACACACAACTTCTACCACCCCTCACTTCTATTCACATCACATTTGCCAAAACAAGTCACATGGCCATACTTACTTTAAAAGGAGTCAAGGAAGTGTAATCCTACCGTTTGCCTGAAAGGAGAAAACGGGTATATTTGTGAACATTCCTAATGATTACCTAAATATATGGAAAGAACATATCTCATATGTTCTATAACTGCTTTATTTTGAATTATTTTTCCCAACTCTCTCTTAAAGGGCACAACTACCTTTCCTTTCTTTGGTTCTCTGAGAGTATGTACACATTTGAAAAAAGTGGAGTCACCTATGACCATGTGTGGATACAAGAAAGTTCAGTATAGACTGAGTCTTGCTTTGTTAGAAAGTCTAGAAATGTTTTTCAGAGTTAAGTGACTGAGGGAGCACGGATAGTTTGGGAAAGTGTCAGACTCTGTTACTTTAGAGGACACTTAATTACACTTAATAATTTGCAATTTAGTGCTTGATGTTCCATACAGATAACATCCGCTTCCTTATGAAGGATATATAAGAAACTATAGCCCCAAAGATACTCTCTGGAAGGAGATTAATTTAAAGAGCATCCAGGTGTGCTGATAATTAACCCATTCACTGTGGTAAGTGTTTGGGTTCGATTCTTGACTTCATTTTGATTTTTTTTTGCGTGTTTGATAATGTCTCTTAACCTTTTTTCACATCATTCTCCTGCCTACAAAGAGGAGATAATACTTGCTTTTAAAGCTTTTTGGAAATTTCAGAGTAGAAGGCTAAGAGTAAGCAGCACAGCATAAGGGAAAAGACTAAGCATAAAGGAAGAGACTATACAGATGAGAGGCTTCAGCTAACGCATTTTAGCATAATCTTAAACATTCATGCCTTTCAAAAGGGTGTATTATTTAGAAGATAAAGCACCTGTTCTGGGGATCAGAAAGACAGCACTTTGAGTCCTACCTCTGTCACTTTCTACCCCTGTAAACTTGGGAAAGGCACAGTCATCTCTGAAAAATGGAACAACACTTAGCTCATTGGCACTATTGTGCTAAGTAAATGAGAGAAAATATACAAGTCACCTACCATAGTGCCCAACATAGTAGATAGTAAGTAAAAAGCCACTATTAAAATCAAAGAGCAGGCAAAGTGTTAGATCATTTAAGGGGATTCAGCAACTCCCAAAATGTCTTTTAACCCAGTGGCCATTTATGTTAAACATTCTGGGTTAAAACATTCTACTTTCATAACTTTTACTTATAATGTACGCAAATACTGAGTTTCTCACCTATTTTTGAATTTATCGTGGTTAGCTATGTTGTTCTCAGAGTCTGTGAAATACTTGGCTTCCATAGAGCTGTTTATACCTTCCAGAGTTACATAGATTCTAACAGAGGGAGATTACCACACCCTTATTTTTTAATGATTGAAAATCAGGACTCAAATATCCTCTGCTGTGATATTCATTATTAATGTGTAACAGTAGATTTGGAGTTCAAGTTATGAATATGTGAATTGCTATGCTGTCACAAATTATGGCTTTGCATATTGAATCACCTCTTATATTAAATATGAATAGAATGTGGATAGAAAGATATATTAATGTAATAAATTCAGCAGAAAAACAATGAATACAAAAAAAAATTCATCAGGCTAGAAAATGTTTCTCTTAAAGTATCTTTTCTCATAGTATCTATCATTTTATTTCTACATATTTTTTCTGCTACTTCAAAGATGAAGTCTCAAATAAATATTTACATTAACTGTTTTTGCTTATGTTGCTTACACAATCTGTATAGAGCATCTAATGTTTGAAATGACTTAGTTTAAAATGTGCTTTCAAATACTTGGTTGAGATAAATTTAAGTAGAAAAATGAAGAGCCTGCATTCCTGTAACATTACAGGTGGGCGGGGCATTTAAGATGATCCCTAATCTAGTGCCTTCATCTGGCAAATGGGAGTAACTGTTGTCCAGAGAGCGTCAAATTTCTTGCCCAGGGATAACTGTTAGAAGCAGAAGCAGGATTAGAAATCAGGTCACCACATTGCCCCCTGTATTCTGTTCCATTTTAAAAACAGGATTGCCAAATTGGAAACTGATAATACCATATCCTCATAGAAGGACTCTGAACCCAGTGCTTTTGACCTTCCTTGGGACACAAAGTGCAAGATAGCTGTCATCTTTATTTTCTTTGTTTCCCTTTGAGAAGAGGACAGGATGAGCATTCAGATATTCCAAAGGAAACAAGTATACAGTGACGTGTCTGACAGGTGAGATCTCTCACTCCCAATTCTCAATAACTGCTGTAACTTGTTGGGTACAAATAGCAAACTACTGAGATAGAAAACAGACTATCCCAGTTTATCTCTGTCTCTCCTTTCTTCACATTTAGGTAAAACATACCTGATCTAGTCTTTGTGGCTCAAGGTGAGACTTGATATAAATCTAAACTGTTACTGTGATTTTGTTGGACTCAAGCTCTTGTGATGATGGGTGAGAACAAATAATGATGGGCACTCCTATGCACTTTCTGTCCTCAAATATACAAAGCTTTGTGAACTGGAGCTCAATGCATATTCACAGTTGCATTTTCCACTGTTACAGTTAATAAAACTTAACACTCTTTGCCATGACATGAAGCGATAAGATGCATTAAAAATATGAAACTTGGAAGCAGTCATTCTTATTTCTGTGAATTAGCCAATGTTCTTGCTTAAAGAAAAAAAATAGTGCTAAAAATAAATATGGTTATCTTCCGATCACACTTAAACATTTTTAAAACTAAAAGAACAAATCTAAAGGAAAAAAAAGATAAATATGTTGGTGAGATTTACCAAGATAATGAAAACAACTTAATAATGGTTGTAAGTACATGGAGGATTTTTGGGGGGTGGGGGGTGGGGAGAAGAAGGTGACTAACACAATACAAGTTAATCATACATATGTATTTCTTGAAAGTAAAGGCTATTTAATGGTGGAATGACTGGACCACCTGCTGTTTATGTTTTTCCCCTGTATTTGTTCAGCCAAATCTTTAATATAAGCCAGTTTTCTGTATAAAGAGACTGGCGATGACATCAATGATGTGATCTTTTAATTAGTAAAAAAGATCTAGTAGGAAAGATTTTCTGAGTACCAGCTAGCAAATATGTTGTTGGACCTCAAAGTAGTTTTATCTGTAGAACAAAGCCTTGATGGCTAAGCACTGAGACAGGATTCTCTGAGGTCCTGGGTTATGCAAAACTAAGGTATACAGGAGGAGGTTGAATGCCTGCTCACTGCAGTGTTGTTTTCTTTAGCACACTTGAGGCCAGGGCAAACCCAACATGATCTGTAACTGAGTTAGAGAGATGGAGGGGATGCCAGGTCCCTGTTTCCTCCTAATGAATTTCACATTCTGTGATCCATTCATGCAGTCATGCAGATTTCAAGCCTTGTGAATCACTTCAGAAACCTATCTTCAGTCTTTCTACAGGGAATAAAAACTAATATTTCTGAGGACTTGTGTGTACCTGGTACTCCACTAGGCTCTTTATATACATCAGATTCTCATATCAACCCTAGGCAGATATTGCTATGGTCGCCATTTTTCTTGTGAAAAAATAAAACTGATGCAAAAATAAAAACAACTGATGCAGAGAGAGGTCATGTAACTTTTCTGTGCTAGCTAGCAAGAGGCAGATTTGGGATCTAAATGCAAATGTGGATACCTCCAGAGCCTATATTTTTCTCACTACTCTGTGCTTTCTGTCATATTATGTTTGCTTGAAAATAAATGTTTTTAAATAAATGCAAAAAGGCAAGTGTTTAGTTGAATTACCTTGGGTGAGCTTTAAAGAGGTGTTCTATATATGGTATTACTATTCTACTGAATTTCTTGGCTAGTATTCTTAATATTCAGCTCCATAGTAAGGCACTGAGTTATGTCTGTAGATTAATTATTTTTATGCAATAGTGACTATTTTCCAAATCGAACAGTCTTAATAGCTAAATTCAGGCATGCATATATGTGTACATGTACATATACACAGAAAACAGATCAAGGGACCTATTGTTATTGCAGAAAGCATCAATATTATGCTTGGTAAAGTGTACAGACAGAAGTTTTCAATTAAGTAAGCAGAATAAAATAGTGTAACTAAAATTGAATCTAAATGAGTTTGAACATTTAAGAATCAATGAAGTTAATGTTATAGTTAACTGAAGGTTAGAGATACAAATCCTTTCTGCTTCACCCTGATGGGAAAACCCATCAGTTCCCCCTTTCTACTTTATTGAGTTGCATTTTTCCTTGGTTGTGTTATTGTGCCAGTCAGGTTCTGGTTTGTGTCTTTAAGACATATATGCATGTGACTTGTTTAAAGTCAACTGAAATGAGTAAAGCATAATTTGGTGATATTGAGCTATTCTCACCGTTTCCATGTTTCTGTCTCTTATTACCTTGAATCCTTATTTTTTTCTTATTCCCGATTTTTGGCATCTGCTTAAGACTTAGACCTCAAAAAGCAAATAACAACCTAGAATCTTTCCATCTCTCCAGCCCCCTTTAAATAGACTGGATCATTCCATTAAAGTCATGCTATTAGCAGGTAAAAACCTACCCCCCATCCAAAGTCCATTTTTTTAATAAATAAGAGTTCAAAGTATGAATCTAGACCACTTGCCCACATTTTCTTTTTTATTATACTTCAATTATCATCCTATGTGGACCTCATCTCCTGCTTTCTACATTGTCTTGGGGATAAGCAATGCAATTTTGAATTCTTGTAGTTAATGATGTCAAACCCCATTTTAGAGCATGGATTTCTATATCTGCACCTAGCTTTATCCAAGGAAACCCTGGGCACAGGTACCTCATGCTCCATTTAAAGCCCTGTTGGATTGACCAGCCAAGCTCACCCTTTGCGTAGCTCCATCTCAGAGAGAGAAGGTGAACAGGATCCTGTCTTTGACCCTACCACTTGGATTGCGGACTGTGTGTGATATTTTCTTCTTGGTTACAGTAGCAACTCTGTGTATCTCATACCTTCCAGGCACTCAAGGTCATCTCGGTTAACATAACTTTCACTGTTCACCTCTGTAAATGGAGAAGACACAGATGAGCAACTGTATCTCTATACATCTCAATATAGCCACATGAAGCTGCTTTTTAGCAGTGAATACTTCATGTTCACTTACTTTCTCTTAAAAGCAAGAGGTGAGAAAATTCTAAGGATGTGACAGTGTGACTGAGCTATAGTAATGAGGGTGCTCCTGCACATTTCTTTTTTGAAAATTAAATTTATGAGTCTGTTTCTGTTTTGTTTGTTTATTTTATTCTTTGCATTCCACATATAAGTGAAATCATATGGTATTTGTTATTCTCTGACTTATTTCACTTAGCAAAATATCCTCTAGGGCCATCCATGTTGTTGCAAATGGTAAGATTTCATTCTTTCTTATGGCTGAGTAATATTCCATCGTGTATATGTACCACCTCTTTTTATTGAATTGTCTATTGATGAGCACTTAGGTTGCTTCCATATCTCACTTATTGTAAATAGCACTGCAGAGAACATAGGGGTGCATAGATCTTTTCGAATTAGTGTTTTGAATTTCTTTGAATAAATTCCCAGAAGGGGAATTACTGGGTCATGAAGTAGTTCTATTTTTAATTTTTTGGGGGAACCACCATACGGTTTCCTATAGTAGCTTCACCAATTTGCAATCCCACCTACAGTGCACATGGGTTCCCTTTTCTCCACATCTTCGCCACCTGTTGTTGTTTCTTGATTTATTGATAATGGTCATTCTGACAGATGTGAAGCAGTATCTCATTGTGTTTTTAATTTGCATTTCTCCAATGATTAGTGATGTTGAGCATCTTTTTAATGTCTATTGTCCACCTTTATGTCCTCTTTGGAAAAATGTCTATTCAGGTCCTCTGCCCATTTTTAATTGGATAGGTAGTTTTTTTTTGTTGTTTTTTGGTGTTGAGTTGCATGAGTTCTTTATAAATTTTGTATATTAACACCTTATTGGATGTATCATTATTTAATATATTCTCTCATTCAGTAGGCTATCTTTTGGGGTTTTTTTTCCTATGCTGTGCCCAAACTTTTTAGTTTGATATAGTCCCATTTGTTTATTATTTCTTTTGTTTGCCTTGCCCAGGAAGATATATCAGAAAAAAACATTACTAAGAGCAATATCAGAGAGTTTACTGCCTATGTTTTCTTTTAGGAGTTTTATGGTTTCAGGTCTTACATTTAAGTCTTTAACCCATTTTAAATTTATTCTTGTGTATGGTGTAAGGAAATGGTCTAGTTTCCTTTTTTTTTTTTTGCATGCATCTGTCCAGTTTTCTCAGCACTATTTATTGAATATATTGTCTTTACACCATTTTGTATTCTGCCCCTTGGGGGGGAGTAGTGGGATGGGTGAAAAGGGTGAAAAGATTAAGAAGTATAAATTAGTGGTAAGGGAATGTAAAGTACAGCATAGGGAATATAGTCAATAATATTATAATAACTGTATGGTATCAGATGGGTATGAGATTTATCAGGGTGATCACTTTGTAAGTTATATAAATGACTAATCACTATATCGTACACCTGTAATTACTATAAAATAATATTGAATGTCAACTGTAGTCAAAATAAAAGAAAAAGAAAAACTTTAAATTTATTGGGGTGATGATTAATAACATAAGTTTTCAAGGGCACAATTTTATAATACATTATCAATACATTGCATTGTGTGCTCACCATCCAAAGTCTAGTCTCCTTCTGCTAACATAAATTTGACTCTATTTACTTTCTGAACCCTCTCCCCATGGCCCTTCTGCTCTGGTCATTATTGTATTATTATCTGTGTCTATGAGTTAGTTGCTTCATTTGTTTATTTTGGTTTTATATCCCATTTGTGAGTGAAATCATATCGTTCTTATTCTTTTCCATCTGATTTATTTTGCATAACATGATACTCTCAAGATCCATCCATGTTGTCACAAATGGCAGTATTTCATCCTTTCTTATGGCTGAGTAGTATTCCATTATATATGTACTATACCTTTTTTATCCAGTCATCCACTGAAGGCCACTTTGGTTCTTTCCATGTCTTGGATACCACGAATGATGTTGCAATGAACATAGAGGTACATATAGCTTTACAAATAAATGTTTTCAAATTTTGAGGGTAGATATCTAGAAGAAGGATTGCTGGATCAATTGGTAATTCTATTTTTAATTTTTTGAGGAAGCTCCATACTGTTTTCCATAGTGGTGGTACCAATTTACATTTCCACTAGCAGTGTTACAAGGGTTCCTTTTTCCTCACAACCTCTTCAACACTTGTTATTTCTTCTTGATAATAGCCATTCTAACAGGCATGAGGTAGTATCTCATTGTGGTTTTGATTTTCGTTTCACTTATAGTTAATGAAGTTGAGCATCTTTTCATATATCTGTTGGCCATCTGTATGTCTTATTGAGAGAAGTATCTGTTCCAGTCCTCTGTCAATTTTTTAATTGAATTGCTTATTTTTTGTTGTTGAGTTGTATGAGTTCTTTATATATTTTATATATCAGCCTCATATCAAAGGTATTGTTTGCAAATATTTTTTTCTCCCATTTGGCTGATTGTATTTTTTGGATAGTTTCTTTTGCTCCTAGTGCACATTTACAAAGGGTCCAAATGCAGTTACTCAGGTACTAGAATAATGAAGTAAACAGAATAATCATTCTGGAAAATGTACTATAATTGTTATTAGATTTTTCTTTGTTTTCAGTTTAAAGGAAGTATCTGAAAGTGTTCTAAAATGAGATTTTCCTTCTTTTGTTTTCTTGATGTTAATTGAATCTTTAGTATATGCTAGAAATATATAGAAGTTAAACCCCACTAGAAATTACATTCTGTGTTGTTTTACTATCAATCAGTAAGAGGATTAAAAAGGCTTAGCATCAATTACCTGACTAGACAACCAATGGAAAAATAAAATTACATCCAAATATAATGGTGATAATTGGTATGTTGGCATATTTGGGCTTCTGGAGACCTTATTCACATGCCCTGTGGTTATACCTTCATTATATCCCACTGAATATATGGCTCTCTGGGGTACCATGAGTCATAGAATCAAGCTCAATGTAGTAGCAATGTTACACAAAGGTGGAATGTGACAGGTGAAATTAGGTCAATTAAACCATATAATTCTGGGATGAGTTACATTAGTTCATACCTGATTGTTGGTTAGTATAAACCATATTTGCCCAGTTCATCTGATTATAATTTTATCTTGTGTTTAACCTTATCCAAATGAGTGAAAGTTAGGCTATAGACAAAATGATGCCAACTTTATTATTTAAGTTATTCCTGGCACTAGTTTTAAGGGTTTGTTCATTAATAAGGTTATAAGTTTTATCCCTGCTCCATGATCAGAAAATTTCTTTATTTAAGATAATGTGGTGCAGAATGTCCTCCTCTAGCTGGACTGTCCTTTCAGCTGCTCTTCAGTGGCTCACTTCTACTCATCTTTTAAGGCTCAGGGAAAGGTTTCTTCATCTCCTTCCCTGCCTCAACCCCTAAAGTCTAGGTGAGGTGACTCTCTTAGGTACACCTCTCTCATGGCCTATAGGAGACAGGTTATCAGATTTCATCCCAAAGATCAGACTCAGAAATATGCAGAGATGTCATTTCAGATGACGACGTGCTGGCTTGGGAGGGATGTGCGACAACCGACAATAGCTTAGCATGGTTACTTTGGTCTCTCTGTCTCACAGAGGTGGTCTGACTGATGGTCCCAGATGTCAGTGGATGGGTCTTATCAAGGCTAAAGGAATGCTCACCAACTTTTAAAACTCACATATACTCTTTTTTGTATTGCTTTTTGTAACTGAAACTTTGCTATTATCATAAACAATCTTGAATTCACATGTATTCATATGTATTCATAATTCAGGATTCATATGTATATTCTGTATTTAAATAACTTGTTTAAACCCTTGAGCAGCTGCCCACATGAGTACATGGCCCCAATCTCCCTTTCACAGGAACCCCCCTATATTGTGTTTCTCATGTTGTCATGCACCAGTGTGTTTATTTGTATCATTTACACCTGGCTATAGACTTCATAAGTGCAGCCAAAGTATTTTGTTCACTAAATTCCTAATGTCTAATGTGATGCCCAGCATAGAGTATGTGTTTAGTGTTATGAACTGATTGAATGCATAATAGCCAGCATTTATTGGATGCTTTTGGTATGTGGCACCATGCTAGGCACTGTCCCATACAGTCATAAGGTAGTTGCTATAATAATTATTCTCACTTTATAGACTAGAAAACAGAATCATAGTGTTAAAAATGACTGAGCAGGTAGGTAGCTGAGTGAGGATATGACTCAGGTTGATTTATCCTCATAGCTTTTGCCCTGAACTATTATGAAGAATGCTTCTTGTATCTGAATCACCCTGCCAATGAAAACAGGGACCTGGGGCACTGTCTCAAGATTTGAATCTATTACTACTGCAATCTAGGATGGACTATCATTTGTAAGTCAGGCTATGGCCTGAGAAACCAGCGAGGTGTTGTCCAAGAAGTATTACTCTGTGGAGAAATGATGGTAGAGATTGGCAGATAGTCCCACTGAAGGGGCTAGGCAGATAAAGATTCCAAATACAACCTCGTGCCAATGGAACTGACGAAGAGCAAGACAGTTTTGAGTGGAGGGGTGAAGCCAGAGTCCTGAGAGATTGTTGAACTGGAAAGAGTAGCTGTGGTGTTGCCTGTATTTCTAAGAATGCCAATCAGCTCAGACTGCTGAATAAGCATCCATCCCTTCAAACAGTCCTAATTTATTGAGAACCTTCACTTGGTCAGCCACTAAAGATCCAGAGGTAAGCAAGCCATAGCTCCTGGAGCAACAGAAAAGGAGATTCTACACACTTCCACAGACTTGGGTGGACAGAGGGTACTCACATTTCCCTGCATCCATGGCTGCCCAGCAGTAATTGATGCCGATAGCACATTCTTATTGAGCAGTCAGTACAAATCAGGTACTGTTCCAACTGCTTTTCATGCTTTAAAACATTCTATGCTTACAACAGCTTTTTCAGGTAGGTATGATTAGCATCATCAAGTTACAGATGAGGAAATGGCAGAACAGACAAGTTAAGGGACTTGCTCAAGATTGCACAGCGAGCAAGGTCAGAGCTGGGACTAGACCTAGGCAGTCTAATTCCACAGTTTGAGCTCCTAACTTTCACATGCACTAGCTCTCTAGTGTTGCTCATTCACTAGGTTCCCTTTTAACCAATCACATTTACTCATCCTCCACAGCTTTATTAAGAACCTACTCTGTGTTTAGCACAGAGCTGGATGCTGAGAATGTAACAGAGAAGATAGGCAAGGTTCTAATACCAATACAGAAGAATTGTTAACTGGCCCATGAGATTTGAGAAGGAAAAGACACCCCACCTGTCTCCTTCAGTACCATGTCCCTCCTCTATTGTCCAAAGCTGCACATATTTCCCAGTAAAGGCCAGTACTAAATCAAGAGAAACAACACCCACTCTCATGGCTCTGAAATGATAGGACTTTGGTTTGAATCCCTTCTGTGTTGAGATTGACCAGTGTATGAGTATAATAGCAAACAATCCAGCCATTGTATGAAAAGGAATTCATACTGGAGATATTTAATTCCTGGAGCCAAGGAACTTAATTTGACAGCAAGCATATTGATTGAGAATCTGTCGCCACACTACTTCTCTGGAAAAATGGCTTTGCTTGTGTAAACTTCAGAGCATTGGTCTGCAAACCCCTAGGGCAGTGTGGACCAGAGTCAGCAGAGGGCATTTTTAAATGAAAGGACATGTCCAGTTGTATTTGTCTGTGCCTATTATTATTATGGTGAATATTTAGTGTTATTGCATAATTTTATTAGTTAAAATAAAAGTAAACTTATATAGAGAACAAGGTAAATGCATGTTTAAAATGTTCTTGCTTTCAAGTTGAATGATGAATTTCATTGAACATTCAATTTTAAGGATAGCAACAGGAGGGAAGAAAAAACTACCTTTTGGAAAACATTTCATCTGTACTATGTGGGAAGCTCTTTTATAGTGGAACACAGGCTATTATCTGCAGAATGTGTCATACTTATCTTGGAGTCAGAGGATTCCATATTACACCTCCACTTTGAGTCATTTTAATCCCATCCTGCCCTTTTTACTCTGATTTCAGTATCTACTTTGATTTATTGGCATTTATTGGGTTTTAAGAACCACAAATGCTAGAAATCAGTATTTTGGATTAGCAAAAGAGAAAAGCAACTTTAAATTCCAATGTACAGATGTTGACAGAGAGCTCAGAACAGAGGCCCTGAGAAATTTTACATAATCTATCTGTTCAACACTCATTTTTGTGGGCCAGATCCTGTTCTATGGACCAGGATACAAAGCTCAATAATATATATATTTTCCTGGCTCAATGAGCTTGCAGTCTATTGGAAGAGTAAGACACAGACTGATGAGTGTAAAATGGAAAGTGAGTTCTGAGGGATATCTGAAGCTCGGTTAATTCTAGCAGGAGTGTATAGCTGTAGCTGGGGTCCACAGAGAGGGTAAAAGACTTTTGAAGTGGGAGCCAGAGTGGCAGTACAGTTGTAGGTTAAAACAGTGTTGGTTAAGGGAACCAGCTTTTGGATCAGCCAAATCTGTGCCAAGGCTCTATTTCAGGACCTAGGAGCCATGAGGCTCTGGGAGAGTTAATTAACCTCTCAGAGCATCCACTTCTTGGTCTACTAAAGAGTTTTACACAGAGGAAATATATAGTCAGATATCTGCTTCAGGGAGATCTCTCAAGCATCTGTGTGGAGAGTGGGTAGGAGGAGGAAGCAGCGCTAGAGGCAGGAATGGAAAAGAGAGAACCCAGCTCTGTTGAGGAAATCAACATCTTCAAATGCAGGCTCTTTTATATGCATTGCCCAGCATCTGGCAGTGCCGGTGCTGACAATGATTCACCATATACAGTACTTACTTCAGGTTTGGCAGGTGGCCAGGGGCCAATGAGAAATGCTCCCCCTCCTCTCTGTTCAGCACACAGGGCCCATTCAGTATCATCCCTTTAGATGATGGCTGGGCTTCTTGCCCTCCAATCCCTGGGCTCCACCAGACCCTGGGGAAATGACAGGCCCTGGGAATCAGAGAGACAGTACTCTTCCTCATCACGCTCAGCTGCCCTACTGTCTAGGAGGTCATGGATTGTCCCGGAGGCAGCAAAGCTTTTAGTGCATTTGCTAGGAGGGTCTCGTGGATATCTACTCTGTCTACCTCTGCACCCCTACCCCCAACAGGACATGGGCAAGCTGCATCTCTGCTGGACTGGAGCCAAGATGCGTGCTCCCTTGCAGCAGAAGGGCTTGTCCCTGCTCGCTGGGACAGTGCTTGCTTACAAGGGAGATTTTAAAGTGGTTTGAAGTTTTTCCCAGGGCATGTTTTCTGCTCTGGTTTTGGTGATACTCTTCAAGAATAGCAACAACAAAAATAGGGCCTATTCCTTTCTATTAAGGGCCTTGTGAAATCAGCTGTAAATAAACTTGTTTAACTTTTTAAAATTCAGTTTCCCAATGTATTTGGCATTGAACTCTTTTCCCCATATGTCTGCTATCAACTCTATTGAAATAATTTGGGGAATCACCACTGTAATGAATCTGGGAAAGGTAGGAAGGATGCGCGGGTGTGGTGTAGTGGAGAGTGACTATTTTGGAGTCAACGTCGTACTTTATTATCTATATAACTGGACAAGTTAGTTAATTTAATCCTGCTGAGTTTCTGTTTCTTCATTTGTAAAACTGAGATAACACGCAACTTGAGGGTTGTCATAAGGATTACCTGAAACTGAATAGGTAAAGCTTCTGGTATATATGAAGTCATTAGTAATTATTATTTCTGCAACGTGGACAATAATGGAACTAGTCTTCTAAGGATTAGTTCTGCCAATACAATTGTATTCATTCACTAATGTTATAGCTGCAAAACCTACAACTGACACAAATATGATTTATTTGAAACAGAACATTAGATTGATTTCAGGACTGAGGATAGAGACAATACAGAATGGTTTGCATTTCTTTCATGAAAATTGGGGCTAAGTGGAAACTTGGATCTCTGCTTCCTAATAATGAACAATGCAGGCACATCTTATTAAAAAGATTCCGAGTCTTCAAGTCTGTAACACTAAAAGTTAAATTTTGTTCATTGTTGTTTCTGTTTTCTACCTGCATGAAATCAGATACTGGACTGAGATGTGAGGAAATTCTAAGCAATAGAGAAAGCAGTGTGATTTCTGGGGCCCATTGCTTGCCTAAAATATTCCCCCACCTGCTGGCTGTTGCTTGGAATCACATATCACAAAGCTCTTTTTGCTATTTTTGGCTATAATTACTGCCATGTAGATGATAGATGGACAAATGGATGAACAGACAGACGGATGGATGGATGGTTGGCTGGGTACAGCATAAAGTTCCAGTCCTGTTATCTTGCTAAGTTGCCCTTTTATACACAACAGCTCTTCCCTTATATGATGTCTGTTTTGTAGCTTCCGACTTATCTTTTCTCCCAGTTACACTTCCCTAGTTTTTTTTTTTTGCTGTTGCCTATATGTCACTCTCAGTCTCCCAATCCGCTGACACTCTGCCTGCCACACCAATTAAAGCAGGTCCATTATTCACAAATGTTGCTACAGCCCGTATACTCAGACCTCTCATATGTGCGCCATAGATATTTGACTCTTGACAGCCCCTGCCCTCATTGGCCCCTGCCCTGGTTTGGAGTTCAGAGGCCAGAGGATAGGAAGGTTTCTAGTTCTGTGAGTGGGAAGGGAGCAAGAGTGGGAACAAACGTCAGCAGATGACACTCCCTGACATTGCTTCCCCTTTCTCAGAAGTGGTGTTTTGTTGGTTGCTTTCCCACAGCTGAGCTTGTCATAAAAGGAGCTCTGTTCTCCCAGCATTTGTTAATTGCAGCATCACCGGGTTAAAAAAAAAACTTTCAAGAATGTAGGGAATCTTGTCTTAGTTCATTTTGATACCTAGTTCCTTACTGCGGTGTCAGTTTCTAATCTTATTTTTGATACACCAAAAGTTAACAATTTAAAATCATACTGACATACTCGAATTTTCAATATTTAAATAACCCCCTATGCTAATTAAGTGTAAATTACCTTAGAAGTATCAGGTTTCAGCTCTGCATATCACCCAACAGTTACATAATCTTTTGAATTCTGTCAAAACCAACCATTTCAAACAGGTTTAGCTTTTTTAGGAGGGTTCTGTTAATATCTAGTGAATATCTAGGCCTCTCAGTGAAAATTTTTTGACAACTAATTTTCTAGCGCAGCAAATACCAGTTATCCTTGAGAGCTGGCTTTGATCTTTTGATCTGGTGATGATGTGGGTGTGAGTGTGGGGGAAGGAAAAGGCTGGGTATAGTTCACTTGGTGATTTCTATGGCAACTTTCACAAGATTAGAGTGAGAATCCTAAAGAAAACAGTGATGTTGGAAGCCATAGTAATTAGGAAGTCTCTTTAGCTGGACTAAATTCCAAAGCGATCCCAGTGGCTTGGAAGTCAGAGAGTCCATTGCAATCTGTGTTTAAGAAGCATTCCCCGGAAGGAGTCCTGCTGATTCTGGAGATTAAGGAAGAATTTCCTGGTGGCAATTAATTAATTGCATGCAACACTTTAATTTAAAATGAGTCACTCTAGTTTTGAAATAAATAAAAACCTCTAAACTGTGAAAGTAAAATGAAAATAAATGTTGATGGCCATATTGCCAACCTTTTCTGTGCATTTAAATGTGTTCGTTTTGGAACCCTGGTGTCAACACCGCCAGGACCACACTATGTATAGTTAAGAAAAGCATTCAGGTCAGTCCCAGAGACCCTGCTGATCTCCCGAAACATGCTCACTATGCCAGAGGATCCAAGTTACAGCTGGGCTGGGGCTGGGCAACTCCATAGTCAATACCTGGGCTCGGTCCATGCCATTGTTTTCTAAACCCGAAAACAGGGCAGAAGCATTTATTTCTCTATCAGGTGAATGCTCTCAGAGACCTCAGGGCTTCTAGAGCCAGGAGGATCTGTGAGGAGCAGAGGGCACCCCAGGGAAGCTGACAGCATGTTTCATCCTATGAATCTTAACCATCTGGTAGGCAAGCTTATTTGTGCATTCTCGTTATCCCTGTTAACCAGATGATCCTAGAAAGCAAAGCTTGTCTGGTCTGTGTCCAGGCCTGCACAAGTGCTGCTTACAAGGGAACTTTTCCATCTCCAACCCCTACCCATGCTGCAGCTCTAAAGCTTTTCTTGAACCCTTTGTGCACAATACATTACTCTATCTGAATTTGCTCATCTTTAAGTGGTGCTCAATAGAAACATCATGCTCTAATTTTTCTGGCCCAAATCTTAGTCCATTTTTCAGTCCTGTCATCTAGGCTTTGGGTCTGGACTAGGTGGGGATACTTCAGTTCTACTTCTACACTGTGCTGTAAGCTCTCCCACACAACCTCGCCTGCACCCACAGGATTCTTATAAAAAGCCTCAGCAGCTGGGTACTGGTCAACTAAGGAAAACACTTCAGGCTTTGCCTTCCTTTTTTCAGCTCCTACTTCCTCAAAGTTCCAGAGTCTCTGGTAACACCATCATAAGTCACCATTTCTTTCTTTCCATGTTTAGACTTGATGACTGAACTCTAGCCTCTTCTCCAGGGCTAACTCAGAAATTCCACAGGCTGTGGTGGCTGCAGATTATGTCAAGATTTTATACTGCACAGCCCTAAAGAACCCACTCCAGAACTCTCTTATAGGGCAATACAATTTATAGAAAGAGGCTGGATGGTTTTTGTCCATCCTCCACCATGGCTTGGGGCTTTATTGGGGCAACTGGACTCCACACTAACTAAACCCAACACTGGATTGACCAGCAGCTGGAATTTGGCTCTTTCTTCTTCAGCATACTCATAGCTCTTTGCTTGACTTTGGTCCTTTATGTCAAGCCTAGGTAAGAGTTACTTGGCTCAATACCTATCGCTCTCCACAGAGCATGAGATCCTCAAGGGTAGATGAAGCCTTAATCCCCTTGTTCCTCCCTATAGTGTCCATCATATTAAAGGATTCCAACAGTTTCTGAAGTGAATTAACTCTGTTGTTACTATCCATCATGACCAAACTCTTGGAGAGTATAATCAGCAAAGAAGCAGAAGGGGAGAGTAGGTCTGATGGGTAGGCTCAAGTTTCTGAGAATCCATGCATGAAAACAGCACCTTAAAATACTCTTTGAATACACAATGTTTTACATTTGACATTGTAAAGCCTCTCCTTAGAAGTTTGCTTTGGTTGATTTATATTGGGTTCATTTATATTTAAAAATCCCATCTCTTTGTGTTGTCACCACTAATACAAACTATTTTGAGATTTCTAATAGTATAAAGATGATAAATAACCCTCCTTATGGGATGAGTGGTGCTATTTGAACAATAATATGATCTTCCACAGGCCTCCTCCAGGCTCCTTCATACCACATTTGTCCCAAAAGGACCAAGTTGATTTTGTACTTGAATCATGGTATTTTAATTGTAAGCCTGACCTCTGTGGTGCCCAGAGAGTAGTTTTAGGACAAGCCCCCCAAGCCTCTTGGGTCAGAGAGATTTCCTGACCTGTATTAAAAGCCCCCTCAGGATCTGTGGCATCAATGAAAGAGATCTTGTTCAGAAGATCCTTCTCTCTATAACAAAGGCTTTCTTCTCCTGTAAGCAGGGCCAACCAGAACAGACTTGTTCCCTTCCTGAAGTTTCCTGCATCCATAAAGTAAGCGTGAGCATCAGCAAACCCGACATATTTTAAATTGTAGTCACTAGCATTTCTTTAGATTTATGTATTAGCTGTTACTTTCATCACGCTGTTGTCCTATTTGGTTTCTGTATTTTATGTTTACAAAGTATCCTGCATTCTCCTTCTTAATCATAATCTTCCTTATAATTGCTTTTATAATATCTGTCTCCCCTGACTTATTCACAGGCACTCACCTCTATGACCAACTGTGCTCATCCTACTTCTTTATATCAAGCTAGATCTTGAGATATTCTTGAACATTTCTCTAGGAGCTGGAATGTTGAGTTCCTGCTTTAGGATACATTTATGAGATCCATTCTATTACACATTCTACATATCAGCTTTCTAAGACCTCCTTTTTACTCTTTTTCTATCCTCACTCTTATTACTGTAGACTTCTAAATTTTCATCTTTATGGAAGTTGGCCACACAAAATTTAATCTCATGGAACATGGAGCCAAAATTCAAATGGGAAACCTCCTTCTGGTTTTGGCAGTCCTGCTATCCGTAGAGAGTGAGAGACTGCTCAACAGTCCCAATCCCAGAGAGGAGCTTTGTGTGTAAGCAGAAGATTGCCTTCAGGTCATTGACCAGTGCCATGTAGATGATACCACTCATCGTCACCCCACGATGTGTTTGACCTTTGAGGAAAGGGGACTGACCACAGACATCCAGGTACTTTGCTTGCATGCTAATATTAAAATCAAGCCAGAAAAATGCACTAATGTTTTCTGTAAGAAAATAGTTAGCTTACAGCACAGTGGGTATAATGTACTCACTGATCTGTTTTTCTTATCTACCTGTCAAAACTCCAGTTTGAGGATTCCTATCAAACTTATTTTAGTTTGCAAAGAAAGGCTGTTGCCATGGGTGTTGGGAAGAAAAGCATCATTAGGTTGGTGACGACACTCTACAATCTTTTCATATACAAAACCAGTATCCACAAAATAGAGGAAGGCCCAATCAGAGAAAGATATTATAGAACAATTAATATCTCTCTCCACACCCCCTCTCTATTCCCCTCTCTCACATACACACACAAAGATAACTGCTAATTGGAAGACAGCTTGTTTGGTATGGAATTCCTAGGGACTGAGATAGCAGCAGAGAGTCCAAACAGCACCTTCCCTTCAGGCAAGGCAGCGGTTTTCTCATCTGTAACCTAAGGATAATTATAGCACCTATCCTATAGGGTTACTTTTGAGGATGCAACATGAGAATACATGTACATTGCTTCACAGAGGGCGGGAACATAGGAAGTCATCAAAAATATTAATGTTAATGTGCATTGTTTTTATAAAGCTGTTACCTGACCAGATTTTGAAAATGGAGGTAATGCTATGCTTTGTATGGCAAGATGATGCTCTGGAGGATCCTCGGGTAAGTGTGCAGTAAGCATTGCTTCTCCAGAGCTGCGATCGTGATCCCACACCCAGTTCTAGATGCTTTCCTCAGGTCATTGTTTACACTAATCACTCAGGTGGCTGCCCAAGGCTGCCACTACTGCCTGGGGCAAAGAAATGGAGTCAAATAA
The DNA here is from genome assembly GCF_014176215.1 of Rousettus aegyptiacus. Taxonomy (NCBI): domain Eukaryota; kingdom Metazoa; phylum Chordata; class Mammalia; order Chiroptera; family Pteropodidae; genus Rousettus; species Rousettus aegyptiacus. The sequence continues at coordinate 94,200,522 of NW_023416312.1, read as the reverse complement.
AATACACATATGGCCTAGATTATAATTCTATAACAGCTCCTGTTTGTTGGGTGCACTTCTATGCACATGGCATTGTTCCTGGTTCCTAACATACATGATCTCATTTTCATTTAATCCACAGAACAACTCTAAAGGTAGGCACTGTCATTAGCACCATTTTACAGAGTAGGAAAATGAAACACAGAAAGAGTAAGCACTTGTCTAATGCCACCTGGAAATCTAGTAAGTGGCAGGGTCGGGAAAAGCCTATCTGGGCTCAAAGCCTGAGTTGTAACATATCAGATCTGAGACTATTGTAATATCAGTAATAATTGGAAAAATTTTTCTATTTATTCTTTTTTATTTTTCCCTAGGGGCTTATGTCTATTATGACTTCAAAGAAAAGACTATGAAAATCTCTTTTAAAGCAAAATGATTATAAGTAACTTTTCCTCATATACTTACAGATTTATCAAGGCACTTTTATGAAAATTCCTTGTTCAGGATTAAATTCTTCAGTTTATAGGACTTGATAAATTACTTTGATACACTTAGCTACCTCTTTAGTATCTCTTTAAATTAAATTTTTAGTGTAAGAGCAGAGAACACTGACAAAAATGAGAAGTCAAAATAAAATGACTACATACAGAAATCTGTATATAGCTCTAAGATTTCTGAATGTCTCAGCATTTTAATTCCTATCACATGGATATAAGCTTGGACCTAAAATATCTATAATTTCACTTTGAATCATACATTTAATGATTATTTTTTATGGCTCACTGAATTTGTTTCTACTTCCTCTCTTCATCAAAGCTATGGTTTTACTGACACTGAAGTGACACTAATCATGAGGCCAAGTTTGATTTCATTTTAGTAATTTGTATATACATGTGAATGCTGAGGTAGTATTAGCAATGTACCAATATGCTGAATTTAGCAATTTTGGAAGAAAGTATAGCAGAGCTCAAATAGCATGGGATTTTAAGTTGGGTAGTGCTGAAATGATTACTGACCCTGCCACTACTCACTGTGTGATTCTGAATATCTCATTTATTTTTAGTGATCCTTCATTTCCCCATCTGCAAAATGGAGCTGATAATACTTTCTTCCCAGGAAAGATGTACATCAGGAGCATGACAGCTCCCACTTTTATTGAAACTAGGAAAAGGTGTTAATTATAAACCATCTTGTCATTTATGATATCAACAAAAATGAAGAAAAATTTGAATCATTTCTAATGCATAATGTGAAAAGAAACTTTCAGCAGTTTCTAAACATATATACGTATTTCTCTATACTACATATATGTACAACCTATGTATATACATTATCTGTATATACTATATATACACATTTTACATAATATATATTTAGAAACTAATATATATATATACATACATTCACATACATATATACATATAAATATAAATATATATTTACACGCACTTGTACACTGGATTAAGGTATATATAGAGGGAGAATAATTAAAACAGGGCTGCTATAATGGCTTAAGTGAGATTGTCACCATGTTGTGCCTCTGCTCAAGAACAAACAATGGCTCCCCATTCTTTAAAATTAAGTTAGAATTACTATTGTCTTCAGTGTTGTTTGTATGCTAAAATAAAAAAAAAATTAGTTTCACCTCCCATAGTTAGATTTCTTTCTGTCATTACATATTTGACTCCCTTTACCCCGTCTGCCTCTCCTCTCTTCCCCACCCCCTACTCTCCGGTAACCACTGGTCCATAGTCCATGTCCATGGGTCTTTATTTGTTTGTCCTGTCCCTTTGTTCCTTTTTGGTTTATATCCCACATGTAAGTGATACCATGTGATATTCAACTTTTTCTGTTCAGCTTCTTTCGCTTAGCATGATTATTTCAAAATTCATCCGTGTTGTCGCAAATGGCAGTATTTCATCTCTTCTTATGGCTGAGTAATATTCCATTGTATATATGTACCACACCTTCTTTATCCAGTCATCTATCATAGGACACTCCTGTTGCTTGCATGTCATGGCCACTGTGAATAATGCTGCTATGAACATCGGTGTGCAAATACCTTTTCGAATATGAGTTTTCAAGTCTTTGGCGTAAATACCCAGTAGGGAGATTGTGGATCATATGGTAGATCAATTCTTAGTTTTCTGAGGAAACTCCATACTGTATGCTAAAAATTTTATGTTATTTTCTTTTAAGTATTTTTAAGTAAAGACTAAGTCAGGCACTGTACTTGGCACTTTCACACAAAGTACCTTATTTAAGTCTCTCAGCACACCTAGGTAGTATTATCTCCATTTTGTAAAGTAGCTTTATTGTGACATAATAGATATACAACAAACTTTAAATTTCAAAGTGTACAGTTTGGTAAGTTTTAACATATGTGTATACCTGTGAAACCATGACTGCAACCAAGATAGTGAATATATTCATCACCGATATAACTTCGCTCCTACTCCTTTATAATCTGTCTCTCCACCCCTCCTTGCCAAAGCAACCGTTTATCTGCCTTTTGTCACTATAGATTAGTGTACATTTTTAAGAGTTTTGTAAGAATGAAATCATAATAGGTGGTTGTATTTAGCTTATTTCAATTAGCATAATATGTTCGAGGTTCATCCATTTTGTAGCGTAGATCAGTATGTCGTCCCTTTTTATTGATGCATAATATTCCATTGTATGGATGTTGATGAACATTTGGGTTGTTTCCACTTTTTGGTTATCATAAATGATGTTTCTATGAATATTAGTGTATATGATTTTATATGGACATATGTTTTCATTTTTGTTGGGTGTACATCCAGGAGCAGCATTGTTAGGGTTAGATGGTAACTTTGTATTTAATTTTTGAGAAACTGCCAGACTGTTTTCTGAAGTGGCTGCAAAATTTTGCACTTCTACCAGAGTTTTAAACTATATTAATAAGCTTACTTAGAGCATGGAAAGAACTTATTTAAGGCCACGTCACTTGGTGTCAAGTCTGTATTTCCCAGAGTATATAATCTCAAACATCCAAGTAAGGTGATGGCAAGCTCCTTCAGGATAGGGATGTTTCTCAGACTTATTTAATTTATAGCATGGGCAGGCTCTTAATGAGACTGCTTAGTTCATAGCCCAGCTCCATCACTTTCTGGTTGTATAACACTAAGAAAGATTCTTAACCTCTGTTTCTCACATGTAAAAATGAGGGTAATGATAGCTACCTCATAGGATTGTTTGTTGATTAACTATATTAATTGTTATAAAATACTTTTCCCAAACCCTAGAACACATAAAAAGTTCAATAAAGATTGGTTATTATTATTGTTGCTGCTGCTGTTATATTTGCACCCAGAACAGATCATGATAGATGCAAAATCAACCCTCCTTAAAAATCACACCAGCAGGCCGCTCTGCAACATATGAATGCCATCTGATTTCCAGAAGGGATAGTTGATTCATTTCTCAAAATAATGTGGCATGGTGTATATAAAAATGAATAAGAGGCTTTCCTGCTTTTGAGACTCTCAGTCTAGTGTGGTAGTTCTTAATCTCTTGGAGCTTTGCACATTGGATGAAAGTTACAGACCTTCCCTCTATGAAAGTCCCCCTGCATAAAGCACTTTGTAACTCATTTCAATCGTGGCCTTTTTTCAGAGGTAGGCATGAGAACTAACATTTAGTATTTACTTCCTCTATGACAGGCCCTCTGCTAGGCACATTATATCCAAGGGTTCATTTAATCCTCAGAACCTTATAAAGGGAATCATCACTTCCATTAATAAGGGAGAAAGCTGAAATTCCCAGAATAAAGTGGCTTTCTCAAGGTCAAATAGTAGCAGTGATGCTTGCTGTTTCCAAAGCCATTTCTCTTCTGTTACCTTTTCCACCTCTTATTTTTAACTATAAATTTAAATACTCTTTAAAGGTGCAACTGCTTCAGAACTTCTATAATTTGACAAACTACATTCAAGCATTTTAGCATAATTGGAGAAGTCAGTGGGCAGGCATTTCTAGCTTGCTGTAGTAGACGCCATCTACTTATGATTCTGTTGGTGAAGTTTCTCTGCTTTTTTCCTCTTGATAACGCGGCAGGATGTCATTTTAAAGGATGCCAGTCCCAACATGGTTCTTGCACCTAACTTGCAACATTAATTATTGACTGGTTGTGCAAAATGCATCCATTGTATAAATGAGCCCATTCACTCTGACACCTAAATTGTCTGCAAATCACATCGTGCTCAAGTCACTCAACTTGAATACAAGGCAGTTTTATAATGTGCTTGTTAGAAGTTGGAGGGTGAAGAGAGTGTTTTTCACTTTCAGACCCCTAATACAATTTGTTAGACACTGCACTGAACAACAACTTTTAAAGCAGAAGAGGACATACTGTATCACTTTCCAGAGTGGACTTTAAATTCTGCTGGTGAGTGTAACGCATCAGGCGGAATCCTAAAAGGTGATTCTGGTTGTATCAAGGGTTGAAGTCCAAGAAGAAGAAGAAATCACTTCCGTGGCTGTCGTTTGTCAAAGCTCAGTGGCAAGGACTGGTAACAGTCTTGGTGTGGTGGTGTGTCAGGTGGGAAAGGAGGGTAGGGTTGGTGGGGATGTGCAAAAATCCACCCCTACCTCTTGGACTCAGACCTGGCTTTCTCTGGACTCAGATGCCAGATCACACTTCTCCGCATCTTCTAAGATGTATGACTTAGGGGGAAAAAGACACAAGAGATGGCATATGCTTTTATTCACTAATTATGTTAAGTAAAAGAGAAAACACATTCTGAGCTCCATTTCACTGTTTTTCATTCTCCTTCCCAGTGTGCCACAGGGATCCCATTTTCAGGACCAGCCATCCGCCTTCCTCTTCACACACAGAAAGTAAAAGGGGGTAATTATCCCCCAGGAGCACCTTAATTGTTCCAATTAACCTGACCACTTTTTGCAATCAAAGCCAGGCAGAGACAAGGATTTAAAGTGATCAAACACCATTTCATAAGTAAGAGACAAGGCAGAGCATTTTCTGTAAAGGATGGACTCAGAAATGACATAGGATTACACTCAGGGACTTTTGTATCACTATTATCAAGAAAAAAAATGACGTTTTAGGAGCTTTTAATCCTACCATCATTGCACCTTTCTTTAATCATATATTATGTGATACAATTATCTATGCTCATTTAAGCTGTCTGTGAGTGAGACTGTTTAACTTCTTCCTCAAGCAGGCAAGCCTGGATTTGAGCCTTCTTTCTAAAACTAACTTGCAACCACAACATTGAACAGGTGACTAAACCTTTCTGAACCTCACGATCTTGATCTGTGAGTCAGATGTTTACCATATACCATCTTAGTCAATCCTCACAATGCTAGGAAGTGGATATTTTCCCTATTTTTTTAGATGATGGAATTCGGCCTCAGCGAACCAAAGTAACCTACTCAAGTTCATAATTTTGCTTCCTGGTGCGTTAAAGTTCATTCCTTCTTTTTTCTCCTGACCTCCTAACATTCACTGAGAACCTACTGTGTGCCATGTACTCTGTTAAGTATTGGGGCATAATGGTAAAGATACTGACATAGTCTCTGTTCCCATGGAACTTAAATAGAATTCACCTCTGTCTGATTGCAAAGCCTATATCCTAATAACTATGCTGTAGAATTTTGCCTTCCTCACATGTTGGTAGGCTCGGATGAGTGAATTGATACAAAAGTGCTATAGTCTTTAAGGAAGTTTTGTTATGTATGTGATACACACACATCTTACAACAGACTTAATCTTTATGATCTTGCTCAAAGCTCCCATGACTGAAATAAGTATATAATTAAAAGTTGGATCGTTGGGATCTAAATCAGCTAATTTTCTAAATAAATAAAATGTGATAGAAAATATATAGGGAAATTTCTAAAGACAGAAAGATTAATGGTTGCCAGGGGCAAAGAGAGGGAACAAGGAGTGACTGTAAATGGGCATGCATTTCTTTTTAGAGGCATGGAAATGTTCTAAAATGGGATTGTGGTGATAGTTGCACAATTCTGAAAATTTACTGGCAGTCTCTGAATTGTACACTTAAAATGAGTGCATTTTATGGTATGTAAGTTATACCTCAAATAAAGCTGTTGAAACAGAAACATAAAATAAATTAATAAATGCCTGTAAGTTAGTCCTGATGGGAAGTGCGGTGACTTCAGGTATTTCTAGGCTGATCAAGGAAGAGACAGGATCACAAGAGGCAGTAACACAAGCTTTACTAGGCAGTGCAGGGACAGGATCACAGGAGAGGAGAAGTTCCTCCCAGCAGACCTTCTAGAGACAGCAGCATGGGGCATTTACCCCAAAGAGGAATAGGGAAAGAGAGCTCCTGGGGAGAGGGAAATTTGGAGAAGGGGCTAACATGTCTAGGCAGTGTTGCTTGGCACCAAGGTGGAGAACCTCTGGGTCAGAGAGGTCTGAAAGATAGATGTGGCTTGGGGTCTTTTATAGACACAGCATTAGTCTTATCTATGGTTAGCAAGTGCTGGGTGTCATTTCACAGGATATGTAAGGTAGGTAGGCTCTATACAGTTAAAAGTATGTTTGCTTGGACCATATTTAAAGCAATTAGATGTGTAAGAATTTGAGTTTGGTGCCACGGGGCTTTGAGCATTAGTCCTAGCCTGCTGCAAAGAAATAAACAACATGAGGATCACCTAAGACCAATACACAGGGGGCATTTCTGGCCCATTTATATAACAGGAAAATATCATGAATTTCTTGCATCACTTAGCTCATAGCAGGTAGTCAGCCTCAAAAATGATAGTGGTTAAGAGCAACAGCTTTGTCATCAACCCAGATAGGTCATATACCTGTTATGTAATGATCTTGGGCAACTTTACATGTCTCAGTTTCCTCATCTATTAAACAGGAAAATATGAACATTTTTCTGACAAGATTATGAGTATTACAATTGGTAGCAATTTTTATTTCAGAAAAATAACAATCTGTTTTAGAAACCTCAGGAAGAAAAGTGGTTTTAATTAACAAAAGTCTACACTATTTCTAATTCGGTACAATTTTAAAATAATCATTGCTTTCAAAATAGCTAACAGTCTTCCATAGAAATGCAAGCATCTTGCCATCAGCACAGTAGAGGAAGTATATTTGCACCAGCCAATTCCCATGGTTTCCGTGGGAGCCATCACACAAACACCCAAAGATGAGTGACTCTTGAGCAGAATGTGTCACTGCTCTAAATCATCAATGTCTACATCTGGTGACAGAATATGCCCCACTGGATCATTTTGAGGATTAGACGAACCAACACATGCAGAAGCACCCAGTTCAGTTACTATTGTTAGGAAATCAAGGCTCAGAGATATTAAGTAGCTTGACAAAGAATACAAGAATAGTAATACTAAAACTAAGATTTCTAGAGGTTGCATTCCTAATCGTTAGGTTCACAACTTACCGGCTATGGACCTCTCTTAGCCTTTGCATCTTTGTTTTTAAAATATGTGAGTTAATAGTACCTCCACATAAGATTGTTATGAGAATTCAATGAGATACATAAAATATTTAGAATAGCGCTTGGCATCTAGAAGGAGCTTGATAAATGTTATTAAGTATTCTTTCTATTACTATGATTATTTTTGCCAGGAGCACTTTTACTTTACAAGTTATCTCCTGAAATTAGGTCACAACTCATGGGAAGAAAACTGGGGAGAGGGGTATGCTCCAGCCCCAGGTTCAGTTGATTTTCCATCCCAGTAAATGTCAACTCCATTCCTTTGTTACTGTTTACAAACCTTGGAGTCATCCTTGACTCCTTTCTCCTTACACTCCACTTCTAATCAGTGAGGAAAGTGTTTTGGCTCTGTCTTCAAAATAAGTCCAGAATATAATCGTTTTTCATCACCTCTACCACCGCTATCCTGGCCTAGGCCATCATCATGTCTGAATTAGATTATTGTAACAGTTTGCTAATTTATCTCCCTGCTCAACTGCCTTTGCCTCCCTCAGTCTCTTCTCAAATCTGCAGCCACATTGACCTTGTTGAAACCTATGTCAGGTCATGTCACACTTCTACTTTCCTACTATTTTCCTCCTTTTCTCCCAAGGTAGCTGCATGGCTTCCCCTCTCAAATCCTGTATTAGTGATCTACTGCTGTGTAACAAATGACTGTGAACACGGCAGCTTGAACGAAACCCATTTATTATTTCACAGCTTCAAAAGGCAGGAATATGGACACTGCCTAGCTATGCTCCCTGTTTAGGGTCTCACAAGACTGCACTCAAGGTGTTGAGGAGGCCATGCTCTTATCCGGAGGCTCAAAGACAGAAGGGTCCATGTCCAAGCTGCCTCAGGTCATGGGCAAAATTTATTTCCTTGTAGCTGTAGAATCCTGCAGTTTGCATCCTCAAAGCCAGTAACTGAGATAGGCAGTCACTGCTATTTTAAATCTGTGACTTTAAGATGCCTTTTTACAGGGCCCTTCTGGTTAGATGAGGGCTGCCAAATGTGATATCCCTTTTAATTACTTCAAAGTCAAACTGATCATGGAACTTAATTCTTTTCTCCCTTTTTATTATTAAATATTATTGAGGTGACATTGATCAATAACATCCAATAAGTTTCAAGTGTATAGTTCAACAGTATGTCATATATATTGCATTGTGTATTTACCACCCATAGTGAGATTTCTTTAAGTCACAACATATTTGATCCTTTTTATCCCTACCTACATTCCCCTTGCCTCTCTTCCTTCTGGTGAACACTAGTCCACTGTCCATGTCAATGAGTCTCTGTTTGTTTGTCATCGTTTTTTGCTACTTTTAGATTTACATCCCACATACAAATGACATCATGTGGTTTTCAACTTTTTTCGCTTAGCATGATTATCTCAAGATCCATCCATGTTGTTGCAAATGGCAATATCTCATCTCTTCTTATGGCTGAGTAATATTCCATTGTATATATGTACCATAGCTTCTTTATCCAATCATCTATTGTAGGACACTTTGGCTGTTTCCATGTCTTGGCCACAGCGAGTACTGCTGCTATGAACATCAGTGTGCATACATCATTTTGGATAAATGTTTTCAAGTTTTTTGGGGGGTAAATACCCAGAAGAGGGAATGTTGGATCATATGGTACATCAAATCTTAGTTTTCTGAGGAACCTCCATACTGTTTTCCATAGTGGCTGTACCAATTTACATTCCCACCAACAGTGTATGGGGGTTCTTTTTCCCCCACATCCTCTCCAACACTTGTTATTACTTATCCTGTTGATGATAGCCATTTTAATAGGTGTGAGGTGGTATCTCATTGTGGTTTTGATCTACATTTCCCTAATAGCTATTGAAGTTGAGCATCCTTTCATATGTGTGTTGGCCATTCATATATCTTCTTGGGAGAGGTGTCTGTTTAGGTCGTCTGCCCATTTTTTAATTGGATTGTTTGTTTTTTTGTTGTTATTGAGTTGTACGAGTTTTTTGTATATTTTGGATATTAGGCCCTTATAGAAGGCATTGTTTGCAAATATCTTCTCCCATTCGAATGGTTGTCTCTTAGCTTTGTTGATGGTTTCTTTTGCTGTGCAGAAGCTTCTAGTTCAATACAGTCCCATTAATTTATTTTTAGCTTTTACTTCCCTTGCCTTTGAGATCACATTCATAAAATTCTCTCTAAGTCCAATGTTCTTGAGTTTAGTCCCTATGTCTTCTTCTATGCTATTTATAGTTTCAGGCCTTAAATTCAGGTCCTTAATCCATTTTGAGTTAATATTGGTGTGTTATGATAGACAACAGTCTAGTTTCATTCTTTTTCAGGTGGCTTTCCAGTTTTCCCAGCACCATTTATTGAAGAGGCTTTCCTTTCTCCACTGTATGTTTTTGGCTTTTTTGTCAACAATGATTTGCCCATATAGATATGGGTTTACTCCTGGACTCTTGACTCTGTTCCACTGGTCCGTGTGTTTGTTTTTCTGCCAATACCATGCTGTTTTGATTATTGTCACGTTGTAGTATACTTTGAAGTCAGGCAGAGTGATGCTTCCAGCTTTGTTCTTTTTTATCATGATTGCTTTTGCTATTCAGAGTCTAGTATGCTTCCATACAAATCTGATGATTTTTTATTCTATTTCTTTAAAAAATGTCTATGGGGATTTGATCAGGGGCCTTAATTCTGTCTGAAGAAGTCCCTTGAACTTTTCCATATAACAGAACCTAGGCACAGGATTGATATCCATCATGTTTACATGTTTCTGATCATGCTCCAGAGGAGGAGGTAGGAATGGTGGGTGCTAGCATAGATTTATGTCTATCAAACTTTCTTTAAACCCTCGATCAAATAAAGCCTATTCCAATTACACCAGTTAATATTGTAATCTACCCCTCTCCCACCTCCTGCCATGCTCCAATGACTTGACTCTGTTTTACTTTTAAAAAAATAAATTTTATTTATTAGAACAATTTTAGAGTTACAGAAAAATTGCAACAAAAGTACAGAGAGATCTCATTTGCTCCACATTGGGTTTCCTCTATTATTAACAACATATATTTTTATGGTACATTTGTTACAATTAATTAAGCAGTATGGATACATTATTATCATTAACTACAGTTTATACTTTATTCAGATTTCTGCAGTTGTTTCCTAAAATTCTATTTAGAGTCCAGGATCCAATCCAGGAAAGCAGATTATATTTACTGATTGTGCCTGGTTGGGCTCCTCTTGATTGTGCCAATTTCTCGGACTTAAATGGGAATTTTGACAAATTGTTGGAGTCTGAGAGTGGACTAGCTTGAAAGTAAGAAACTCATAATGGCAGCAGTCTTAAATAGAGCCTCAGTCTTTTGTTTGGTGCCCCACCAGTTTCTTACACAGAAGAGCCAAGAAATATCTCTTGGCTCTGGAAGGGAGGGAGGAAGAGTAATCATTATAAAATATTCTCGACATAAAAAGCCAACCCTATAGAGGAAAGACTTTGCCAGAATCTTAGAGAATCTGTGGAAGCACATTTACTTGACCCCAGCCACGTCTAGCCTTCCTGGCCAACCTAAGGGTAGAAAAAAGTACTGAAACAATTGTGAAGATTGCAGTCCAAGACCGACCAAAGCAACTAGAAGAGAGAAAGGGAATATAATGGTGACCCATCTTCAATTTTTCTTACATAGTATGAAGAAAGCATCAGAAAACAATTAAGGTGGGCGCCTCATTTTTGACTAGACCTGTTTCAAGGAGGTGGGAAGTGGAAGACAGAGTTATGTGCATGGGTATGACTTTTCACTACACACTGTCCCTACCCAATGGTAAACATGGCCAGACAAGCACTGTTGAAATTGACTTCTCTGGTTAGTAGTCTTTCATTTTTGGTAGGAGAATAAAGGAGTTGAAGAGAAAGACAGTGGCACTAAATGACACTGTAGTGATTGATCATCTCAATGTGCAGGGAGAGGGGGCACATGGAAGGGATGGGCAGTTCAGGAAAGACTCAAGAAATAATGCTTAGCATAGTCTTTAGGGATGAGTAGGAACTAGGTAAAGAAGGGGGAAAAGGAAGGAGGGAATTTCCAGCAGAATAAGAATCATGAACAAGAAAGAAAAGAACCTCTTTGGGCATTTGTAAGGAATCAGACATGACTGGAATACAGAGTGTTATGAAAGGAGTAAAGCAGGGTTGGAAATTGAAGTTGAAGAGGGAGGCAAGGTCAGATTATACAGTGTCTTGTGTGCATGGCTAGGAAACTCATTTTTTTTTTTATTCTAAGAGCAATAAAAAAAAACATTGAAGGCAAATAGTACCAACATATTTTTTTATTTTAAGAAGATGATTCTGATTGTTGTATAGAGAATGGATTGTGGGAGGTTGGTCACATGGAATATCAAAGACATCAAATAGGAATCCTGGTTCCTTGAATTAATCTAGATAAGAAATGGTCATAACCTGAACTTAATGGTGACAATTGTTATGTGCAAGAGTGGGTGAATTAGACAAAAATTAGAGAAATAATTGAGAGATAGAATCTGTTGGTATTGGTGATTGATTAGATGAGGGCATGGAAAGGGAAAGAGAGAGATTCAAAGAATGCAACAACTGGTTGTAGGACTTTGCAGTCAGAATGATTTGCAGAGGATTCATTAATTGTTTGTCACTTGTCAGGTCTGTCCTTATTATTGATAAATCAATTATGGCCAAACTGAGTTTGTAACTTTTTAGTTGGACAACTTAAAAAATATTTGAAGTATTTACTACCCTGAACTATTTACCTGATTGAGTTATTTTTAAATTGCACTGTGAGAGTATTGCCAAGTACTGAAAGCTGACACATCATCTTAGCAGGGGTGAAGTTTGATTGTGAAATTGGACATGAATTTATCTGGCAAGAACACAATTTCTGAAGTGTTCTTGCCTAAAATGTTTCTTCTCATATCAACTTATGAGAATATTAGAGATGAAATTTTAAAGGTCAATCAATATAGCCCTCTTTTAGGCATAGATGAAACTAAGACCTATAGAGAAGTGGTTAATGGACCTGCCCATGGTCACATGGTACCTTTGAGTCAGGACTCAAAGTCATTGACTTTCAGACCATCAGGTCCAATATTCATCAGACTGTCTTGTACCCCCATGTATGACTTTTCCAAATGCATATAGGTGCTGTTTTAATAAAAATGATAAAATATAAATATATTTGAAAGCATCATTAAACTTAGAGGAAGTTTATAAAAATTAATGTCTTTTCCTCCCAATCAACAAAGACTCAAGAAGTAAGATCACAACTCCCCTCATGTGGAGGTCAGGACCTTTGATAAGGCCATTGATAAGGTGTTCTCAGAATCAAAAACAATTTGGAAACTTCTAGTTGTGAGTTGAATCCTGTCCCCTAAAAAAAATTGGTTGAAGTCTTAATCCCTAGTACCTGTGAATGTGACCTTATGTATTTGAAAATAGAGTTTTACAGATGTGATCAAGTTAAAATGAGGTCAGACTCAATTAGGGTAGATCATAATCCAATAAGACTGATGTCCTTATAAGAAGAAGAGAGGAAATACACAGGGAGAATACTATGTGATGACAGAGGCGGAGATTGGATATATGCATCTGTCAGTCAAGGAACACCAAGGATTGCTGGCAGCACCAAAAACTAAGAGAAAGTCATGGAAGAGATCCTCCCCTAGAGCTTTCAGAGGAATCATAGCCCTTCTAACACCTTGATTCCAGACCTCTAGCCTCTAGAACTATGACACAATGAGTTACTGTTGTTTTAAGCCACCCAGATTGTGGTAATTTGTTATGGCAGCCCTAGCAAACTAATGCACTTCTCTTCTGCAAACAATTGGTGCTGAGGGCTGCAAACAGACTGTGGGAGACAACTGTTCAGATGGAATGTTGTCCTTATGTGCTGTTTATTTGCCTGACTTATTTCCCTTCATCTAGATACTACTGCTTTCAGCATAATACTTCTCCTTCACCTGCGCAATGTACCAAATAGATTTTAACTAAGGTCATCTATCCTGTCCTCCTCCCCTCTCTATCCCTCTTCCCCCTTCTATCTTCGGGGATGAAGGTCTTCCACACAGCACTTGTAGATTAGATTTATTTTAGAGGATGAAAGTAGATGGGATAGCGCAATGATTACTTTTATGAGCTCTCCTATACTTTCACTTTTTTTAAAACTCAGTTTGCTTTTATTAAAAACATTAAGAGTTATTTTCTCATTGGTTTTTCCTCTCCCGATTGAGACCTGTATATCTTTTTATCTGAACCAAACTGGAAATCTAGCTTCTTTTTGCTATACCAACCAAAGATCAAAGCAGAAGTCAATATCTAGGAAAGATGACAGAGAATCGTGAAGGATGATATTTCAGTGGCATAAAATAAATATAAGTATTCTCCTTGGCAATTCTGTTCCAATTAGATACACTAGTGACCTCCACACTTTATTGTTCAATGTACTCAAATGCAGGGCTTCTTAAATATTAATGTGACACTGGCTTTAAATCTTGCTCTTTCAGTGATATCATACTTGGGCATTAAACTTTGTAGTTGAGAGGGATCTTAGAAGTCAGTGAGCTCAGTGGGGTCTTGGGAAGTGCTAAGACTAATTGATGGTAGAGTTGAGCCTAGAACCCAGGTCTCCTGTGCCCCAGCCTAGTATTCTTTCATTTAAATTTCTTTTTTTTTAAATGAGGTGTAATTTCCTTTCAGAAAGTGTTATCGTTCTTTCTTAAGGTCTGTTCTCTTTGTATGTAAAGGACAGAACTTTTCTGCAGGGTCATCTACTTTAGTACTCTCTTATTTCAACTAAAGCTGCAAAACTTTGCCCTCCCACAAATAAAATATAAAATAAAATAAAATAAAATAAAACTTCAGATAATAAGATAGTTAATTCAAAATATAGTCCCAAATTTAAACAATGGTAATTTGTTTAGATCATTATACTATGACTATGTAAGATGTTTACATTAGGAGAATCTGGGTGAAGAATGTAAAGGTACTCTCTATTATTCTATACTATCTTGTACAATCTTCCTGTATGTGTAAATTTAATTTGCAATAAAAAGGCTTTAAAAATTGAATAAGAGGCACTTTGATATGTACCAATGGCTTTCCACCTAATCTTATTTCTGGAAAAAAAAAACACGTATGTGTATTCCTCAGAGCATTCTTTGTAAATCCCGACCCTATGCTGCTGTAGCACAGTAAGTTAGATAAGCCCCTCTCACCATCTTGTGAAATTTACATTTTGTTAACAGCCATTAACAATCATGTGATAGACTTATTCAGTAGCTATAATTTGCACATAAGAGAAGAACAATATGGTATGAAAAACAAAATATTCTTATGGCCAGTGCAATGATTCGATAATTTTCTATTGGAAAAAGACATAGTGCTCCACTTCTCCTGGGGGAAAAATGTGGTTAGTATCAACTAGAGTCTGAAACTGGTAGATTCTTCTCTCCAAGCCCATTCCTACATTCAAAAACAATGTAACTGTTTCAGAAGAAGCCCCGATGTATTTAATGTTATCTTCCACAATCACCTGAAATGGATTTTGCAATGCATCTACATTCATTAATCAGCTATTGAGTGCCTACTATTTGCAAAGAGCAATTATTTTTGGAAAGACAGGCGAGTAAATAGATTATCATTATATAATTTGATACATGCTTATGATGGAGAAAGTCTCATTATTCTATCAATGCACAGAGGAGGAGAACTTCTAATTTGGCCTTTGGGGTGGGGATGTCAAGGAGGACTTCCTATAGGAGGGACTACCCAGGGAAGAATTTTTAAGGAGTGCATGAGATAGCCAAGCACAGATGTAAAAGACAGTAGAGAGTCATTCTAAGCAGAGAGAGGAATATGAATACAAGTATAAGCAAACTATGGCATGTTTTGGCATGTAGTTGGGTCATGAGCTGTGTGTGCGTATGTGGGAGGGATACTGGCACAAGACCCTTTGTCCCGAACACTTTGGGGAGATAAGAGCAATGTGGACTGACTTTTTTCTCAGTCAGATCGCTCTGGCTGCAGAATGGAAAGTGGATTGCAGGTGAACTAGAATGGAAACAGGGAACCTAGTGAGAAGTCTACTGCAATAGACCAGGTAGAGAGGATGATGGCTTGCAGAATGATGGTATACTCTTTAAAGTGATATTTAAGAAGTGAATTTGAAAGTACTTGGTGCTTTATTGGATGTGGGAGTTTACTGAGAGTAAAATATGATGTCAAGATTTTTTTTGCTTTTCCATAATGAGTTATCTGTAGCTTCACTTTCTTTCTGGGCATCTGCTCCATCTCCTTGTCTTAACTGAAACCTGGCTTTCCTCAGGACACTTCTTTCCTTGGAGCCCTTTCAAATGAAGAGGCAGAGTAAAGGAAATACTATATGTTCTCAGATATAGTTTATGGACATGCCAAAAAGACATAGGTCAAAAAATTTTTCTTACCTTTTTGCACTGTTAAAAATCAATGAAATTTTCAAAAATTGAATACAGAAATACACTCTAGTTTCACTATGAATTTATTATTTTCTAGGCAAATTTTAGCATAGAACAGGATGATAAGGCACAAATAGATTATACTGCCAGCCGAGCATCAATTCTCGCTATGTCACTACTCAAGGGGTGGACCTAGAAGAAAAATCAGTGTGACCATTGCTCTCCATGGCCTCTTCTAGAATATTACTCATCCATGTTGTAGTTAAATCCCTTAGCTATCATGAAAGTCCTACCTATAGTGTAGCTCTAAAAACCTCCCCATACTGCTGTCAGCTACTCTACTCTTTTATTTAAGTCTTTGGAACCTGGTTCACAGACATCTCTTCTGCTCTAAGTTCTAGTCATCCTAGGATGACATCGATGCCCATCCAAATGTCCTGCCCTCCTGGTTCCAATGACCTTCTTCTCTAGTCCTCTTCAGTTAGCCTTCCCTAATGCTACCCTCTGAACCTTATCATTATCCATAACTACTTCACCTCCTAAATCTCTAATTCCAGTACCCCATTCTACTACCACAACTACCTTTCTTTCTAGCTTTATAGTGGAGTTTCACTACTCTTATCATGAATTCTATTTTACCTCTTTAAGACATCTAAACCAATTACCCTTCTATTTTCTCCCAATCGATAAAAATTCTCTTTTCTTCACTTCCCTTTTTAACCAGCCCAGTTTCATAATTAACCATTTCAATAACATCTTTGTCACTACCCCAAACACCTTATGTTACTTGTCTTTTTACTGCATCAACCTAAAAAAAATGCAAACTTGGATCAATTTAACTGTCCAACTTCTCCAGTTGTGCCAATAAGCAGCTAAATTCTGCAAAAACCGTGATTTGACAGAACGGATTAGTTCTAATATGAATTCATGATCATGAACTTCATGTGGTCCCTCATTTCTTCCTGAGAAACCTATTATATTGCTATGGTCAATCTCTTTTCCCTCTCTTCACAAAGAATATATAAAAACTTTTCTTCAGACCTGAGTCCTGCCTCAAGTCATTCTTTGTAGACTAACTTTTATCCTGTCTTACCAAGAAAAAGGAAGATACCAGAAGGGAGCTTCTGCATTCCCTCTGTCAAATATACAAGTCTACATATACCTGAACTATATTGTTTCATCTTCATTTTTTTTAACTACAAAACCTATCCATCCTTCAGTCTGATGCTAGGCACTCAACTTGAGCTTTAGATCTCATTGCCTCTCACTTTTCCATGACCTTTGCATTCAGGAACTTTAAATTTTTGTTTACTCCTTTCTCTTCATTATTTTCAAACTTTCATTCTAAAATCAATGGCTTGCATCAACTTTTAACATGCTTAATTCTCTCTCAATGAAAGCAAAATAAGCAATCATTTACAGACCTCTCTTCTCCCTTGTACAGTTAAATTCCTAGATATAATCATTGCCTTCACTTCCGCCCCTTCTCTTAAGTCCTCAATCCAACACAGTCCAGCTGCCATCCCATTGTGCCACAAACTAACTTTCACTAAAGTCATTAATGAACTTTATGTCATTCAATCTAAAAAAAACTTTACCTCTCATCAATATTCAACCTGTTGACCAACCCTCTTTATTAGAAAAAAATAAATAAAAGATTTCATGACAACCATTTCTCTATTTTTCTTCTTCATTTTTCATCTCCCCATTCTCTGCTTCCTTGGCAGGTATGCTCTTTTCCTCCATGTATATTCTAAACTTCAAACTTTCCCCTTCTTTGCAGTTTGGGTGTTGCCCATGGTAAGAGGGGATGATATAAATAGATGGAGCATCTCTCATCATTGTATTTTGAATTCTTTGATGCTTTCATTGTAGGAGTTCAGTGAAAAAATTTCTACCTCAGACTTCTCACAATCCATCCTCTGAGGTTAATAGCTTTCAAACGGTGTCTGCAGAGTCCTTGACTTCTCTGAAGCTGCTTCATGTGCCACTGTGGGTTAGATACAGGAGAAGGCTGAGCTGATGGAACTCAAGGTTTTTTGCTGGATTTCAGTAAGGCCAGCTCCATTTTTATCTGGTTTATATTATTGGAGTTTCATGCAATATTTCATTTGAAACAATGTTTATTTTCTACATACCTCCACATTTACACACACACACACACACACACACACACACATCTGGCTCAATGGCTGCACTGAGCCTGACACTAAGAAATATAACTGTTGGTATTATTTTAAGTTTCTGATATCTAACTGTCTGCTTTCAGTGCATAAGTCTTCTGTAAAGACAAATTAAGGGTCATGTGTAAAGCTCTTACACAATATAACATATGCTGGTTTCAGTGGTGCCTCATTCTGACTCAAAGGAAAAATATGTTCCTTTATCCCATTGGCTGAACTGGCTCTATCTTGGAATTTCTAACTCAACATCCATTTAATCTGTCATGCCATCTAAAACCTTTTGCTGATGCCCTAAAATGGAAATTGCCAACCAGGGATAGCAACATCTAAAGAAGACTGATGAGTATACTAATTATTTCAGGGGGTAGATGCTCTATAAAGAGGACTGATGGGAAATACTTTCAATGCTAGCTACCAAGAAAAAGAAAGACAGCATTTTAGCAAATAGGATGCTTAATCAGCAAGAGAAGGCCTTCTAAAGATCAGTTTAAATCTTAAGCATGAAAAGGATGTCAGTGAATGTCAAGTTGAGTATTCAGTCTGCTCTCTCCAATTTAAGTTTGATTCAAAGCACATTTATTGGGGCTCGGTATATGTCAAGTACTCTGTCCCATGCATTGGGGCATACAGATGAAGGAGTCATGGTTTCTACCCTTAAAGAGCTTGCAATATATCATGTACAGCTCACATGTCTTTTGCACCAAATGATTAAACCCTAAAGTCTGAGTTACTCAAGGTCAGTTGAGAATGCAGAATACAATGGAGTCAAACAAACAAAAAAATACCATGGCATTGCTCAGTATCTAGTTTTCAGAAAGACCCAGAAAGGAAGTGCAGTTTTTTTTCCAAGGGTGGTTTAAGACGCACAACAAGTTGCCACAGAGATCAGAGAACACAGATACAATAGATAGAATATATCTGGCAGAGCAAGCATATATCTGTTGGGCTAAAAAGAAAATATAACAACATTATGAAGCCATTTCTATAAATCAATAAGACAGGAAGCTAGTGTTTTTTGCATGGTTAACCGTGTCAAAGGGAGCTGAGAAGTCACATAGGAGGAGGACTAAAGATTAATTATAGAATTTATTAACATTACTACTGCTGCTGCTACTACTAACAATAGATACCATTTATTAAGTTTTTATACTGCTTTCCAGGCATTTTTCTAAGATTTTCATTTGCATTATATCATTTACTCTCCCCAGTAACTCTAACTGATATTATTATTTTAATTTTATCAATGAAAAAGCTAAAGCTTAGAGGTTAACTAACTTATCCAAAGTAATTGATATGGCCAGAATTTACCAGCTGGACATTGGTGACCTGGACAGAAATTATTTAAGTGGAGTAGTAGGACTATAGATAGATTGTAAAGGGTTGAAGAGTGAACAGACATGAAAAAGTATAGACAAGGAGCAGAGGAAGCACATTTGAAGGGATTTTTTGTATGGATTTTCTTTTTTAATTAAACAAGAAGGATCTCTTCTTTAATTAAAAGAAGGCAAGAAGAACCAAGTAAAAGACTGATGTATATATAGGTAAGTTTGTAACATTCGATAGGCAAAAGAGGGACTTTTGTCTGATGGTATGTTTTCTTTGTGAAGGAAGAGACAAAATTATCTTATACAGAGAAAAGAAGAATTGGAGTCAGAGCACTGGAAGAGAGTGATCATGCTTGAAATAGACCGTGGAGAGAGTGGAAGAGTCAGTTGAGAAGAGGAACATAACGGGAATGCTTGGCGGTGTCGAAGATTGATTTATTTAAGGTTTGTGACTATGAATTTATAAAATACTAACTTGCACTGTTTGAAGATTTTCTCCTGCAGCCCTGGGATTCTTCATTACAGGGAGAGAAAAGGTGGATTTTGAATTTAGCTCTTGTTGGGATTTGCCAGATAAGTGCAATGAAAGACAGATGGGTGAGGGAGATTAGGATAATGACAGCAGTGTAATTGATGTAATGGAATGTGTAATCTAAGCTGGATAAAGAAGGCAGTGAAGAAAGTCGAGGGCTGATCAATAGGTAGAAAGTAGAGACGTTGATGGACTGAATGTCATCAGAAGTGGGGGCTAATTTAACACTCACAATGGGGATGCTTTAAGATAACTTGAAGGGTTAGAGATAGTGTTCAAGAATGACATATTTTAATCAATGCTTTCAGTGGCAGCATAATTTCAGATAATAACAGAGTCTACATGTGAATGTGGGAGTGGATAGATAAGCTGGAGTAGGGAAGGCAGATTAACTCTTTCTGGATATGCTAAATTTGACATAAAGTCTAGGTGTTTCCCTTTTTTCTGTCATTATTTCTATAACCTGTGTAATGACATAATCTATAGTCTGTTGACATACTAACTTTTGTCTTGTTCTTACTGTAGAAAATCTGAAAAAAATCAAGGTAATGTTGCCCCCCACAGTCAAACCTTGTGTTTTCAAAATGTAGGCCACTGATTCTAAGCTAGAATAGTACATCAGTGCATGTCATACCCCCAACCCCCTGGCACCCCAAGTAGGCACTTTGGAAGTAGGTTGGAGTGTTTTTTGATTATTGCAAAGATTAAGGAGCACTACTGGCATTCAGTGAGTAGTGTCCAGGCAGCCTAGATGTTCTACAATGCTGGAACAGGCTTTACAAAAAGAATACATTTTCTGCATTATTTTGGAATGTCCCACCAGACATTATAGTAGATGTAAAAACTGTTGGCATTTGTAACCAAACTCGATTTTACATAAAAACCTAAATTGTTTGTTAGATATTTTAATGACTATTAAAATTTCCAGAACATGCAAAATTCTGTATAAAATAGTGGAAATAGTTTTGTTTTTTATATTTTTTTATTTTTCAATTATAGTTGACATTCAATATTATTTTATATAAATTTTAGGTGCACAGCATAGACATTTATATAATTTACAAACTGATTCCCCCAAGTTAGTCTAGTACCCACCTGGCACTATACAGGGCTTTTAAAATATTATTGACTATATTCCCTGGGCTGTACATTATATCCCCATGACTGTTTTGTAATTACCAATTTATAACTCAACCCCTTCACCGTTTTCACCCAGCCTCCTATCCAGCAACCATCAGTTTGTTTTCTGTATCTATAAATCTCTTTCTGCTTTGCTTATTTTGTTCTTTAGAGCCCACATATAAGTGAAATCATATGATATTTGGCTTTCTCTGTCTGACTTATTTCACTTAGCATAACACCCTCTAGGTCCATCCATGTTGTTGCAGATGGCAAGATTCCATTGTGTATGTACCACCTCTTTATCCATTCATCCATTGATGGACACTCAGGTAGCCTCCATATCTTGACTATCGTGAACAATGCTGCACTGAACATATTCACATGTCCCTTTGAAGTCATGTTTTGGATTTCTTTGGATAAATACTCAGAAGTGGAATTATTGGGTCCTTCTTTGTCTCTTGTTATAGTCTTTGTTTTAAAGTCTACTTTGTCTGGTATTAGTATTGCTACTCCAGCTTTTTTGTGTTTGTTTCAATTTTCATAAAAGACCTTTTTCCATCTCTTCACCTTCAGTCTGTACATGTCTTTTGATGTGAAGTGAGTCTCTTGTAGGCAGCATATATAAGGGTCTTGTTTATTATGCATTCAGCCACTCTATATCTTTTGATTGGAGCATTTAATCCATTTACATTTAAAGTAATTGTTGCTAAATATATAGTTATTGCCATTTTTACTTATACTGTTTATATATTTTTTCTTCTTCTTAAAGAAGTCCCTCTAACATTTCCTGTAATACTGGCTTGGTGATGCTGAAATCTTAGCTTTCTCTTGTCTGGGAAGCTCTTTATCTGTCCTTCGATTCTAAATGATAGCTTTGCTGAGTAGAGTCATCTTGGTTGTAGGTCCTTGCTTTTCATTACTTTGAATATATTGTGCCACTTTCTACAACGTTTCTGTTGAGAAATTGGCTGACAGTCTTATGGGGGCTCTCTTGTAGACAACTAACTGCTTTTCTCTTGCTGCTTCTAAGATCCTTTCTTTGTTTTTAAGCTGTGCGTTTTAATTATGATGTGTCTTGGTGTGGGCCTCTTTGGGTTCATTTTGTTTGGGACACTCTGTGCTTCCTGGGCTTGTATATGTATTTCTAGGGAAATTTTCTGTCATTATTTCTTCAAATAGGTTTTCAATTCCTTGCTCTCTCTCTTCTCCTTCTGATACTCCAATGATGCAAATGTTGGTATGCTTAATGTGGTCCCCAAGGCCTCTTAAACTCTATAAAGTTTTTTGAATTCTTTTTTCTTGTTCCTGTTTTGATTACATGTTTCTTGCTACCTTATCTTTTAACTTACTGATTTGAATCTCTGTTGTTTTCTCTTAAGGTATTCTTCATTTCTGACTGGTTCTTTTTTATAGTTTTTATGTCCTTTTTTATGCCTACTATCTCTTTGTTGAAGTTCTAAGGTCCTTGAGTGTCCTTATAACCAGTGTTTTGAACTTCGTATCTGGTAGATTGATTGTCTTCACTTTGTTTAGTTCATTTTCTGGTGCTTTGTTCTATTATTTTATGTGAGACATGTTTCTTTGTCTCCCCATTTTGGCCGCCTCCTTGTGTTTGTTTTGATGTATTAGGTAGGGTTGCTATGTCTCTTAGTGTTGGCGGGATGGCCTTATATAATAGGTGTGTTTTTGGGGTCAGTGGCACAGTCTCCCCTGAGCTGAGTGCTATAGGAATGTCCCTTGTGTGGGTCACGTGTGCCCTCCTGTTGTAGTTGAGCCTTGATTGCCGTTGGCATGTCAGTGGGTGAGAGTGACTCTTAGACTGACGGCTATGAGGGTTGGCCATGATCACGGCATACAAATTACTGAGTGGGGCTGAATCCACAGATCAGGATTTGTTCCAGCAGGCTCTGGTGCCTGCCAAGAGCACCCTTTGGGTGTACCATTTGTGGAGCTAATTGGGTGGTGCTCTGGTGTGGTCTGAAGCTAACCACTGGTTATGTTGGTTCTGGGGCCTCTTAGAAGTGTCTTCAGTGCAGACCAAGGTCAGCCACCATTACCAGGTCTGGCATAAATCAGAAAAATGCCCAGGGCAACTCAAGGCCTGTCACAGCCTGTTGACTGCCAGTAAGGCTCAGTTGCTGAAAGAGCCTTGGACAGCATATGAGTTGGATAAAGTGGGGCAGCTCAGGTGTCACCAATGCAGGTCGAGTGTGTTCTCCAGGTTATTGCAGATTCAGATATGGCACCAGTGCTGAGACTGGGGCCACTCAGCAAAAAAGCACAGAACACAACTAAGCCAGCTGCCACCTCCCTGGGGCCCGTGGACTCCCAAGAATTGTCCAGGACTACAGCGTGAGTCAATGCTGGCTGCCTGCTTTCAAAAGAGCCCCTGGCAGTATATGAATTGGGTGGGGTCTCAGGGAGTCACCAGAGTGAAGTGAGGGGAGTTCACCAGATTCAGATTTCGTCACATGGGGAGGGTTCAACACAGGAAAGATGGTGCCTGCCTGCTGGATGCATGGGAGGGCTCAACACAGGGACAATGGTGGTCAGCCCTTCAGTCCTTACCCAGAAGCCACACAACTCAGTCTCTCCTTGTATGTCTCTGGCACCTACCAAGCCACCGTCCCTCTGCCGGAGCCCAGGATGAGTGCCTGGGAGCAAGAGTCTGTATGTGGACCCTTTAAGAGGAAGCCTGGGTTTCCCACTGCCTTCTATCTCACCCAGATAGATGTAATCTACACTGATTTTCACAGCCAGATGTTGTGGGGACTCCTCTTCCTGGTACTACCACTCTGGGCGGGAGAGTGCATGTGGGCATGGGAAGCTTGATCCTGAGGGGGGAAACGTCATAGGTGAGATACCCCTCCTATGACCCTTCTCAACTGCCATATGTGGGTGTGAGACAAGCATGTTTCACGTTTCCTCCCTTCTGTCAGTCTGGACATGTTTTTTTCTTCATATTCTCAGTTACAGGACTTCTATTCAACTAAACTTCAGGTCGTTCTCCAGGTTGATCATTCTATAATTTAGCCATAATTTAATGTGGTCATGGGAGGTGAACTCCCCTCACTTCACCCTAGTGACTCCATCTTGACTGGAACCTTATCTTTATTTGGAACTTTGTATAGCTTTGTTCACCACATCACAAGTTAAGACACTAATATAAATTCTCCTAGATGTATTTGAAATACCTGTGTCTATTTGTACCTGCTATATACAAACTGGCAAAAGGAAAATTTTTACTTCTACGTCCTTTCAAGGGACGTAGGGACATAGAAGCAAATTTTGTTAGCAGATATATGAATTGCAGTGATCTCATTGTATTTCATCAGCAAACGTAATTTTAAGTACATTTTTATTACTATTATTGCAATATAATAATTAGGCCAACCATAATTTTAGAGTTGTCTGCTGCTTTTCAATCTTATTTTGATCCTGTCCCCTGATACCTATCATAGCTTCTCTAAAGCTTCTTTTATTAGCTTTGTTTTCTAATATTTCCCCTATCCCCCATTATCTATTGAAAGACGTGCTCTCTGAGATGTTTTTTATGTATTAAAGACTATAATGTAGACCTTGGATTGTAATGGGATTTAAATTAGAAAATGTGTTTTATGTAATACTTCATCCATACCCACTAGGGATGTAACATCTCATAACCCTTAAAAATGGAGACCAACTCATTTGTGAGAATAACACCCTTGCTCCTTCTCTCATCTTGGAGTGTGTAATTTGGCATATTATCCCCATTACAATAAAGGCTGTTTCTCCTTTTTCTCTTATCATATACAAATCTGTCTGGACCATTATTACTTATCCTAACACATTTTCATTTATTAATTTCTTTTATTTGTTTTCCCTTTTATGGTACAGTTATGGCATTATAGTATAGTCTTTATCTTAATTATGTGAGTGTATAGATTTGATCATGTGTGACTTTTTTTAGTATATTAAAACAGATGTTACAAAATATTTGTTAGAAAAGGGAGCACCAAGTTTGATATAGCTGAGGTCCAATGGCCGGGCTTCCCTTACTACTCCTCCTTTAAGTTAAATATTCATAGGTTTCAATGTTAGTTCCTTCAAGGGATCACACTGCACTTGAGAGAGAGGGAAGCTGGTGTCTGGATCAAAAGTGAGGAGTGACCTGACCTGGAACACTCAGTGGATTCCCCTAGGGATTGAAAATGGGTTTGAGTTTTAGTTTCAGTAGAGAATTCCTTGAGTGGAAGATACTTGTTCTCTGCTTCTAGGCAAATCTGCAAAGCAGAGAGGCTATATGATATGAATGGAGAGGCTAGACATTAGATACTTCAACTTAGGAGCATTGTCAAGTTTCTGTGCTTAAGCCTGATATGAAGGGAATAGAGGAACTTGTGTTTGAATGAAGTAGGTTGGTCATAAGCAAGTACCATGATGGACTGAAGACCAGAGGCCCACCATTACATTTTCTGTACCCTGCATATTCCCAAAGGGAGTGAGAGTCTCCCAAAACACTCTAGAGATTGAATTTTCTATTGATTGTAACAGATAGAGCTAAATTAAATTTATTCGATTTCAAAAAAAAGGAAAAAGTTACTAGTCCTGAAGTGCATTGGTAAAAATTCATACCAATTACGCTTAAATTTGACAATGTTATTTTAGACATATTCTCATCAGAGAAACATTGAGAAACCTTTTATGAGACAGAACTATTGGCATAGCTCTATAACTGCATATTCCAAAGCAGCAGTAGCTTCTGGTTGATCTTCTGTCCTGTTTCTCCAGCACTTATGGAATGAACATATTTTTATCTTTAATTCGCCACAACCACTAGCATCCTTGTGTGAAGGCTTCAGGGAATAAGTCAATGTAAGGTTCCACTTTCCAGAAAGAGTCACATCTTGCTCCAGGTCATATGGTGCAGAGGGTGTGGTAATACTTCTGTTTAAAAAAAAAAGCTTCCAATTATCAAACCTCAGTGCGTTTGTAAAACTAGTGTTTGTAGGAAAGTAGACTGAATTCATCAGGGTCAGACAGCAGTTGGAGTAAATCACCAGGGAAGACCATGAGTGGCAGGGAGAAGCTATTTGGGTGCATACACTTGAGAAATGAGAAAACAGATCTTTGAACTGTGCTTACAAACAGAGCTCTCTGGACATATTGCTTAGGACTGATTAGATAGTGAATTAAAATGCCTGCATTTGTATTTCCCCTTGAATGCCTGTTGCACAATGAATGCTTTTGAGGAGAGATCTATATGGCTTATTTTCTACTCAACTGAATGCTCCGGAGCTCAAGACAAGATATTTCAGTTGTGTGGTTTCATTGTGTGAGTCGTCACAAAATGAGGTGGGGAAGAAATATTGCTCTTTAAAAGTCAGTGAACCGTGGGGATTTTACGTGGAATTGTAAATAGCTCAAACTAGTCAAGGAAAAAATGGCAGATGGACAACCGAAGAGGGTTCAGGCAATGCTCAAAAGACATGGGCATTGATTTGAAAGGGCTTTCCTTTCAGAGATGCAAAGCCTAGACTTTGGGGACTTCAATAGACGGTCAAGAAAATATCCATGTTATTGCTCAGGCTTTTGGCTGAATACCTTTTACACATCCATCCTCAAGACAAGTTTATAGCAAGCTCCGCATAGCACATAAACTACTTTGAAAAGATCCCAAATGGTTAAATTTCATCAAACAATTGGTTACTTTGAAAACTACTCAATTGCATCTGGTCACCAAGCGAGGCATGGGCTAACTGAAGTTGCTTGTTTATCAAACACCTGTTTGAAAATGTACCATGTGCAAACCAACTCAAATAGAAGAGAATTTTTGTTTTCAGAAATAAAATATTAGACGTCTTTTAAAACAAATTAGTAATTTCCAAAGCATTTTATGTCCTTTAGGAGAGGACATACTTCTGAGTATCTTTTAGTATCGGTTGTGCAACTATTGCAAGAAGAAATCATGGCCTTTATAAAATCTGTATTCTACCTGACCCCTCAGCAGTATTTGACACTGTTGGCAGCCCTATTTTGTAACTCTATTTGCCATTGTTTATTGACCTGCTGGCTTCCCACTTTAGCTCTATGACTATTTTTAATCAGATTCATTTGTAGGATCATTTCTCCTGGCATCCCAGAAATGCTCATTTATTCCCCTCAGTTCTATTTTAGGCTTCTTTTCCCTTCATACTTTACACAATCTCTCTGGGCAATCTCATCCTCCACTGGCCTTCAATTTTCTTCTATATTTGTGCTGTCCATACTATAGTAGCTATTAGCCAGGTGTGGCTATTTAAATCTAACTTAAACAAAATTTTAAAAATTCAGTCATATTAGCTATATTTTCAGTGCTCAATAGCCACATGTGACCATTGCCAGTATTAATATAGATTTCTATCATCACAGAGTTCTATTAACAAATGTTACTTTGTATGCTAATGAGTCTCACATAGACCTCTAGAACAGACATCTGTTTGGGGCCTCAGATCCATAAGAGCCTACTGAACATCTCCATTTGGATGTTCCATCAGCCTCACAGACAAATAATTTCTACCAATGTAGGGAACCTCATGTTTATTCTTTATGAAGGAGAGAGCTATCAAGAATTTTGACCTTCCAGATGATTAATTTTAGTATTGATAGTTCTTTAAAATAAAGATGACTCACAGTTGTCACGTGTGACATTTAACAGTTTCTAAGTTGAATCATCCCTTTTAGTGACCCTGTAACTGGTACCCATTCCCTCCATTGCCCCTGCCCCCAAATTAATTTCACATGCTGAATAAAGAATGAGGCTAACAAAGCAATCTTTGTGATAAGAATTCCACAGATTGCTTAATTGACACTTCCAAATCTCTCGTTTATTTAGATTTCTAAATCAACAGAATTAGACTACAAATTAATTCATTACTGCAAACAATAGAAAACGAGGTCAAGATTATTAGGGGAAGAATAGACAAGGAGATGAATTGATCCACAGTCAAATATACAGGGTGATCCCTGAAACTCAGTAAAAGTAGGTCAACTTTTCCCCTCTCTCTTAATTACATGCCTACAAGCTTTTTGCTGTCAGGTCTAGAAATCTTGGAGCTTATTTCTACACAGTGCAATTATGTTTCCATATCTGATCGCATCCAATTTTGAAATGAAATAAACAGTAGGAACTAGTCACATTAGCAAGTGGAGCCACCAAATTACATTCATTAAAACATTGTTCGATTATGGAGTATAATCCTCCAGTGACCCCAAGAAGGCAAAAATTCAGTTTACAATTAAGGATCTGTGGTATTCAATAAATATATTTATTATTTTAGAAAGAATGCATTCTTTCCTCTTCTATCAAGGGGAATCTAGATCTGAAAAGAGCTTGGATAAAGAATAATTACACTTTTATGAAAAGAAGCTGAATTCACCTTGATCCAAATCAGGTCAGTTATTATCCGCCCTAATGCAGTATAATGATCTTTTGGATTTATAATTTGAAACCTTCAGGAGAGTCTCAGTGTCATTCTAAAGTATCAGCAAGATAACAAGCAACGCTTCCAGTTTAATCTTCCACAGCATATGGCACGATTCTATACAAAGTTACTAATATTCTGTCATTATAGTCATTTTTCATACCTTTAAAAAATTCCCTTCTCTCTAGACAAATATATAGCTCCCTTTGTCAATTTTAACTGATCTTCTCACCTTTGAATACATTGTTCTTCACAGCTCTGAAGCAAGCTACCTCTTATCAGGCAGGCAAAACATCTGTCTCCACCCAAAGTTTTCCTTTCAAATTCCTTTTGTCAACGAAACCTTTTTCAGAACTGCCAAGAGTAAACAAGGACGGATGATTTCAGCTCAATAAGTAAAATAGTCAAAAGGGACACTGTTACCCTTTTTTATTCTGTGTTTTCCCATCGACTATCTCATGCCACATATACACTTGCTATTTTATTGGATTACAGAGTAAAATTGCATAGCACACAGTCTACATGGTAGTGAAAATGAGACATACATATATGGACAGAAAGACGGAGGGACAAAGAGGAAGAGAGAGAAGGAGAGACAGAAAGAGAGAGAAATGAGACAGTTATATAATAGAAACAACATAGACTTTCATATTTATTAAGTTTCCTTGACCCAAATATTTAATCTCGTGAGCCTCAGTTTCCTCATCTGTAAGATGAGAATCAGAATATATATCTCATAGTGTTGTTGAGGATTAAACAGGTAAAGCTCTAAATTATCTAATATAGCACCTGCCACAGAGTAACCATTCAATAAACAATGGCAGTCATTCTATTAATTACCAAGTAGCCTTATAGACATATTAGGCATAGTGACATACATAAATAGTGTAAGTACTAGTATGTATATGTTATATACATTTGAGTTATAAAACATATAGGCCATTACACAGAGTATAGGTATTGGGCAGATGTGAAATATGGAATGATTGAAAGAGTGCCTGGTTTGGAATCAGGAAATCAGCGTTTGAGTCTTGACTCTGTTACTAGCTGTATGAGCTTGGGAGACTCACTTAATCTTTGGAGCTAGAGTTTCCATGTCTGCAAAACAGACATGGGACTACATCACTTACCCTAGCTAGACATTGAGTGTGCTAATATATACAAATGAGCTGTTGTTTGTAAAGCCCCTTACATTTGTATAAAACATGAGGTTTGAATCGTTTGCCTTTGGAGAAACAGTTCCTGAGGCAGGCTTTCTCTGTGTCTGGCTAAAAATTCTTGTGCAGGACTCTTTTCTCCCAAATGGCCTTTATTTTTGATGGCTTTTATTTAATTACATGGCAGAGAAGTCAAAGTGTTTCTTGTTCCCAGGAACTTGGATATGAAATGACTCAACATCCTAAATTGTGAAATCCTAAGTGTCTCAGTCCAGGAAGTAAGATTTTTCCTCCCCTTTTCCTTCTCCTTTCTTCAACTGTTTTATTGTTTAAAATCATCATATTTAAAAAAAAAATTTAGGGTGACATTGGTTAACAAAATCCAATAAGTTTCAAGTGTACACTTTAACAGTAAGGCATATATATTTACACTGTGTGTTCAACTCCCATAGTTAGATTTCTTTCTGTTACTGCATATTTGACCCCCTTTATCCCTTCGACCTCTCCCCTCCCCTTTCCCTCCTTCCATCTAGTAATCACGAGTCTATTGTCCATGTTCATGAGTCTCTATTTGTTTGTCCTGTTCATTTGTTGCTTTTAGGTTTATATCCCACATATAAGTGATATCACGTGATTTTTAAATTTTTCTGTCTGGCTTATTTCACTTTGCATGATTATCTCAAGGTCCATCCATGTTGTTGCAAATGGCAGTATTTCATCTCTTCTTATGGCTGAGTAATATTCCATTGTATATATGTACCAAGCTGCTTTAGCCAATCATCTATCGTCGTAGGACACTTTGGTTGCTTCCATGTCCTAGCCACTGTGAATAGTTCTGCTATGAACATCAGTGTGCAAATATCTTTTTGGATATGGTTTTTCATTTTGGGGTAAATACCCAGTAATGGGATTGTGGGATCATATGGTAGATCAAATTTTAGTTTTTTGAGGAACCTCTATACTGTTTTCCATAGTGGCTGTACCAATTTGCAGTCCCATCAGCAGTGCCAAATGGCTTTTTGTGTTGCTTCTGGAATCTAGGCCAGTCTTAGATTTGGAGTCTGACAATAACCTCTAGCCTCATGTGCATTAACCTTCCCCATTCTGTTTCTTGAGAGGCAACTGTCACAGTTGTAGGCTGTGTCTAGGCATATCTCACTCAGCAATCAGGGAAAGAACCAGCCAGGCATGAGATATGGAGATCAGAAGGTGGTGGTGCAGACCTCTTGGTGACTCTCACAGGCAACTGGGCTGAAAACACCAATTTTCAGGGATCACAGACACAATCTTGAAATCACGTTCTGATCATCTTCATTTAGCAACAAATACTTAGTACATAGTAGGTGACTAGTAAATATGTTTTGAAACTTCCAAGCAATCTCAAAGTTTGTCACACAATACATCTAATGACTTAGAGTCAATTGACTCTCCATTCAGTTACTACACGCAGCATTTAATAAAGAATTTGTGCCTCATTCCTGGGAAAATGACTTGTCTCACTTGTCCCCTCGCCATCCCAAGACAGCCTTTCTTTGTGTTCTCATATCACCTTACTTTCAAAACTCCAGTGCAATCAGGTAGGAAGCATCTTTTGGATTTTTCTGGCCCTGACAACTCTCAGTTGCTGATTGGGTTGCCATTTTGGATTGCTAAATGGCCTTCTAATTCTCATTTCATGCCCAGCACTTTGTCTCTTGTCATTTCTCCAGGACTGTCAGAACCTATTTACTAACCTCGCCTATCTCCTCCTTCAGAACTCTTCAGCCAGGCTCTCTTCCTGCTCTGTATTCCGTTCACTGCTCAACCACCCTCACAGGCCTCAGCTGCAACTGAAGAGTCCATGAGAAATAGGGAACTCAGCTCCAGGACGCATATATTTTGAAGAGAAATATCTACTCTTTTTTGAATCAGTGAAGTTTCAAATACCAGAAGTCTGTTTCTCTATTAAAGAGTTCCCAAAACATTACGAATGGACTTATTTTAAACAAAATATCTGTGTAACTTCAAGCCATACAAGTTACATTTGGATGGATCTGCTTGGGGGAAGAGGGTGATCGACTGCCAGTCACTATCATATATATTTGGTTATCAAAAAAATGCTTTTCAGATCAAGTAGATATGAAAAGATATCATCTGATACAATTTTGGATCCTCGCTTTATCTGTTGAAGATGGTGAACTGAAAATATTATTATAGACATGTTTTAATGACCAAAAATATATATAATGATTTCCTAAGTGTTAATAAAGTTTTCCCTTGAAGAAAATAGATTTTTTGAAACAGCAACTGGCAGTTTTGGGATAGAATAATGTATTCAGTAAATAAATTTCAAACCGCCCAACTAAGTGCTCCTATAGTCTATTCAGATCAATATTTGATGAGAATATATCAAAGCAAACTTATTGCTATGAGGAGCCACTGCTGTCTTTTGATTGAAGTTAATGAAGCAGACATATTAGTGTAAAGCACTCGCTGGATGCATTTGAAATTTGTCCTAACTACCACTAGTGCTGCTAATGGAAGATGGTAATTACTGTCCACATAATTCTGAAATAATTAGGAAAATGGGCACTTTTCGGAATCATCTTATTAAAATGCAGGCCCAATAACAGAAAAAAAAGTTTCTAGACATGTGCTGGCTTGAATCAGTGAAGATAAAAGTGACAGAGCGCCTTTTCACTTTACAATTGAAATCTCGCTGCTACGGCATGCTGTAAAGCTTTAGAAGCACAAGGAAGTTGGAAACCTTGTCAATGACAAGGCGTAGCAAAGAGCGCAGGAAGTAAAGTGTGGTAATGACAGAATTCCTCACATCCTCATTACAGTTAAAGGCACTGTAGCCATTCTGTAGCTTGAGCCTCCTCTTGCTTTTCCTCCCTGGAAAGGAAGACACTTGATTTGGATGGGTCTCTTGGATGCTTCCCCGAAGGCATATATAGATTACAGTGCTGACAAGGACTTACTAGGACTGAAGATGTTCAGAGCATTCAGCTTTGTCTCTGAATAAATCAGGGTGGAACT
Source organism: Rousettus aegyptiacus (assembly GCF_014176215.1). Lineage (NCBI taxonomy): Eukaryota > Metazoa > Chordata > Mammalia > Chiroptera > Pteropodidae > Rousettus > Rousettus aegyptiacus. The sequence goes on along the minus strand of NW_023416312.1, from coordinate 94,167,863 downwards.
GGCAGTGCCAGACAGGTGCGCCCCGCTCCCAGCATCAGGCCTAGACCCTGCGGATTTGCAGTTGGTGCACTCTCCCAACTGCATCATAAGAGAATGCTAAATGCAGTGAATGTGAAAGAAAAGACAAATGGTTCCTGGAAGCGCATCGTCAGTTGTGAGACAGGGCTCCCTCCCATAAAAAAAAAGGAGATGCTTAAAGAAAGGGATCTTGGGACAGCATTAATAAAGAGGAGACAAACTGATAAGCAAACATGGTCTCTGCAGACCGGGGCATGTGCATACTTTCTCAGTTAATTTAAAATGTCTTGAAACTAATTTGTAATTGCAGCTTGTCTGATCTGAAAAAAAGGAAGAGCAGGAGGAAGAAAAGCCTCACAAAAGATGGGCGAGCCCAGAATACGTAGGGGAAAGCAGTCTCTTTGAAGTGAGATGGCTACTTGAGAAATACTGCAGGCATCTAATAAACATGCACCGCTACTGAGGATTCAGAAAAAGCTCCGACACAGATTTCCTGAAATGAAGGGGTAAATCATGTAACAGTCTTCACAACCCCTCCCATGACTCCTTGCTGTGCAGAAAGCTCTGTCATCCATTTTATCCGAATCCTCTGCAATGGCCACCTGGTGAGGAAAGGATGGTAGGGAATTAACACCCACATTCTAGAGATGAAGAAAGTGTGGTTCAGTGAGACAAGATGACCTGTCTGTGGGTGGACCTTCTGACTCCCAGCCCGGTGCTCTTCTCACTGCAACACTCAGTGGCCTCTGTGCTCTGCGTGGCTATGGCCCACACTGCTATTCTTGTCACCTTGGGTCAGGGGAAGCTGTGTCTTGAGGTGAGCCCTGCCACTCATCCCCAATTGCCAGCAATCCTCTGACATGGATCTACTGTGTATTCTGCACCGGCTGTTGATTAGCATCTGCCACAAGAAAGCCTGTTCTCAGAAAGAAAAAGAACAAGAACAAGGAAAAAAATATATGACACCAGAATAAGAAAAGAAAATTTATCATGAGACTAATGCTCTTAAAACATGCCACTTCCTTCCTATTATGGCCCCAGTGGTTCTTCAGGCCTTCCAGATGAAAGTCCAAACCTCTGAACCCAAATTCAAGCCCCTCTATATTTGATGCTTCTCCATACTTAACCAAAAAGGAACTCTTCTGTCCAGCTAAGCTGCCCTCTTCTTCAGCACTTGAAACCACATTTATTTTTAATTCTATGCTTTCTGCTATGCTAGTCCCCCCATTTGATAGGGCCTCCTTTCTCTTATCTCTGACTAAATCTTACCCACATGTGTCGGTGCAGAGTCAAGTCCCTCAGGCCCCACATGCAGCTGCTACTGCAGGTTTAGTATGTGGATTATAGGCCCATTCAGTGTGTATTTCATACATTGGATCCGAAGAGATTGCTGCCCACAGCAGTCACAACTGATATGATTGCAAGTGACAGAAATTCAACTTGATCTAGCTAAGGCAAAAGTGGAATTTACCGGAAAGCTATTGAGGAATGTAATATACCATGAAAAGGTGGAAAGATCAAGGGCAGCTGGGCCTTAGGGATATTTGGACTCACAGGCTCAAAAGCTGTCAGTTCTCTGTTCCTCTCTCATCTTTGCTTCCCTTGGTATGGCACCTTCTTTCTTTCAGCTGCTTGTGCATTCTGGGAAACATGACAACTAGCCATTCCTGTGCTGCACATCTCATAGCTTTCCACCAGAGGAGGATTTACACTCTCTCCTCAATTTTATTTTAGATTATTCTAGAGTATTCTGACTGGCCTCCTTGCTTCAGACACCTATCTCCAGATAAATCTGGTACAGCAAAATCACTTAACGTATACCCTGCCACAGAGGACCCTGGGGTGTGTGTCATTTCCAGAAGAGACAGGAAGTCACTGTGACAGAGGCAGCCACCCTGGTTAGTGCTATGTTGACCTGTGGCCTCTCATGAATTGCTACTTCATGCATGTATTCTGTCTCCTTTCCCAAACAATTTTGGCAGTTCTTTGAAGGCTGAGGCTAGGACCACATATCATCATTGCAGATCAGGGGTCCCCAACCCCTGGGCCGCAGACCAGTACCAGTCCGTGGCCTGTTAGGGACTGGGCTGCACAGCAGGATGTGAGCGAGCTAAGATTCATCTGTATTTGCAGCCGCTCCCCAGCAACAGCATCACCACCTCAGCTCCACCTGAGATCATCAGGCATTAGATTCTCATAGGAGCATTGGCCCTCGGTGCCAAAAAGTTTGGGGACCACTGTGTAGAGGTCCCATGGTAGTTACTATAGTGCTGTACCATTCCATTTATTTACACAACCATTTATTGAGTGTCTCTTTTCTGTGATAGGTGGATACTTATTATCCACCCTGACTCTTGCCACCAACTACTTACAGTTCTCTAAAACTACCATGCCATCTCTCACCTCTGTGCCTTCACAAGTGCTCTTTCCTGCGTCCAGAATACCTTTCGAATTCTTCTCCCCCTGACAGAAAAGCCCATCCAGCCTCCAAGACTCAGTTCAATGTTACCACTTCTAGAAAGCATTTTCTGGCCACAACCCTTGGTCCCTTCATCCCAAGGCTGGATGAAGTGCCCATCCTCTGTGCTCCCATAGTATCTTTCATGTCACTTACTGCTTATTACTGTGCAGTGCAATCATTTACTTGTCGGTCTCCTGTACTAAGCGAGTGGTTCTCCAAGTGAGGCCCCTGGACCAGCATTATTATCTGGGAACTTATCAGAAATGCATATTTTTGAGCCTTACTCCAGACATAATGAATCAGAGACTCTAGGGGTATACTTAGCAGTCTGCATTTTAAGGTGCTGTCCAAGTAATTCTGATGCATGCTCAAGTTGAGAACCACTGAGACAGGCACTCCTAGTGGTCTACATGACCTACCTCATAGTAGTAAGTGCTTGATGAAGTTTTGATGAATGAGTTAATAAATCAATATTTCCTTCTCCATGTAAGGATTTGGGGCTGTGTTGTTTCTTCATACTTGCTTTTCAGGCAGTATCAACAGGATTACTAATTTCCATTCATCATTAGACCATCCACTTATCTATTTATTCATTAGGCTATCTGGACTTCTTGAGATTCCAGAGTTGAATTCATACTGCTTCCCACAACAATGAGGTACATAGCTCTCCCAACCAGCAGGAGTATTTCGGTAGCCCTCTTCCATGGCTATAGGCCATAACTTTATAAATGTGCTCTCTTCTATTGATATCTTTTCAGAAGAAACAAGAATTCCAAAGAAAACTATGTTTTTGCAGCTGCTGATATCCTTTTGAGCTTTGCCTGACTTAAAAAAAAAATACCCTCACTTAAGCCTGAATGCCTCCAAGTCATCTTTACTGATAAACCCCGGGCTTAAGTTGTAAACAAATTAAAAGACTGAAAACTTTTGTTTGGCACATTCTTTCAAGAACTTTATTGCTGTCTGCGGGCTGCTTGGTTCCTTTCAGAGGGAGCAATGCTCTGTGTGCTGGGCTGAGCGGGGCTGTCCTGCACCTTGGCAAAGTGGAGTGGGAGTGTGTGAGAGAGACTGAGCTGTCTCAATAGCCCAATGTTATGCTTTCGGCAAGCTTTTTTAGAACAAAGTCTCTGTTTTTATTGCTCTCCCTGCCAGTGATCACGACTGGTTTCTTTCAGTGGGACGTTCCATGCCTTTGCACTGAGTGCCAAAGCAGTGAATCCCCTGAGCACTCCCAGCTCCTCACACAGCCCTGGAATGGGGCCATTCTCTAGGCCACCCTCTCTCCCATTTTGCGTGTGCATGCACACACATAGACAGATTCTGATAATCCTTTCCTGCATCCCGAAGAAGACGGCGAATATAAAACCTCCAAGAACAAATATATTCTTTATTATACTAACTTATTACTTTAAAAAAACTATAAGTAATTAGTTTCTGGAAATTTGTTTTGCATTGTAATGTCCAAAATTTATGCCCCCCCCCCACCCCGCAGCCAAAAAACCTGATTTAAAGGAATGAACTGGTTAAAGCTTGGAGGTTAAGATTAAACCCATAAAGGATCAAAGCATGAATTATGTAGAGAGGTTTTATGCAAGTGATATAAGATTGACTTATGTAAAGCAATTCCCGAATGCCAGTCTGGTTGTATCATAATACCAGGAGATTCGTATGAAACATGCAGATTCACCTGGAGTGCCTCATTCAGGAGGTAGTGCAGGAAATAGTTAATTTTAACCACCACCCAAGGTAATTATGTTGTGTAACTACTGTTGGGAATTACTAGATTAGATGATATTCAACTTCTTTCCTTCCAATGCAGAGTCTATAATGTTCTGAATTATCACACACTTCGTGATATTCTCTCTCTCTCTCTCTCTCTCTCTCTCTCTCTCTCTCTCTCTCCCCTAATGCATGCACACACACTTTTATTAAAATAAGGGAGGTACTAGCAGCTTCACCATTATAGTGAGAGTCAGAAAACCTGGGTTATAGTCTCATATATGCCACACACCAGTTCTGTTGCTTTGGATAAGCCATCGGCCGGCCTCCTCTTACCTTCAGTTCCCTCATACACGAAACAAATAGTCTGTGCTACAAGATCATATAGTATGCTGGTAAAAAGAAAAGAGAAGAAGGCTTGATTTGTAGTGTTTGTGGCATTTGCCATTTTCCATAGTGTAAATAATCTGACCTACTCTGGCCACTTTCAAGCTAGCAACATGATGTCATTAAACATGGAGTTGGGAAGGGATAGACATAATCTGCTCTTGCAAATAGATACGAACTGGCTCCAGTCCAAAGCTGACTATTTCAACTTTCAATTTCTATATTCTATTTCATGCAATTAATGAATTAATAATGGTAACACCTTTTTTAAACAAAAGAAAGTCAGTTGTCGGTGCTGTGGAGAGAGCCTGGGCTTTGTAGTTGGATAGACTTTTAAATTTCAGCTCTACCATTTAGAGCTATGTGACCTCAGACAGGATAATTAACTTATAGGTCCTGGTTTCCTCATTTGTAAAACAAATAAAATATTCCTTTCTAGTGAGGAGTAATGAATTAATGTATGTAGAGTGCCTAGTACAGTATCTGGTATCGGTAACATGTGAATGAAATTAGATTAGAGACAATAAAACAAAGCAATAGCAGTCATAGCATTAGAAACACCAGCACTAGGCTGAATAATATTCCACTGTATGCATATATCATGTTCTATTTATCTATGGATGAACCTGGAAAACATTATGTCAAGTGAAGTAAGTGACAGGACAAATACTGCATGATTCCACTTGTGTGAGGTATCTAAAAATACTCAGACACATAGAAGCACAGAATAGAATGGTGGTTGCCAGGGGCTGGAGGGAGGGGAAAATGAGTAATTGATGTACAATGGGTATAAAGTTACAGTTATACAAGATTAATAAATTCTAAATATCTGCTGTACAACATTTTGTACAACAATACTGCATTACACACTTAAAAACTTGTTAAGAGAGTAAATCTTATGCTAAGTGTTCTTCACACAAAAAGGGAGTTAGGAAGCACATTAAATCTTTTGGAGGTGATGGATACGTTTATCACCTTATTTATGGTGACAGTATCACAGGTGTATGCATATGTCCAAACTTCAAAATGTATACATTAATCATGATGACTTTTGTATATTAATTATACCCCCACAGTTTTTATTTTCCAAAAACTAAAAATAAAATTAAAAAAGAAAAAAAAACACCAGCACTAGGCAGGAAAATACATCCAAAGGGAAAATAGAAAAGAGAGCTCACAATAAAACTTGAGGTTAACGATAACAGTTACTGTTTTATTGAGAGCTTGCCATGTTTTTTAGACACAGTGCTAAGAGCTTTATGTGGGTTATCTGATTTTAAAGGCACAGAAAGCTACAAGTGTTATAAACTAAACCTTCACTTTTAAAAAGTAATTTAAATGTCTTAAAAGCGAGTTTCAGATATGAGCTTCTACACAGGACAATTTTCAGGAGGATGAATCTAGAGAAGAACAGGGATAGGAAACAAACTGACACAGTCCCAAGCTTTGTGCTTTGTATTCAAACCAATTCATTTGTAAAGTCATTCAGTAGACATCCATTATATGCAAGATACTGAACAGGGAAGGCACTGGGTAGAGGAAGGGATGCAAATTTGAATAATACTGGGCTTCTGTATTAGAGAAAGAGACAGACTCAGGCATAAATCACATTGATTTAAGGCCGACTCAAACAAATTCTTCTCATGGTCCCTTAGATTGGCTGGATCTGGAACCATTCACCTGGGCCTCTTGTTCCCAGTCTTTTGTTCTAAACACAGTACACTCTCTTTCTAAACTACGTGAGGCATGTTTCAATTGATGTGTAGAAAAAAAAAACATCAGGATTGAAATCCTACTCCTATCCTATTTACCAGTTGTAGCAGCCTGGGCAAATTCAACCAGCACCTTTTACTTGCAGATTTTGTTTTATACTTGGGGCTCAATAAATATTATTCTTTTGGTAACTTTATTAAGTAATTTGATACTGGCTCCTGTAATAAACAAATCCCAAAATATATGATGATTTGAACTTGATAGAAGTCATTCTCTTTCACTTGCTGATTAAGGAACCTAGGATCCTTCCATATCATGGATCTATCATCTTCAATAAATTCCTTTCAAGGTCAGCAGAGGCTGCTGCTTCAACTAGCAGAGAAAGAACCCAGAGAACCCACTGTGGAAGGTTTTATGGACCAGTTTTAGAAGGAGTGCCTATGACTTTCTCTCAGTCCATTGACTAGAATTCAGGCACATTACTACATTTCGCTGCAAGCAGGAAAATGTAGAAATAATAAGAAATGTTTGGGTAACTAGCTGGCCAGTCTCCACCACAGAAACCAAATAACTCTTTCTTATTCTATTCTGAAGATCTTACCCAACCTAACACTATGTATTGTTAAGTCTGTGTATTTATTTTCAATCAATATTATCAGTATCAGAAAATTTCTAGGTCCCGTAGTTTAATATTTGGATACAAGTTTGCAGGAGAGAGGATTTGAAGAAAACTTTCTGTCTTGCTTTTGCTCTTGGTGATTTTCCAACAATTTGTTTCTGCCTTATCTGCTGTTCATCAGTGTCTATTCCGTGGTACTCCTGTTTGCATGGTTTATTGTGTGGAACTGAAGTGATAATAATAAAACAAAACTAGAGAAACATGCTAGGCACCAAGAGTCAGAAATAAGTCATGAACCAATACTAAGTTGATAGAAGTACAAAGAGGAAAAAAGCCTACCTAGACAGACAAAATTTAAGAATATGCAAGTAATGAGGTTGGAGATAACCAGGTGCAATATCTCACAAAATAATTAGAGATCAGGATATTTGAAGAAACTACCCAATATCTCAGAGGCAGAGCCAAGATAGAGTGTTATTTTTATAATGCAAAAGCAAACCACACAAGAAGAACTAGTAGATATGGGAGTATTCAGTCTCATTGGGGGCACTCTCACAGAGCTTTATATTTTATTCATGTGAATCATCACAATTTGTAATCATGTATTTATTTTTTGATTATTTATTTACTATATATTTTTCCAACTAGACTGAATACGGTATGGGAAAGAACTTTAAATTCATCAGTGCTGATCACAGTGCTTGACATAGTAGTAACTATTCAAATTTTTTTTGGATGGTTGATTGAATGGATGGATGGATGAAAGGCTGAATAGATGGTTATATTATTATCTTAGTTTGACCAAATATTGAGTGACCTCCTAGAAAATATCCTCCAATCTTAACATTTTTTTTCCTACTTATAACTTCTTTTTCCCTTGTCTCCAAATTTTCCTCTGCTATTTTTTCTTATATCTGATAACTTCTATTTAGTACCCTTCATAGGCTTCTGTTTCTCTGCTCATCTCCTAAGAGTTCTTCTCTTAGACCACTATTCTTTTGTTCTGTATACTTCTCAAGGTGGTATCTCCCAAATCAATCAGCTCTTTGTTGATGGCTCTGATAACTCCATATAGCTAGCCAAGAACTTGCCTTTAAATTTCAGATAATATCAACTGCTGGACATCTTCATTTTGAAGCTCAAATCATAACTAGAACCAAACTCATCAGATTTTCTTGCAAACCTGCTTCTGTTTCTGTGTTTTTCACCTTTGTTTTTATATGTGGAAGCGCTTTGCCCAACTGTGCAAATATCTATCACAGCAATCAGCACATTCTATTGAAATTCTGCCTCCTTCCATAAGCAGTTAACAACTTTTAGGACAGAGTCTATGTATGATTTATTTTTGCACTCCCAAGACCTAGTATAATATATGACACAGAACTGGTATTTGCTGAAGGGAGCTCATACATGTATGGATATCATAATTACCCTTCTAGGTTCCTTAACTTGATCCTTTAAAGCTATATGTGATTTCTCCTTGTTGTGTGCTTATGACATTCTATCAACCACAAAATTCCATGGATTCCACCTCTAAAATGTCTCATAGACCTCTCCTTCCCAGTCATTCTGCCCTTATACAGAGTGCTTCACCCAAAGTGTGTGGTTAACATAATGTATATCAATAAGCCACTGACACAATAATATTGAGAAACAAACCACTCTAAAACTCAGGAGCATACAAAATTTAGCATTGTGTCTTTCTTAAGCATTTGTGGATTGGCTATGGGTTGGATCCGAATCTACTCCATGTCTCCCATCTTTGAGCCAGCAGATACTCAAGTCAGTCTTTACATGGAATGGTAGAAGCAGATGAGGACAAGATCAAACACATAAACATTCAGAGCCTCTACTTGTGTCCTATCTGCTAATATTCTATTGGCTAAGAAAGTGACATGGGGTGGGGAAGTACATGCTTCTCATGGATGTGAGGAGAATAGAAGTGAAATTTTTTCTTACCAGAAATTCAGTCTATGCAAGATACAAATTGGAAACAGAGAAATATGCCAGGTTATCATTGTCATCCTTTGAGAGATGATGGTCATTTGGACCAGGAGGTGGTGGTAGAAATGTTAAGGATAGGTATGACTACATATAGGTCTGGAAGACTGTTTGGGAGCCATTTCATCTAGACTCAAGGCTTTAGATTCCACCTGGATGCTTATGACCGCTAAATGTATATCACAAGTTCTACTTTCTTTTCTGACTTCCAAACTCATATAAACAAATGTCCCTTAATTATCTTCACGTGGGTGTCTAATAGGTTTCTCTAATTATAATATCTCCAAAATCCAAGCCTGTACTTCCCTCAGTCTTTCCTATCTCGGTGAATAGCACCACTAGGTGCCAATTACTCCCATAAAAATACCTATGACTGATGTGTGATTTTCTTATCTCCTATATCAAATTTGTTTTTAATTCCTATAAGCATTACTTTTAAATTATATTCTAAATCCATCTATTTATCACTACTTAAAAATTAAGTTAATTTGGGATGAGTAGAACAAGGAACGTTGAGGCTGGAGTGTTATGTGGGTCATGCACATTGACATTGAAGTTACCTAGGTTAATGACAGGAGTTGAGGTAGAGAGTGAGAGTGAGCAAGAAGCTAAAATCTTCCCCGAACAAGTGGATTGACAAGGAAGTAATGAGGAATGATGGAGACAAGCAAGGAGAGTAATGTGGTTGAATGGCATGAACTTCAAAGCATCAAAGGTAGAAGAACAAATCCCTGGGAATTCGCAATGAAGAACAAGGGAGCTTGCTACCCTGTCTCCTTTCTGAGGTGTCCAGAGTATGAGAACAACAGCTGCAACAACAAAAATGACAAATAAAAATTGTATCTGCTTGATAGAGCTAAAAGAGCATTTAGGAAGATGAGACTGATAGGAAAAGGGCAGGAAAAGATATTTCATTCCATGTAAATGATAGCTAAAGAGCAGGGGTGGGCATAATTTTATTAGACAAAATCGACTTGACATCAAAAAATGTTATAAGAGATAAAGAAGAACATTAAATAATGATAAAAGGTCAATTCACCAGGATACTACAACAAGGATTGGGGTTAGTTCATATAAGATAATGTAATAAGTAGCACAAGACAGGCAATAATGCATTACATGGGGCCTTGAAGTTCTGGTGATATATGAGGTTCAGATGTGTCCTCTGACAGCTTAGCTTCACCTCTCAGTGAAAGGATGGAATCAACATTAACTGGGATGGGGAAGGACGTAAAAGAAGTGGGAATGGGAAGAGGAATGGAAATTTTAATGGGAATTGAAATTTACTTTGGTACATATTTAGTTTGAGATGTCTATTAGAAATATAATTGGAGATGCTGATTGGGCATTTGTATGTATTAATCTGGAATTCAAGATAAAGATGTGAGCTGGAGATATCAAATCGGGTTGGGTTACAAAATAGATAGTAATCAATTTCATGAAACTGAATGATAGCACCTAGGTAGCTGGTGTATATAGAATACAATGTTTAAGGAGTTAGCGTAACATTCCAACATTTAGAGTTTGGAGAAAGTTTAAGGAAGCAATAAAAGAGACAAAGAATGAGTGGGCAGTGTGGTAGAAAGGAAACTTAGGTGAGTGTGGGATCCTGGAAGACATGTGAAGAAATTATTTCAGGAGAAGAGAAGTTATCAGCTGTTTAAATTTTGCTGTGAGTAGCAATAATATGTGGACAAAGAAATGACCATCAGATTAAGCAATGGTCATTGGTAGCTCTACCAATGGAGGTTTATGTGGAGCAGTAGAGAAAAAAAATGTCTTCTAAATAGTTGAAGAAAGAATGAGAGCACAGAATTTGGAGATAGTGAGAAGTAACAAATCTGAGGATTTTAAATTTTTTTTAATTCATTTTTTAGGAAAGGCCAGTACTTGGAGTGGAAAGTGGGATCAAATAAGAATTAGTTATTCTTTTATTCTCTTTTTTAATATAAGAGAAATAAAAGCATGGTTGTATGCTGATTGGAAAGATCCAGTAAAGTGTGTGGAGTGTCCATGATACAGGGCAGAAAAGATAAGAGAAGCAAAGTCTTTGAATAACTGAGAAGGTTGGATATCTAATGCTCAATCAGGAAGCTCATCCTCGGAAACCAGAGAGAAAGCAGAGGGCAGAGGCCCAAATATAAGTAGGTAGGTAGACGTGTTTGTGGGATGTTTTGGAAATTGTCTTCTGATTGCTTCAGTTTTTTCACTGAAGTAGGAGAAAAGGTAAAAGATGAAGAGTGGGTATCAGAGAGGAGGTGTTGGAGGAATGAGTAGAGAACAGACAATGTAAATGCTCTTCTAGGACAGTAGGAGAAGGTATGAACTTGCTCAGCAGCATTAGGAGCTCACTGAGGTTTATGGTCATGATTTCAAAGTGAGACCACTTTTCATAGTTTGTGTCTTCTTTATGTTCAGCTATTTTGGGGAAGACAAGCAAATAATCCTTGCTGCTCCCTAAAATACTGAGCTGGATTTTTATCCATCTGGTGGCTAAACTCAAAGAATGAGATTGCTCTGAAAAACCCTCAGAGCTGTGAACAAAAAAAGTCATATTCTTTACCTTCTAAAATCAAAGAACTGTGTTTTAGGAGACCAGATTATTCTAATCCTCACCAATACGGAAATGAGAGGAAGTTTGTTGAACAGTTTCCAAAAAGGAGAATAGGAAATATAATGTTGTCCTTTTCCTGTTCTCTAGGTGACCCCTCTCCTCAATATCAAATAATCCCCTTGACAATCTAGGGCTATTTCTGAACGGAGAGATTTGATTTGCAACCTGTCTGAAATTCGCACCATGTCAGAAGTCACAAGTACACCTTGCACTGCCAGCTGAAGGATAAGGGCAGCATAGAGAAGACAAAGTAGCCTAAGAAATCAAGGCAGATCAAAGATTTTACTCATTTATAGAGAAGTTGGCACATAGAACTGCAGGAAGTAGCAGGGATACTAGCTGCTTTGCCAGATCCTTCCAAAAAGTCACCCAGTGGGATGAGACGATTTCAATTAGAAGCCATGGAGGGAAACCCAAACTTGAGGTAGCAGTTGTGCCTCTGTAGGACCATTGATATTAAAGGGCTGTGGAGGGAGTACCTAGCAGGTGCCTATAAACCACTGATTGTTCCATACACAATTAACAGCTTTGGACAAGCTTTGTTTTTCCATCATTGATGGAGAAACAAACTAAGCGATATAGTTATAAACATCAATAGATGTGCCACAGCTGCATCAGACAGGATGTAAAGAGCCCCCATCTGTTTCCACCAACTACCTCCCCTGCTCCCACTGCACCCTTTCCCTGACCAGGACTTCCAGGAGATAGGAATCATTAGGAGTTGATTATGTTCCTCCAAAATTCATCTGTTGAAGTCCTAACCCCTAGTACCTCAGAATGTGACCTTATTTGGAAATGGGGTCACTGCAAGTCTAATCATTTTAAATGAGGTCATATTGGAGTGGATTGGGTCCTTGATCTTATATGACTGGTGTTCTTATAAAAATGGAGATATTTGGACATACACATACACACAGAGAGAACACCATGTGAAGAAAGCAGACATCAGGGTGATACTTCCACAAGGCTAGGAATGACAAACATTGCCCGCAAATAACCAGAAACTAGGGGAGAGGTGTGGAGCAGATCCTCCCTCTCAGACTTCAGAAGGAACAAAACCTGATGACACCTTGATCTCAGACTTCTATTTTCTAGAACTGTGAGTCAATACATTTCTGTTGTTTAAGCCACCCAGTTTGAGGTACATTGTTACAGTAGCCTGAGCAAACTAATACGGGCACCTTTATATTTTTTTAATCAAAGCAGAACCATAGGAAGATGGAGAAAATCCCTGCAAGAAGGGCAAGCCCTGTGACTGTGAACTGGACAGTGACTTGAATCTGATTGCATATTTATCCAAGAGAAACTAGATTCTAAACCAAAAATATCTGAAGCATTACGATGTTGAACTGGAATATAATAAAATGAGTTGTCTTCTCTGGGCACAGTGGGGTTCAAATCTAAGAAGAGTATGTACAGTTTTATGAATAAATCAAACTAACATTTTTCACTCTCAAAGCAGGGCTGGCTTCTGATAACTGTTTCTTTTATATAATACACTGCTCCGGATAGGCCTTTCAAGGGTGTGTGTGTGTGTGTGTGTGTGTTGAAAGGTGCGTAGCTATGAACTGTCAGCCTATTTATGACCAATTATATCAAAGCATATTACACAAGTTTAAATCACTGACTATTTGAAGAACAACCAAAGTGATTTTTGTAATATTCTTTAAGTCTTGGTAAGTCCAGTTTAGCAAGACTTCAGTGTTTTCTCAACTTAAGAACTATGGCATTCATATAGTTCAAAAGAAAGGTTAATACTACATACAAGGTTCAAACCTGCTTCATAATTCTCAGAAATTCATTGGGGCATATCATAGATGCTTATGTCAACTGCATGAAAATCAAATATATCTGGTAGATGTTTTGTTTTTACATGATTATGTGCACAAAATCCATTTTCCTTTAAAGGAGTAAAATTGGAACAAAATGCAACATAGACGTTTTCGGGCCTGAATAAGGAAAGAAATTATGGAGGAATTATACTTTCAGCTGTCTTGCAATTCTGAAAATACCTTTATTAAATCCTGAGCACTCTAAAAAATCAATCAATCGATCAATCAATCAATTCTGAGTACTCTAATATAATGACCCTAAGGTATCTTTAGGTGCATTTCAAATAATTCTCCATACACAGATGCTTCCTATATGCTGTTTTATAGACAGTCTTTCTAATTCATAATTACTATTTTTGTGTATCTATATATAGAAACTGTTGAAAATTTGGGGTTTTTATTTGAAGAATTTTTGTATAAATTGAGCAGAAAATATATGACTTCCCACTGTGTACATTTGCAGTAATAAAGTAACTATTTGATTATTGTAATGACTGAAAGCTATACATGAATTACATTTGAAACATATTAGTGGCGTAGAGTATTGCTAAGTGGAGAGAATCCGTTATCTGAAGATAGTGTTCTAGGAGTATTTGCTCTACCAGAAACTGGCTGTGAAACTTTAGCTCCTTTGTGTCTCATTTGCGTCACTGATAAAACAAACAGATTGAGCTAGGTAAATTCCAAGTCTTCCAGTACCAAAATTCTAAAGTCATTCAACAAATATTTATTGTCTAATGGGTACAAGGCACTGTGCTAGCAGGTACTGATTACACACCAGTGAATAAAACAGATAAAAATCCTTGCCTTTGTGCAAAGAAAATATTGCTGGTGTCCTCCTGAACTCCAATGTATGTCCCAACCCTTCCATCTCTGTGTCCTTTGCCATTTGAGTCATTTTCTTAGAGCAGGCAGGCTTACAAACAAGACCCTCTAATACTCCAAAACTTTCAAGGCTCACTATTAATTGTAGAATAGGTTGTGCATTCTTTAATTAGACATTCTCTACCCAATGTACCCTCGCCCACTACCGTATTAACAATATCATTACTTCAGAAGAAGTATTAGGTAGTAGGGAAAGAACTGATGGAGGAATCCGAAGCTATACAGTTTTTTGGCAGAACATAAAAGCTCTGAGCCTCCATTTCCTCATTTGTAAAGTAAGAATGATAATAACCTAGCCTCATAGGGCAATATGAAAGCTTGATAAAGACACGAAAGTGCCTTGTAACTATTAAGGTGAAGTGGGATAGTGGAAAGACTGTGGATTCTGCAGCCACTCAGAACTAGGTTGGAAATCTGGCCCAGCACTTCTTTAGCTTTGTTACTTTGAACAAGTCTATATATCTGAACTCCTTATCTATAAAATCAGGTCAAAATAGCTATTCTGCATGGTTATTGTCAGTGCTAAATAAGACATTGTAAGGAAAATACTTGATAGTTGATGTGTAAGTACATGATCATTGAATAGTTGTTATTATTAATGCAGTTAGCAGTTAGTATTTATTTAAATTCTGCAGAAATGAATTGTATAGATATTATGTTCCTACTGGTCAACAATTTTGTTCAAACTTTCCTCAAAAGAAATTGTGTGTGTGTGTGTGTGTGTGTGTTTAGAGGAAAGAGAGAACAAGAGAAAGAATGAGAAAGGGGAAGGCAGAAGAGAGAGAAGGGAGAAAGGAGATTAGGAAAGATTCCAACTGGAACAAGAATGAATTATAATCCAAATTCTGAGGTCAGGCTCATCTTACAGGACCATTAAATAGTAGTAGATAGTCCACACTTAGAAATGCATAGGACTAAAAAGAGTAAGGAAATTGATTTGGCATTATTTAGTAGAATTGAAGATGCATAAACTCTAAAACCTAACAAATGCACTCCTAGATATTTACCCTAGAGAAATTACTATGTATGTCCAAAATGAGGTGTGAACATAAATGCTAATTGCAGAAGTATTTATAAAAGCAAAAAATTGGAAACAAGTTAAAAGTCCATCAACTGAAGGGTGAATAAAATAATTGTGATTTACTCAATAAATAGAATATATATGGCAATGAAAATGAATGAACTACATAGCTTACATATCAACATGATTTATTATTTTTAAAAACACAATGTTGAGTTAAAAATTACATATATAGAAGAGTATTTGCAGCACAATATCATTTATTTAAGTTTAAAAACTTATAAAACAATACCATATAATGTTTTAAAGTATGTATGTATATGTGGCAAAACTATAAAGATATGAATAGGAATGATAATCATCGGATCTAGGATAGACGCTAATTCTGGGCAGTGTGTGTGTGTTGAGGGGAGGGGGCAAGGGGAGCGCATTCAGGATGAGGCACCCAGGGAGCTTCATATTTATAATGCTATACTTCTTAAGCTAGATGGTATGCATATGGCCATTTGTTACATTATTTTCTACACTTCGTATATATCTAAATTAGTTTGTAACAAATAGTGAAAAGAGTGTGATAATAAAGTAAGAGGAGATGAGGGGAGGGATCTGGTTCTTGTATGTTAACTGATCAGGACGTCATGATAAATTGTGAGTGCTGATTACTCAGATGAAAGCTAAAAGGAGTGATCAGCATACTCAGAGTGATTATCAACACACTCTCGATTAAATAAAAAAAAAACATGAAAACTTGGTAGATGTTTGGCTTTCCCATACTCAGATCTAAATATCTATCTAACATGCTCCTGGAGGAAGGTAGGGAAGGGAAGACAAGCACAGTTTCAAATGAATGGATGAGAAGAAGTATAAGCCTTGGAGGCAAACTGACCTGGCCATGAATTCCCTTTCTGCTACTCACCCATGGAAATGAGCAGTAAACCCAGGACTGCCAATGACTGGCTATATTGCCTTAGACAATTTTTAGTTTCAGCACCCTTACATGTAAAATTAATATTATAATATCTCTATCTCTATCTATAATATCTAGCTCATAATATTTCAAGGAACATGCACACACACGCCTAGGAAATAATAGGTACTCAATGAATGTTAGTTTTCTTCCCTTTCTGTCCACTAAGAGATTTCTTATAGCCTGAATTCTCATAAGAGTGATTATTAAGTTTCATTGCAATCTACTTGAGAATCAGTTTGGAAAATCTTATTATTACAGTGACCTGGAGCAGTTTTGATGTAATACAATTTTTCTCATTTTAGTATGTCTTTGCTCACCCTTACTTTTATTACCATAAATTGCCCAAAAAGTAAATTAAATTTTTAAGACAGTTGAAACAAATTATCTGTCCATGTTCTCTCCTGACAAGTGTTGCTAAAGTGCATGTGGTGACCAAGGGCAGCACCATCTCCCCTTGCCACCAAGATGACACTCTTGTTACAGAATGAACTTTGAGCACCTAAGCTCTCAGCACATACATTTTCTCAGCATCATATTTCTGTGGATTCTCATTACAGAACAAGCTGAGATCTCTATAGTGAGCCATTTGAAAATAGAGCGAGGCCAGGAATTGTGGGCCCATCACTATGAGGAAGGATACAGTTTTGATTATAGCCCTGAGAAAAGCGACTAGCAATTCAAATGCAAGGACGAATGGGAATCAGAGAGCTCCACCAACCTCTCTTATAAGCTGTGGCTCCTAGAAAATCCCATAGCATATTTTTGAGGACAATTTAGAAGGACAGCTTTGTTAAATATCATACATAGCCAAGGTAAGGACAACCTGCGTTTCTGTCCCATGACAAAACTAATTTATACTCATCTGGGATAACAAGCCTGGACTTTTTAAATAAACAATCTTTTAAAAGAATTGTTCTGCAACAAGGAGCAGAGACAGGGGTTAGCAGCTGGAAAGTGATATGTGAAGTTATGAGAGGTTTGTTTTTTAAGATGGAAGATCCTAAATTATGTTTGTGTGTTGAGGAGGCTACGGTAGAGAGGAAAAATTGATGATGCAAGAAAGAGAAAGTTTTGGCTCTGAGAGCATATACATACAGTTTATCCATGTCAACTAGAAAGGAAAAGAATATATGGGCCCAAATGTAGGCAGGTAGTCAGATGTGGTTTTAGGAGCTTGTTCAAATTCTTTTCTAATTACTTCAAACCTCTCAGTGAATTAAGAAGAAATTTCATTAGCTTGGAGTGAGGTGAGTAAGAAGATATTTGGAGGTCTGAGGGGGAAAGGTGTATATAATCACTTTGGAAAGTTGGAGAACTTTCAGGTAACTAATAGATGAACATGGGAACTATCATATAGACAAAAGTGAGAATTAATATATTAGAACAGAGGAAAGCAATAAAATTTATACACCCAAAACTTGTTTCTTTGGAAGGATCAATAAAACAAGCAAATTAGGAATAAAACTAATTAGCAATAAAATAAGAAAAAAATGAACATATACAATATTTGAAATTAAGAAAGGATATAACTACAGATTTAGAGAATAATTAAAATATTATATGTAGAAATTTAGGCTAATACATATAAAAATCTTCACATAATGAATGGTTTTCTAGGGAAAAACATATTACCACAATTATATTAAGTAGTAGGAAATTGGAATAGGACAATAATCACAGAAAATGTTTTAAAATTATTAAAGAGCTCTCAACAGAAACAACTGAAAGATGAACTCCTCTTAATGAACTCCATCCTAATGATAATATGGTGAAAGTGAGGTTTAGGGGTTACTCCCCACTGGGAACCAGAAGAAGGAAATTCACATTCCATTAAAAGTATAACAATATACAATGTGCTACTGAATGAGCTATTTTAGTCCTCAGTACTCTCTGCAACTTTCCTGTCCACAGATGTTCGATTTTCTCTGATGGTTGATGTTAGATCCTGAGGATTCATGGGCTGAGGAGTAAAGTTTGAGCTCTCCCTATTTTCCCAGTGTGTATTTTCTGAGGATTCAGAGAGACACAGAAATAGCATTCCTGATGTGCTGCCTGCTGCAAGGATGATGATGCTGTGGTTGTGGCTCAGTTACTTTGTTAGCACGACCTATGTTCTCTGCCTTGTTGTCTGGTGGTGGGAGTGGAGATGTCAACGTCAAGTGCTCTCTGCCCAAGCCCCTGTCACTTCTTCCCCACTGATTATTAAATCATTGCACACCACACATAGGAGAGGGCCTTAATATGTAACAAGTGACAGAAGCATTTGAGAAGGGGTCAAGAAGACAGTGTGATTTTCACCTTTGTTACCAGGGAAGACAGTAATGGGATTCTTGTCATTATGGCCTATAGAGGAGAAATGACACAATTCGAACTACATTGGCTGCTTCATTACAATCGAGAATGGTGGAAAGAAGAGGAAGACAGCTTTAAGAATTCATTTCAGTCAGCTATTTCTTTGGTTTGGTTAACTGTCAGTTTTTGTATATCTATGTAATCGAATGCTATGCCATCAATAAAATCATATTTTTGAAGAATACTTAATGACAACTGACAGTCTTATGATATAATCTTAAATGTAAAAAAAAATGCAAAACTTTATTTACAGCATGACCCCATGCAGAGGGGAAAGCATTTAAGGAGTTATATAAAATGATGGGCTCTCACTGTGATTGGAATAATTTTTTTCCGTTTTCTTATGTTGGTTGCTGTATTTTCCAAATGTTCCGTATTAAAGTTCTTTTGCTTTTGCAATTAGAGAAAATTTAATTTGTTTCTTTAAATGCCAAATTTTTCTTTTAAAAACCACAGGGTTCGCTTCCAGGAGCACCTGAAATTATACAAGTAAAAGGTGAGAATGGGGGGTGGTTTTCTCATTTTGCTTTCTACTGAGCTATTTTGGCAGCTCAATTTGAATTACTCATGCTGATTGGTTTTACTTTAACCTTGTCCAACAGAGAAGCAGGAAGGATAAAGTAAATGGAAGGACAAAGTATAGGGTTGGATAGAAATTCCATTATAATAAAGAATTAGAGAGAAAATATGGGCATTGGAATAGATAGCCAAGTTTATTAATTCTTAGAAAAATCAGAGGCAAGGACAAAAAGGGATTTATTGCTTTTCTGAAAGCATCTGAGAATGTCTAGGTAACACACTCAGTGCTGATAATCTATACCCTGTAACAAAACAAGAAGTAACAACAAGTAAAGCTATGAAATAAAGAATATTTTATCAGCTCATCCCTACATCTCCCTATATCACTGGCATAGTTTATTTGCTTCTTTCTGATTTTTAAACTTTAAACTTCAGATATTTTAGAGTTAAAATAATAACACAGTAGCAAAGAATTTTGAAGCTTCTTGTAGTAAATTCATAATTACTGAACCCAAATGATCATCTCTATTGAGCTACTGGTTTTCTAAGCTGAAAATGCTGTCCTCGAAGTGTGCAGATAAGTCTATTTTGCAGTAACTTTTGTGCATGCTTGTGAGCTAGTACAATTTTAATAAGGAAAGAACGTAAGATGTTGACAATATAATAAAGGTTCCATCCCAAAGTATCACTAGTTTCCAGGGCATTTTTATATTATACTATGGTTAATTGAAGCCTATCCATAGAATCATCGAATTTTAGAGGCAGAAGTTAATTTTAGAAATATAACAAAAGCCAGCCATCTCACTTTACAGATTAGAAAATTGAGGCTGAAAAGGTGAAGAATAGTTAAACCTGAGACTAAATTCAATTATACCATTACCATTGCACTATGCTGTCTAGTCAACTGGTCAACCATCAGATAGTTTTGATGCTTTTATTTGAAAGGTTGCCAGAATCAAAATGAATCAACATAATACTTTAAATCTTAAAATTTTCTGGCTGACTCTGGTGTGTGAAATTCCTTCCCCAGTATTCCTGACTGGGTCTTAGGAAGCTACTGCTTAAGAATGGGAAGACAGGCTTAGGAGGCTTCAAAAAGTAAAATATGTTGTTTGTGAGTGTGGAGAAGTGAAGAGGTCGCCAGGTAAAAAAGGATGCAATGCTTTTTAAAAATATTTCATTCAACAAATAAAAATATCAGTGCATCAAGAATTAAGTTTCATTTGTCTTAAAAAATGATTTTTTCCAATGATGATAGATAAATAAGGAGCTACAATATTTGTTTTTATTTTTATAACTTCATAACACATAATATTTATTTTCCTCTTTGACTCCTATGCTCCCTGTTGATGGATTTAGTACTGCTTTTCATATTGTTATGTTTTGATTGATATGTTATATATACTTCTCCTATTCACTTTTAAAGCTATGATCATTAGCTTTGTAGTTCTTTTTGGTCACTCACTGTGTTCAATGATTGATATTCTTGGTTGCAATGGGAAACAAAATAACCATATAAAGTATGCCCTTTTGACCAACAAATAAGCCCCCAAATGATCACTCTCAATCCAATTAAAGTTCAAATATCAGGCCTTTGGTTGAACAGAGACTTTCTAATAAAATTACAAGGGATTATTCCATTCCCTAATGCTATTTTAAAGCTTCTAACTTGACATATTAAAGTTGTACTAACTGAATTTATTAAACATGTGATAGGGGATATGATAATTAAGAACACCATACAAATATAATTCCACTTTTGTTACCTACTCTTGTAAATGAAGCACATGTTTATGGGCTGGCTAATCTTTTCTTTTCTTTTTTTTTTTCTTTTTTTCTTTTTCTTTTCTTTTTTTTTACATTATGTCTCTATTGAACGGTGCTTTCTAGAACATGTTTTAGAAATTTATTGTTACAGGATTTTCATTTAAAAGATGCACTTGTAATAGATTCTTTATTTTTCATATATATATTGAGTCACTGCTATGAGCTAGGTATTTCTGTAGGTTCTGAAGATTTTAACACAAGTCACTCTGCTTTCATTGAGTTTACATTTTAGTGGCTTGGGGGAAGATAACAGAAAACAAACAAAAAACAAACAAATAAACAAATAAGACAAGTTTAGTTAGAAGTATTAGGAAGAAAAAAACTAGAGGAAGTTTGATAGATGACTGGAGGAGAGGAGCCAATTTAGACTGGGCGGTTAGGGCTACCCTCCTGAGGGTATCTGAACTAAAATATGAATAATAAAAGATCTGAGGTTTGAAAGACAAGTCAAGAGAGACCAGATATGCTGAGGGACCAAGCCATTGACTATCTAGTGGAATAATGTTCTAGGGAATGAGGGAAACACCCTAAAGTGAGAATGAAATTGATACATTCAAGGATTAGAAAGAAATCCAGTGTGGCTGGAGTGTAGTTAGTGACTAAGTTAACAGTGGAAGAAAAGGGGGTGTCTACCGAGCCATGGGCTACTTCAACATTGGGAGGTAGAACTGAAGAGGAGGTGACAGAGAAGGGAACTCAGAATGAATAGCCAGAAAGCTAGGAAAAGAAAAGTGTGATGTCCCCATCCCCTCTGGGGAGCTGGGAGAAAGGGGTGAAGGGTTAAAGAAGTACAAATTAGTAGTTGATAGAGGGTCACAGGAATGGGGAGCATGACACAGGGAATGCAGTCAGCAGTAATGGAATGGGTAGGTGTAGAGCTAGAGGAGAGAAAGAGCAATCAGGGGAATCGTTTTATAAACTATATAAATGTCTAACCAATGCACTGTATACTTGAAACTAATAATAAAATAAAATGACAAGTGTGATATCATGGAAGCCAAGATTAAAAAAAAGTATATGGGGGGGTTGTAGTGGGGGGTAGTCATCTATGTGGAATGCCGATAAGAGTTCTAGCAACAGGACAGAAGAGTGATCATTGCCATTGGTGACTATGACCAGTATAGTTTCAGGGGAATGTTGAGAGACGGGGGCAGAATTGGAAAGGTTGAAAAGAGAAGGTAATGAAGTGGTGACAGAGTTCAGACAGCATTTTAAACAAGTTAGTCTGTGAAGAGTGGCAGAGCAATGTGACAGTAGTTGGAAAGCAGGCAAAGTGGGGTCAAGGAAGGTTTGGTTATTATTTTTTCAAGATGTAAAATATTTGAGCATGTACTACAGTTTATTCATCCATTAACCTGTTGAAGGATATCTGAGTTGTTTCTGGTTCCTGGATGTTAAAAATAAAGCTTCTATAAACATTCGTGTGCAGGTTTTGTTTTTGTGTGAACATAAGTTTTCATTTTTTATGGCTAAATTCCCAGGACTGCAATTACTGGGTCATATGAAAGTTGCATGTTTAGTTTTTAAAGAAACTGACAACCTGTTTTCCAGAGTACTACTCCACACTCCTACCAGCAACGTATGACTGATCCAGTTTCTCCACATCCTCACCAACATTTGGTATTGTCACTTTTAAAAAATATTTTAGCTATTCTGGTAGGTACATAATGATATTTCATTGTTGTTTTAATTTGCATTTCCTTAAATGACTAATGATGTTGAACATCTTTTCGCATGCTTATATACCATCTGTATATCCTCTTTGGTGAAATATCCTTTCATTTTTTTGCCCATTTTTAAAAATTGGATTGCTTGATTTTCTTTACTTTTTAGAAATCTTTATGTATTCTAGAAACTAGTCTCTTGTTAGATATATGGCTTGCAAATATTTCATCCCACTTGTTAGCTTGTCTCTTCATCATCTTAACAGTATTTCATGGAGCAAAAGTTTAAAATTTTGATGAGGTCCAACTTATCAATCTTTCTTTTTATGGAGCACTCTCCTGGTTTAAAGTCTAAAAACTTTTTGCATAGCCCTAGGTCCTGAAGAATATCTCTTATGTTGTTATCTAAAAGTTTTATAGTTTTACATAAAAAGTTTTATAGTTTTATATTAAAAATTTTATAGTTTTACATAAAAAGTTTCATAGTTTTACATTTAAAACCATGATCCATTTTGAGTTAATTTTTGCATATGATGCAAGATTTAGGTAAAGGGTTTTTTTTTGCCATGGATGTCCAATGTATGATATATTTTAATTAAAATATTTACTTTATAATCCAATTGGAATAAGTATTTACATTTTTCACATCGTTCATAAATTTTGATATTTTCTTTTTATAAATGGAAGATATGCCTAGAAAAGTCATTTTATGTAGCAGTATGAAGTAGGAACACATATTTTCACGAACAGCATTAATGATTTTTCTACTATCTCCAAAATACATTTTAACTAAAATGTATGATCAGTGATAATATGAAGGTTTCTAATTAGAAACTAGAGTTTCTAAATTTCATTTTAAGAGAAAAAACAACTTGCCCTTTTGGCTGCCTTGATCTACACAGGTAAAAAAGGAGAAGGCCATCAGTATAGGCACTCAATCTATTTTCAGAATTAACAGCACTGTATATTTCCCTCAAATTATCAAGAAAATGGCCTTAACCCTGACCTCAATTTCATATGCCCTATGGTCATAGCTTCCTAAACTGTGTCCCTGAGTCCAGCCTCATGTACTTTGAATTCATAACATATCATCTAAATCTTCTTTAAAACCTATATGATCATATTTCTTTCTACTCCCCTCCCTTACAGTCAATAGCTCTTCATAAATAGCCCAAATTTCTTACCTTGGCATTGCAGATTCCCCAACCCTGGCCTCTATGGTACTTCACCATTTAAACTAGTCCAATGCTACCTCAGAATCTTCCATGCACTGCCTGCAACCACATTTTTACTCATGCTATCCTTTCATATTTGACGTTTTATCAGTTGAATAAACTCCTGTTTTTCCTAAGGTCAGTGAAAATGCTAATTCCACCAGTCAACCTACCCTGATCATTCCAGCCCAAATCTTCCAAAGATTTCCCTTATCCATCCAGAATAAAATATAAAAGCATTACCATTCATTACCTACAAGACCCTACCCGATCTGGCCGGTGTTATCTCTCTGACCTTATCTCTTATGACAATTTCTCTGCTCACTAGTGACCTCTTCCTCCTTCTTTAAAACCAGCATCATTACATCTACAAATCTCTCTCTGACCCACTCTTCTGTCTCCCTATTTTACTTACAAGGACCCTGTTTATTACATTGGGCCCACCTGGATAATGCAGAATAATCTTCTTATCTCAAGATCCTTAACTTAATCACATTTGCAAAGTCTCTTTTGCCATGTGAGGTACCATAGTCACAGGTTCCAGGGATTAGGATGTGGACATCTTTAGGAGTCATTATTATGCAAACCACACCTCCCAAATCTTCATGTATTATTTTCTTGCTTCATTCAAGTTTTTTTAATCAAACGCCACCTAATCACCATGCCTCCTCTAAGTGCCCTAAATAAAATACTATACCTTCTTGTCCCTGAATATTTTTCCTCCTTTTTTTCCTTTCCTTATTAACCACTCATTACCACTTGACATAGAATTTAGGGCTCTAGCCTAATTATACAGATGGAAAAAAACCCTAGAAACACAGTAGTAATTTAAACATCATATCACATAATTGGAAATAAATTTTAGATGAATATTTGCTTATAAGTATGTCTTTAAAATATATATTGGTCATTTAAAAAGTCACAATAAAGCTTAATACACATTTGTTTGTTATGGATAGTTTTAATACAAAACAAACACGAGCATCTAATACAATGGAGTGAAAGGAAGAAACGCAGGAGAAAAGAAATTCTGATTGTGTCACTAGATTGTTGTGTATTATTAGATAATGTTATTTTTTACTTCTTTGAGTCTCAGTTTATTCATTTACAAAAATGGTGATAATAAAAGCAACCACATTTACCTGTCTCCAGACATCTTGGGCAGAGGGGTGGGCAATCATGATCACCCACTTTCTAAGTATATGCATGCTACTATTCCTGCATGCTCGGGTTCTATGACTTTAGTGTGTTACACAACAACATGTGGCAAAATATTCTTTGCAGGTGAATCATTCTAATATGTTATCATGCTAGGTTCCTATTCCTGATTGTACAAAGTGGGACAAGTCTGAGGCTAGGTCTGGGTAGAGACTGACAGGACAGCCTATGATCAAAAATCAATTAATCAGTTCTATTAATACACACAGTAAACATGGTACAAGCATTCGAAAAAATGGGCGTTAAAATAAGAACCAAATAAATGTTTACTTTAGAGTTAAGCTTTTTGCTAATACGCTTGCTTTATCAATGCTAAAAATACCATCACAATCCATTTCAAGAAGGTTAACTTGATAATGCATCAGCAATGGTTGTAAAGAACTCAAATGAATCATTTGGAGCTGTCACTGCTGAGAGACAGATTCTCTCCTGTCTTTGCCTGTTTCATAAAGGACTCTAACATACATAAGTGTGTGTATGTATGATATGAAGCCAACTTGACATGATACTAAAACGACTGGTATTTTTGGTCACATCAGAAAACAAATCAATTTGGCAAAAATAGATAAAAATGTAATTCATTTACCAGAGTGTGGCTATAAAATCCTTAACCTCCTTTACTCACAGCCTTATGCCATCAAATTCCTGTTTGACTAATTTTTTCCCTTTTCCACTAGTGGGCTGTCTTACTATAAATACAGTACAAATAAATTCTATGATTAGTTCATCTCCATGGAGTAATTCACTCATTCAATAAATATTTATTGAGTGTTGACTAAGTGCTGAGTAATTCTCTAAGCCCTAAGATACATATATGAACCACACCCCTGTCCTAAAGGAATTTAGAATCTAGTCCCCAAACTATACCCAGCTGCTTACCTCCCACCACAGACTGCAGTGCTAAAAAAATGAAATCAGTCTCTGCTCCTTTATCTCCCCCAGTATTCTCTGCATACCAAGTTGAGCTGTCCTTTAACTAGGAGTACGCATTGGGCCATGAGCGACTTAGGAGAAGCTGTGGTGCTGACTAAAGAGAATCCTTCTAGGATTAAGAAGCACAAATTGGTGGTTATGAAATAGTCATGGGGATGTGAATTACAGCATAGGGAATATAGTCAATGATATTGTAAAAACTATATATAGTGCCAGGTGGGTACTAGACTAATCAGGGAAATCACTCATAAGTTATATAAATGTCTAATCACCATGCTAATATAAAATAATATTGAATGTCAACTGTAATTGAAAAATCAAAAAAGAGGGTGAAAGCTTAAGGGGAATAAGAGGTTCAAACTTCCAGGTATAAAACAAATAAATCATGGGGATGCAGTGTACAGATAGGGAATATAGTCAATGATATTGTGATAGCGCTGTATGGT
Organism: Rousettus aegyptiacus; assembly: GCF_014176215.1. NCBI lineage: Eukaryota > Metazoa > Chordata > Mammalia > Chiroptera > Pteropodidae > Rousettus > Rousettus aegyptiacus. The sequence goes on along the minus strand of NW_023416312.1, from coordinate 94,141,450 downwards.
ATCAGATGGTTGCTAGACTTATGGTGATCACTTCTTTAGGCATATAAATGTTGAATAACTAGGGCGTGCACCCAAAATTAATACAATATTGTATGCTAGCTACATCGTAATGAAAATCTTAAACAAACAAACAAACAAAGACCAAACTCTTTCTTCAGTTGAGTTCCTGGGAAGATAACTTCATGTGGTTCCTCTCCCACACTTGCTCATCTGGATTCTAAGCCAGGAGGGCAGGAGCCTTATCTTGTTCATGGCAGTATCTCTACCCTAGGAATATCATATACACTGAATAAATACCTGTTGAATTAAGTAATTGACAAAGAAATCAGTTTTTTCCAATTTCTAGGATCTGATTCTTTTTACTACATTATACTACTTTGTGCCCTAAAGCACTGTGTTCTTGCTCATTTCATGAAGCATGTGGCAAAATTCCCCAAAGAGAGGATACTGCTGTATCTTATGCCAGAATCTTGGTCCCACTGTAGTTTGCACAACTGGATTTTATGTTGACACATATTTGCTAGAATTAACCCATGACTATGCCTTTGGCTAGTTCATCTCCTTGCAGCTAGCACCCAGCAAGCAGAAGATCCAAGCCTTTGAGCCTGTTCATGGCTGAAGTTCTTAACTGTTTTTCCTTGATTCCACTTTTTTCCCTGACTTATTTGTCCTATTTAACAGTTTCTTATTTCTTACATTACTTCTCATTTTAAACCCTGCATTCACCCCCCTGTATCTACAATTACTTCTCCGGCTTTGAAATCCATATGGCAGTGATAAAATTGCTGTGTAGTCTGTCCAGTCTTTTCTGGCTTCCCGCAGTAGCTAAATTTTTTTTTTGGTAAGGCCACAAAATGCCATAAATCCTCTTCAGTGTTGGCTCCCATGGCCGACATCCACTTATGTTGACTTAATCCAGACCCCAAGAGAAGGAATCAGACACAATAAACATTCGATATATGTTTGTTCATTCGAATTCATTCATAATAGTAGTGGATATAAAATGAGGCCACTGCCTGGCTCACACAATCCCTTCAGTGACCATGCCTGTGTTATTCTTCCTTTGGAGGAATTCTCCTCTGTCCTCAAACACACGGTTTCAATAGAATCTACTATTTTCTTGTATCACACACCTCCCTAGTAGTAGTTTGGTCAAGGGAGGGAGAAATTGACTAAACCTTAATAAAGCATATTTGCTAGAAGGTTATTAACCCTAATAACCTTATCAGGAATGGCCTTGGAAGACTTAGAAGGTAGACGTAGAACTTAGATCCATGATATTGGCTGGTGAAATAATTTCTCCTCCAGTCAAAAAATTAGTCAACAAAGGAAAGTCTTCAATACATTTTGCTATCACTGTCTATTATGGTGAAATATATGTGCTCCTCTCTCTTTCTTTCTTGAATGGGAGTTTTTATTGCTATTTTATTGTTTTTATTTTACTATTATTGGTTATTTTGTTGGTGGTTAAATTTGTCATTTAGTCACAGGGTATATGACCATAAGGAACCATGTTTGAACTTGGTCAAGAGGAATAGATGTCATTTTGAGATCTTGGACTTGGAGATGATGCTGTACGTGTGTTTGATCAACTCTGTGTTGTCTCTCATGGGGGAATGTTTATGGATGCATTTGGGAAAATTGCATTATTTTTGGTGCTAATGATAATAGGAAGGGGAGTACTTTTACAGACATATCATAGGGAGAAGATATGTATATGCTAGGAAGTCTAGAGATAAGATAAATTTTTAATAAATTGACATGACAATTTGGCTTCTAGTGATTATCTTAATGGTGACATCTCTACTATTACCTCTTCTTTGCAGAAACTCTACCCCGAATACTATCCATGGTTCAAATGAGTGTTTCCATATCCTTACATGACCTTGCTAAGCCAGCCATAGGGATCAGTTGTCCATCTGGGGAGAGGACATATGTCCCAATGTAGTCCAATCAGAATTTTTTCCCCTGAGATTTAAAAAATTCCTATGATAACCCTATGTCTAGCTTTATAGGGAAGGATGTCACCACTCAGAAGCAGAAGTGAACATGAAGAAAAGTAGAGTAAAAGAAGAAAAAAGAGAGGCAAAAAGAAGGAGAGAGGGGTGAAAAGAGAGAGAGAGAGAGAGAAGAAACAATGGCAGGTTCTGACAGTAGTCAGCAGTCAAGCCTTTGCTTATAGATCCAGAGTGTTGTGGTTATTCCCTTCTGGAAGCTTGGTTGTTCCTTTCTTCATTCATTTTTATGAACACTTCAGTCTTCCAAAACATAATCCCTTTACCTAGATTACTTTAAATTAGCTATCTCTTCCCTTAGAACCATAACAGTCCACATCAATTTGTAATCCATTATTTAGCAATTAAATTTTTAAAAATTAAAATTAAAAAAATTAATAGAACAAAATAAGTAGAATATTTTAGTGCAACATACCATATTGCTTTGACATTTGTGTGCACATGTGCATGTATGCATGTGTATGTGTGTGCATGCATGTGTATGCTGGTCACTAGAGGGTCATGTTCAAAAAAGTTAGAAAGCTATGGCACTAAAGCATTTGAGTCTGTAACTCAGTGGGGTCAATAATTCCACTTAAATTGAATTAATTGAAACTTAAGTTGAATAACCACATATGGCTCACGTCCTCCATAGTGTACAGCAGAGGCTAGCCCATGAGAGCATCCAGGTGTTTAGGAGGCAGCTACCTGGTGGTGAGTATGAACCCTCCACCTGGAAACAGGGTGAGACAGGTAGAATGGACATGATGGAGAGCTTTGAAAGCAAGCCAACTGTAGTAGAAAGCAAAACTTGCCTGTTTTATGCACTGCTTACTTCCTGCATACTCCTTTTCCTTGAATTCTTACCTATATATTTGGTGAACTCCTTTGGGAAATCCCATTCTGCATGATTTGGGCTCAGGGAATTCACAAGAAGGCGTTTGTCTATAGGTTGACTTGGGGAATAAAAGGGAAGCAATGCATCCTTTGGTTCTAGGGCTTAGAGTTGCAGGAGGAATCAAGAGAATTTTACCCAAAGATATGTTAAAAGTTAGCAAATTGATACTTTTAGGCAAATCATTAATTTAGTCTTATAGCTGGAATAAACGAACAAAATAAATTTGTTGAATTATATATTTAAAGAGACATAAGTGGAGCTAAAACAATGTGTCTAGACATAGCTTCTCACTGGTGTCTAATTCAGATGATGTTGGACATGCTAACTGATTCTAAACAAGTTTCTTATGTTCCCTACAAGAAATGGTGTCATTATCCTCCCACAACTTATCTAGGTGGAAAACTCAAAAACATCATTTTTTCTTTGTAAAATTTGAAAGATTTTAAAAAAAGTATTGCACATATTTTACTTGTCTGTTATAGAAAAAAATAAGACACAGTGATCAAAAAGAAGGAATAAATCACTCTTGATCCTACTAAACTACAGTTAAATTTTGTTTTATATACCTCCAGTGTTTTTCCCCCTATAATTAATAAGGTCCTTTATACATGCATGCACTCACATATATATTAACATGAGATCACCTAGTATCATTGTAATCTGCTATTTTTTTTTCTTGTACTGTAAACATATAATTAGTTGTGTTTGAAAATATAAATAAATTTAAAGAATAAAGTAAAAATATAAATATTTAGATGTATTTTTCCATTTTTAATAGCTGCATAATATTTCATTGTATGGATGAAGCAGAATTAATTTAGCCACCTCCCTGTTGTTGTGCATTTAGGTTTTCTTTTCTCCCCAATATCATCAACAGTGCTCTGTTCAGCATTATTATTGAGGTGGGGACCTCACACATTTGCTGGTAGAAGTGCTTGTGGGTAGCAAAACAGACCAGAATATCCATTTATTAAATAACCATTGATGTATAAAGAATTTAGCTCCTTAACTGTGATGAGCTGTGGCAGATCCCAGCAGACAGAACTCCTCAAAGTGGCTCTCAAAGACAAATATATACATTTAAGGGTTCTTTAATGTAAAAATTCTATGAGGGGACTGGATTATTTTTCCTGGTTTATATTACTATCATATGCTCTTTATGATAACTAAATCAAGAATTAGCTAAAAGTTATATATGACTCCACTGAGTCAGAGAAGTTAGATTTTTTATCAGTAATATAAAGCTCAAATATATTTTAGTATTTGAAATATTACAAAGGGAATTCAGAAAAATGAGTAGCCATCAGGATGTTTCATGAGCATGTCCATTTTTCAATCCTATTCCTATGTCCTGCTTATGTTAATTAGCAATGGGATGAAATATTAAAAATATATTGGCCCATCAGTTGGTTTTGCCTTTCAATTTGGAATTGCAGGCATATCTGCTGAGAATTCTCGGGTGTGACAATGTAATCAGGACTTTAGAACACCGTAGCCAAATGCAATTTATATCAGTGCACAGAGAAAATTGATTGTGATATTATTTATATCATTTTTCTCTGCATTCATTTCTCAATCCATGCATATAAAAATGTTACTTTCTAATTCATGGACTATAGACACCATAGATTATATGAAATTGGTCATACATTTAAGATTTTTAGAATCTTAGGGGAGAATAAAACATATTCTACATAGTGATCCATTTTAAATAAAAATATGCACATAAAGGGAATTGATGTCCTTTTGTGCTTCCACTAGGCAGGAATCAGCTTCCTCTGTCTTATGTTACATTAGCATGAAGTGCTTGCTGCATACCAGTATGGGGGCATCATCATTAGCAGCAGTATTCATTGGAGAGATGAAGCTGCATCTGAAACCCACATTTGTATTTGTGAACCAGCCTTCCCCTTCCTAGTTCCACATTTGTAAGTATGGCCAAGAGAGTCACAGAAGGGAATTGTGACCTCTGCCTGGGAAGGGTCCCAAAAGGCAGGAAACAGTGTTGCAAGAGATTGTATTAATATAAATGATCAGTTTTCACCAATTCATAGCCTCAAATATGCCTTCGAAGATGCACTCAGTTTTTGTAACATGAAGTTTTTATGGCAAAATCCTCTTCACTGCTGCATGAAGAAACGGGGCATAAAAGAACCAGCTATATTATTAAAATTGTGCTAGAGATTGAAAAATAAACTATGATAAAATAGGCCCCAAGATATGAAAGGGTCTTCTGTGATCCCTGACCTCAGGGACTCGTAGGTTGGAATACTTTTTGTTCTTTCTTCATAACAGCTTTATTGAGATAAAATTATCATATCACGTAATTCACTTATTTAAAGTATCTGATTTAATGGTTCTCAGTCTATTCGCAGAGTTGTGTAACCATCACCACCATTGATCTTAGAACATTTTCATTTCCTAAAAGAAACTCTGCACTACTAAGTCATCACCCCCAAACCTCCCTCCCATCATATCCTCTGGCCCTGGGCAATCACTAATCTACTTTCTATGTAGATTTGCCTTTTATGTACATACATTTTATATCAATAGAACCATACAAAATGTGATCCTTTGTCGCTGGATTTGTTTGCTTAGCATAATGCTTTCAACATTCACCCATGTTGTAGCATGTATTAGTACTCTTCAAAATTTTTATAGACAAATACTATGACATTATATGGATATACTGCATTTTGCGTATCCACTCAGCTGATATCTGGGTTGTTTTCACTTTGGGCTGCTATGGATAATGATGCTATGATATTTGTCTACAAGTTTATGGGTGAAAATATGTTAATTCTCTTGGGTATATATCTAGGAGTGGAATTTGGGGTCATGTGGTGTTTCTATATTTAACATTTTGAGGAACTGCCAAACTGTTCTCCAAAGAACCATTATACATTCTACAGCAGTGTGTGATGGTTCTGATTCTTTCACATCTTCATCAATACTCGTTACTGTCCATCTTTTTTGTTACAGCCATCCTAGTATGAAGTACTTGCTCATTCCGGTTTCAGTTTGCATCTTCCTGATGATGAAGGGAATACTTCTTAATGAGTAATTAGAAAGAAAGAAGGAGAAAAGGCTCCTGGATAGCTATAGGAAGTAGGGCCATGCAAGGAAAAGTATATGAGCGGAGCTAGGGCCTGACTCTTTGGACATGGCAAAATGCTTAACCCAGACATGGAAGCACCACTACGGCAAAGAGAGAGGGTAAGTTTTGTCTGGTTTTGTAAGTTTTGTTTTGTTTCGTTTCATAATATTAACAGTGGGGATAAGAGGTTCTAGGTGAATTTTCTAAAACTATATGGTCCAAAAATAACTCGATAGGGAAGAAATTGGTCAAAATGACAAATCATTTGAGAAGTCAGATTATTTGAAAGAATTAATCGAATAAAATGAGAATTTCCAGTCAGTGATATGGCAGTACAGAATAATGGCTCTGAAGTCTTATTGCTGCTTCAGGGGTTGGAGAGATTTTAATGGAAAGGACAAGATAAGCTCAAGGATCAATTCAAGGTCTAACAACCTGTGAACAAATGATAATGCTTTTGACCATCATTAAAATCTCTCCCTACTATGTACATCTATTAGATTGGATATATTTTTTTTCAGCTTGGGAGTGACTATTGTTTTTCATTTCTCTGTACGTAGTACATATATAAACTTTTCAAAATTGTTTGCTTTGGGAAAAGGGACCAGTTTTGCCACAGCTTTAAAAAAAGCCATTAACAGTAGCAGATGTGAAGTTCGTGTTATAGTTTCTGTCAGCTCTGAACTAAGCCTCAAATGTATCTAATCTGCCACAAAGATCATAGCTCTTCTTTGAGTTTAACTATGTGTACCTTCATGTGTAACATCTGTTTCCAGTATCCTTTGATGAAACAGAATATTGCTACCACTTAAGTGATATGTCTGTCAGGGGTCTGGATTTTCTTTTCTTTTTTATCATCGCTTTCAATCAAGTTCTACAAAAATACAATTTAACCTAATTTTCATAATTTTATCTATATCTATGCTGATATTTTCTGTTTCTTTTTATGAGTATCAGAATATTGAAGAAGTTTCCATGTTTTTAAAATTTCAGTATCTTTCTCACTATGTAGATGAATAGAAAAGCCAAACTTTTTTAAAATTTCAGTTTGTACATTTCTTTTGGAGAACACGAGAGAATTTGGCTGTTTCTGGCACCTGATTTGCATATGTATTCTGTGCTTTTCTTTTATTCCAATTTTTTAAAAGAGAATCAGAGTCTATGCTTTCGGGGACCAAAATGTCTTGTGAGAAAGAGAAAGATGGAAACAAAATAGATAATCTACATATCTTGAATACAAAAAGTTTTAAAAGTGATAATTATAAAACATACTATTTATTGATTACTACCTATATACCAAGTATTGTGTTAAACACTTTCTTTACATGCATTATATATTTTTTTGTTTTGTTTCATTTTCTTACCTTTGATTTTATTGGGGAATCTGTAATTATTTTTAACATGTTCTCTTTTTATAATAAACATTCTATTTTTTATTCAAGTATAAAATGTTTATTATTTATAAAAATTAAAAACACAAAGGCAAGAAGTAGGAAAAACTCAGCTGTGGTGTATGCATTTTTTTCTTGAGACAATAATAAAAGGTGGCCGCTCTCATTATCCCCCTTTTAAAGATGAGAAATTGAGGCTTACAGGAGTTAAGAAACTTGCCAAATTAAGAAATATAGCTTGTAAATAGCAGATTTGTGATTTGAATCCAGGTTTTATCTAAATTTAAGACCTGACTGAATTGAGGCATCAATATATAATTAGATTATTCTGCCATCAGACAAAAACTACATAATAAAAGCATAAACGGGGAGAGTCTAACTTGGCTTGGGGGCATTGTGGAAGATGAGAGATTGAGGAGACCTCAGAACTGGTCTTAAAAGATGCGTGTAGGTCACTAGGCAGAAAGCAAGAGCTGGCTCTGTGGTTCCCTCAGGCCACTGCGGATGAAGGGACTGTGCAGTCCTTGAAGCTGTTATTACAGGCAGCTAGCTGGCAGCACTGTTATAAGCCACAGGGTCTGCATGGGTAAAAGCCCGGGGGTCAGAGTGACCACTGCACATCAGAGAGTTGGAAGTGGCCAGTACGTATATAAAATTGAGAAGGAAAGAGAGAAGAGGTTAGAAAAGTAGGTTGGGCTAAGGCTTAAGTACAGCCCTAAAGGGTTAGTATTTTAGTGTGGAAATTGGATGACAGAAGACCAGAGGCATGTAGACTCCTTAGGTAGCTATTGTGGGGTCTGGGTATGGTAGCGGGAGAGGAAACTGATTTGAGATTTGGTGACTGGTTGAGAGTGGCAGTATGTCAGGCTTGGGAGAATTTACAGTTCAGATAATGTCCCTCAGCAAAGCATCACCATTAGATCCCTGCCCCTTGAGTCCCTTCTGCTGTGACCTGGGATGGAGAGTTAAGCACAAAGATTCTCCCTTCTCAGGATGAGCATTCCAGTGCATTAAGGATTCTAATCTTGATTCTGCTACATATTAATCATGTAATCACAGGTAATGCATTCATTTCCTACAGCTGCTGTAACAAGGTAACCAGTGTCTTCAAATACAGTCGCATTTTGAGGTAGTAGGGGTTAGGACTCTAATACATAAATTTTGAGGAAGAGAAGACACAATTCATCCCAGGAGAGGTAAGTTACCTGTAGTAGATTCTGGTGTTGTCCTGGCCAGTTCCCCTTAACCAACTGGTCCACCCATCTCCGAGTTGTGTGAGTGCTTCGGCTAATGGCTCATATTTGTGACCAGCTCGTGAGAATTCCTCTTGACCAATGAGAGTTGTCTGGCAAAGAGATACTTGGGAGGTTAACCTCCCACCTCTGGGTATGGCAAATGACTGACTTCTGGGTTGGGGACTGCAAAAGCCCTGTGGCCCTCTTGTTTCAAGATGGTGTGATTTAGACTCCAGAACCTATGTTGCTCCCCAGCCCCCCATCCATGTATACACCTCATGTATTAAACCCAAACTACACTTTACCTGGGACCTTATGCTTTCTCAATTCTTTCTTATTCCTGCTTTGTTTCCATCCCTACCATACATGTTTTGCCTGAGGAGCACACTCACAAAAAATCACCTTGACCTAAATTGCTATCTCAAGTGCTGTCCATGGAACCCACCCTCGGATATTACCTAATCTTTCTATTCCCAACTTTTCTTATCTAGCACATAGTAAATAGTCAATAAAATTTAGCTATCATTTCTATTATTGATACAGTATCTAACTTGGTATTAAATATATAGCAAAGCATTATATAATGGTGGTATATTACAATGCATCATAGTGAAGAGAAATATTGATTCTTAATCATATTTTTGTAGCCCAGGGATGCTGCCTTGGGGAAGTTTGAGTCAATGATAGAGATCTCATACTTTGAGAGGATCCCAAAGTTCCTAGCTAAAAGGGTTCACCCTATATAAAGATATGTACATATATATTGAAACTGGATGTTGGGGTTTCAGAGAGCTGAGCAGGATCTACAGCAACCAGTCTTAGAGAAAATGATAGATTCTCTTTAAATGGAGATTTAAATAATTTGGAGATCTCCAAATTATTAGGAAAGTATATTACAATGAGCTGGAATTGCTGCAGTACCAAGTGCAGATGCGAATCAAAAAATATGGATGATAACAGATCCTGTTTCAACTATTATCTAGTGTGACCATAAGGAAACTCCAGTTTTACAAACAAATGAAAGTCATTTACATATTAAACAAGTCATTCAACACAACTGAGTAGGATTTTCCCCAAGAATACAAGGATAATGTAGTATTGAGACATTTACAATGTGATACTGAGCAGCTGTTACACGAGACCCGGATCAAGAAAATAAAAAGGTTTATAGGGTTTTTTTTCTACAATTAAAATGCCATTATTGACTCCACTGAGAAAATACATTCCTACAAGTTAGAAAGCCTATCTTATAAAATAAAAGAATGTCAATGGAAATATAGGCATGGAATTTTAATTTGCTTCCAGGCAAAACTGAGAAGGAGGAACAACATAAAGATCATCTTTTAAGCTGGCATACCAATTTAAATTTTTAAGTTAGGTATGATGACAGTAACATAAGAGCTAACGTAAATAGTTCCAAAAAGACAAGCCATGTCATTAACCTAGCAGATGTATGAAGTCATTATGTAACATTCAACACCCACCCAACACCTACTTCAATGTCCAACACATAGCGTATACTCTGTTAATATTTGTTGAATTAATACTTAATTGTCTCATAAGAAAAAAGAGGGGAAAAAACCTTTAGAAGGAAATTTGTTTTATAAGCTATTTCCACAGGTCTAAAACTAATGGCCAACATTATATTAATATGTTAATTTTCAAAATATTCCAGCTCTCATGTTTTTAGAAGGTCAGGAAATAATACCTCTCCTGCCTTCCCCTCTTTAGTTTTGAGGAGAGGAATGAACACACACACACACACACACACACACACACACACACACGCACACACACACACACACGCACAGGGGCAGAGAGAGAGAGAGATCAGAAACAGGAAAGAGAAATGTCAGCTTCATTACTGATTAAAGCTCTATTCAAGGATGTGGCTAATTGGGCTTACTCTCACTTTCTGAAGTGGACATACTCCTCTCAAATTACAGGCATTCTGGAGGAGGCTAATGGATGGTCAGTAGAGCTTTACCACAATGGCTGAGGATGAAGACCAAAATTCATACTCTGTAGACAGGTACATCCTAAGGAAGGAACTGGAAGAGTATAGGACTGAGGCTATACTGTGCCCATAGTATAGGACTGTGCCCATTTAGTTCTCTTAATCGGATAAGTATCTTTTCCTTACTTGAGGATTAGCAAGTGAAACAGAAGAAAAAGTGAGGAGGTGGAAAGTGGCTGAAAGTGTCACTCTAATGGAAGCATGGGAAATGGAGAATAAGTGATCCCTCTAACACTTGCCATCATCATTATACAACTATTAGCAAGTGTAGTTGGCTCTAACTCCAATGTATATGTTCAGTGTGATGATTTATTTCTATCCCACAATTATCACTCTAATATAAACCACTGATCTCCTGCATGGAATAAGAAAATTGTTTTCAAACTGACAGAGCTTCCACGCAGTTATGTAATCCATGGACTGAATTATTCCATGGATTCTGCAGTACCCAGTGGGGTTGCACAGTGCACAACCTGGACAACTACATGGGATAACTCTGCATAACTAGTGCCTATGATGTGCTACTTTAGGCTAATATTTGCTGGGGGTACAGCGATAAACGAAGCAACACCGGCTATCATAGAGCTTATATTCCAGTGGAGATAGAGACAAACATGTATATAAGTCAACACATTGATTTCAGATAGTGACAGCTGCTATGTTAATTTTAGATGGTGGCAAAGACTAGGAAAATAGTGCTGGACTAAGGCTTAGTCTTATATGGAATGGTCGAAGACTCTGTAAACTGTCCTTGGTAATGGGACTGGATCTTGGTGTTAATTCAGGTTTTACAATAAATTAAAAAGGCTGAGCAAAAACAGTCTGGAAGGACAAGGGATATTAATTTCTAAGAGGCCATTGCTCCATTGAGGGAACTGCTCTTCCCTTAGGAGACAGAAGTTAATTTTTATAGGCTGAGTGCTGGGTGTTAATAGGTGTATTACAATTGTTTTATTTCCAGAAAGTGAGAAAATACATATGCTTGTATTTTAACCTATAGAATATTTAGATAAGGACCTCTCAAATTTAAAGGTTTACAGGGGCCAGGCACATAATTTAAATGTGTGGAGCAAGCAGAGGAGCAAGAAAGAGATAATGCATGCCCCTATTTAAAGGGCAGTCAATAGTAGTTTAGGTTCTCCTAATAAATGCCACATGGAAATATTATTCCAGAATTGCCAAATATTCTTATTTTTCAAGAGATGCTAGAAATCTGATTTTTTATGTGAAATTTCTGGATTTTTGTATATGTTATTTCTTAAGAAATAAACTATGTAGATTAGACAATAGACTTTCAAGTTGAGGGCAAGCCATTTTTACCTCTAAATCAGACCAAAAAAACCCCCAAAAAACTCTTTCATTGGGAAAACTAAACATTATTTGTTCTCTCTCTCTCTCTCTCTCTCTCTCTCTCTCTCTCTCTCTCTCTCTCTCTCTCTATATATATATATATATATATATATATATATATTTTTTTTTTTCGCATGTTTATTCTAAGAAGGTTGTTTGAAGAATGTTCTTTATTTTTGTGCATTTTGTTCTAACAGCATTCCATGTCCTAAGTCTATAACCTTCTGAAATAAAGTTCTATCATGTATATTTCTATTTAATCTCTAGGTGCTAAAAAAGAAGATGATTTTCAGAAACTGATTCTGTAAAAAAGAAAAAAATAAAGAGGGACTTGAATAGTTCCTTGATTTTATACTAAGTCTACTAGAGTTAGCTATTTTGCCCTTCAAAATGACTTATTGAGATGCCTTGAGCCACGAGCTATGGAGTAGACTATTCTGATGCCACCATTGGGTTCTTACATCTCCATTTGATATGAAAGGGACTCCATAATTGGAATCATACAGAGAACACATGGTGTGGCTATTATATTTTCATGCTGAAAATTTAATACAATTCAATATTACTACTAAAAACCTTTTTCCATACATGCACACACATAATATGTTAAACTGTTAACTAAATTTAAAAACATACAAAGCACCTCTGATAAATATTTGACTATAAGAGATATAATTATTTTCTGAGCATTAAATATATGGTTTTCAAACATTTTCATCTATTTGAACCATTATTATAACACGTTTTGATAGATTTGAGAATGGAAAAATACAAGATATTATATTCTAACTGGGACTTTAAAATCTCTGAAAATTCAAAGTCAGATCCCATCATTAATATATTCTGTTTGCCTCAGTAATAAGACATATGTTCGATCTGAATCATGCCATTTCATGATGTTCCTGGGACTTGATAAAAATATTAGCTTTCTATATATCTTTACAGAGAAATGCACAGAAATTCTTCAATGATTACTGTGATATTTATTGGTGTCATCTATGCTACTTTATTTATATAACTTGATAAGCTTTCTTGACTAATGGCAGAGGAAAAAAAACAAATCACTGTTTCTGTTAGTAGGTCAGGTCCTTATTGAATTGGTTTGTCCAAAGGCTGTTGCTAAGCTTACAAAGCAGAGTCTATGCAATGTGATGCAAAAACATATTTATAAATATCAAAACAGAACAAATAATGAGTTTCTGTGAGTGAACATAGGTAATATTTCAGGATGATTTTTCAGAATTAAAAAGAATCATCCATGTATTACTGTCACTTTACTCACAATATCTAAAGGAACTTGGGGTTAATTATTTTAAGAAGTCAGTACAAAAAGAGATGTTTTAAATAATTAAAATCATGTTTGTGTCAGACAGTAAATAACATATCTTTCCCAGTATTGTTCTCTAGCAGGATCTGATTATGTAATTTATAACTGTATTTATTTAAATTATGTGATTCTTATGAAATTTACAAAATGCATTATTTTAGATATCCCTTACTTAGGATTAACAGTATCCAAAGGTACCATGCTATTGATAGAGCCACACAGGTTGGAAGGGTATGGGGTTTGTAAATTGTCAAAGAACAACAATGTAAGAACTTCTTTATACATATTATCTCAAATTATCATAATTACTTTACAAACTGGGTCAGATTATGTTATTATACGGATGAGAAAAATGAGGCTTACAGAGCTTTTTTGAGTGGAACATAGAACTATTATCTAAGGATGATTCACCCAGGCTCATAGACTCTCCAAAAGTCAAAATATAGACATCAGAGTTCTCACAACCTAAACTAAATTTATGTGTACAATTTTGTTTCTCTATAAAAGTGCATTTTAAAAAGAGAGAACCTATAACTTTTTATAATAGTCTCCAAGAGGTTGGTGGCCCAAAAAAGATATCCTTGGTAAACTTTTAAATTTTAATTTATGTGTATATAAATTCCATAAGGGCAAGAGCCATAGTATTTCTTTGATATGTTCTGTTCTATGTTGGCATATAAAACATTTAATGGCATTCACAAGTTAATTATGATAGTATTTGTAATTAGATATTCAAGACTGCAAATTATCTTTTATGATGAGAAATAAGTGAAAAAGAGCAAAAGCCAAATCTTTACTATTGTAGCCCCATTTTGTATATACAGAGTTCATCCCATTTAGTTGATAAGATGTCTGAAATATCCTGACTAAAGAAAATGTAGTTCAATTATTTTGGCAGAAATTGAGCTAAGTAGTGGGAATAGGACATTACCTCTTAGGATATTCTAAGCTTATGCTAAATTAAACACAATCCAAATAGAAGGTATCAGCTGAACTCACTTCTAAACCAACTCCCTTCAAGACTCCATATTTATGAGAATAGAATCAACATTCTCTCAGTTTTCCTGTACTCTAAAGGACATTTCAGTAGAAAATGAAGCACATGCAAAGGCATCAAGGGGTGAAATACTACATCTTTATCAATTTATCCATAGAAGGACACATAGGCTGTTTGTATATCTTGACTATTGTGAATAAACATGAGAGTGCAGATATATCTTCAAGATCTTGATTCCATTTCCTTTGGATATGTACTAAGAAGTTGGACTGCTGGATCATATAGTAGTTCTAGTTGAATTTTCTGAGGAAATGCCATGCCATTTTTCATAACAGCTATAACAATTTACATTTCCTCCAACACTGAAAAACTATTTCTTTTTCTCCACATTCTAACCAACGCTTGTTGTTTCTTTTACACACACACACACACACACACACACACACCAAATTCTAAGAGGTACGAGATGATATCTCATTGTGGTTTTGATTTGTATTACCCTGATGATTAGCAGTATTGAGCATATTTTCATGTGCTTGTTGGCTATTTGATATCTTCTTTGGGAAAATGTCTATTCATATCCTCTGCCCATTTTAAATCAGATTATTTTGGGAGGTTTGTTTGTTTGTTTGTTTGTTTGTTTTGCTATTGAGTTATATGAGTTCTTTACATATTTTGGATATTAAGCTCTTATCAGGTATATGATTTGCAAATATTTTCTCCGATTCTGTAGGTTGCCTTTTAATTTTGTTGTTTCTTTTGCTGTGCAGATGCTTTTCAGTTTGATATAGTCTCACTTGCTGATTTTTGCTTTTGTTTCTCATGCTTTTGTTGTCATGTATAAAAAATTTGTTGAGAGTTTTTATCATGAAAGGATTATTGATGAGACAATTCTTTCCCCACTGAGTATTCTTGGCATGCTTGTCAGCTATTAGTTGACTATATATGTGGGAGTTTGCTTCTGTGCTCTTCATTCTGTTCCATTGGTCTATATGTATTTTTAAGCCAGCCACTCTGGTGACAATGAGGCCAAGACAAAAAAGGATTTTCTTCTCTAATTTTGCCTTGTACAATCACGTGTGTTTATAAGGACATTCTCTTTGTTTCCAGTGAAGGTTTAGGTAGTAGTGTTTGGAAGAAGCCTGCTGGTTCCCTCTAGACAGCCTTCCACCTATGTGTTTGGGCCTTGCAGATGCATGCCTGCCAACTTTTCTGTTTGGCCCATCTAAAGAACATAAGCAGCAGGTAGAAAAGGTTGTTTGTTCTCCTATATCTCAGTTCTAAATCTATTCTCACAGCAGGGCTCATCACAAATACAGCTAGGGGGCAAGATACCTGCTTCATGGGTGTTGAAAGATATGCAAACAGTCAATGATATAAAAACATGATTTTTAAGACAGAATACTGCAAATACTTTCATATGTGATGTTTTGTATGATGCTTTCTTTATTCGTATATTTTTGATTCTTTATCACACATTTTACCCTTCTTTTTTTTTTTTTTGGCAGTCCCATGCCAAACCCAAGCTTTCTCAACATTTTATTTTCTTCTGAAGTCACATAGTTTCTTAACTGGCAAAATGCAAGTCTGCCTTTCAGTGGTTATCCTGTGTACCTATGGCATCCGAAACTATTAGAAATTTCACTTTCTTTGAATTGTCTCCTCACATGGTTTCATGTATCTTATTTTCTTTCAGCTGTCATTCATATCCTACCTATCATCAGAAAAGGTTTATGCCAACTTGAAATATAGAGCTGCAGGTAAAAGAGAGAGGACTGAAATAAAGCTTAACAAATAAAAAGAAATCTGAAATCATCAGGAATGAGAGGGATGTATCAGCTCTTTGTGATAATGCAAGTATTCTATTTTGGCACCAAATTAATTTTGGACTTCCTTGCTATAAAACAGAAAAGGTAAACTGGTTGAGAATACCCCTAATCCACAATGCCTGACAATGATTTTCTCCTCTGTTAGTTTCTCTAAGTTGTGGATACAGCCCAACATTCAATCTTCATTCATAGACTCTTCTCTTCTTATGCCTAATTCCATAACTCTTATGATACAAATGCCACTGCTAAGGGTAACTTCCAAAACTCCAAGCCCTACTATCTCACGAGCTCTATGTACTTCCTATTATTGCTTCACACAACTCAACTATTGATCTTTTCAAAACACACACACACACACACACACACACACACACACACTCAAACTTTCTAAGTCCTCTGGTTATTTGAAATTTCTCCATATTTTCCCAGCTCCAAAAAATCACAATTTTTTTGTCTTTTTTTTAGTTGCCATCCCTATTCAATCAATAAATCTTGTTGATTCTTCCATTGTATCCTCTCTCTTCTCTTCCACTGGCCTCAGATTTCTTTGATAACCTCCACACTAGTGAGCTGATTCTTGCCTTTCCTTCTTCTAGTTAGTCCTATAAATTGGGTGCCAATCATTTTTTTTCTAAAATTTCACATTCCTCTTATTTCTCTTTTTCCATAAAGCCTCCAGTGGTCCCCAATTTTAGGGACAAAGCTCACACTCCTTACCCTGACATAAAAGATCCTTCACAACCTCACATTTAGATCCATACATTTCCTAAAGAAAAGCCCTATTTTCTGATTTTTTTATTCCCATATGTATACATAAAGATTCCTTTTTTTCCTCACCTCTAGCCACATAGTTCTTTTTAGAGCCAATACCAGTTTTCCCTTTATGCTGGAAATATTTATCTTGTTGATGACTAGCACTGTAACTTCTATATTTGTTACCTAAATTTCCATGCATTCTTACATCTCTTATATCTCCAACCAGATCATCGGCTCCCTAAGGGATGTCTTATATATCTATGCCTTCTCAAAGACACTTAGTATAGTAAATGTTTTGTAAATATTTTTTATTTCATTTAGAGCTACTTATACACTTACTTCCCTACTCCATTATATCTATATGGAACTGTAAGCATATTAAAGCAACAAAAGAAATGAAAAAAGTTATTAGGTTGCCAAATAAAAAGTGACACTGCTCTCTAACCTTTGTATCAAAATAGATCTTACTGGTTTGTTGTTATAACATCTGCAGGTGCATATCCTCCAACCAGCAGTTGGAATCTATCAAGAAGACAGAAACTGGCACAAATTGCTATTTCATAAAATAAAATGCTATAACTGTCATGTGCTAACACCAGGGAAGTCCAAACTGCAGAGTTAAAATGGGCCTCACTTTCCAATCTGAGCCTCTATGTGAAAAATCATGGGATGGAAGAGCAATAAGGGCCATGAAGACTCATAATTATTTGGTTATGGTGAGATGTCTCCTGGAGGGAATAATTATAGAAATGGTTATCATTTATTGCACTCATACTGTGTACCAGGCACTGTACTAAGTGCTTTACATGAATTGTATCATGTAATACTCACTACCATCTTGTAAAATAAAGGCTATTTTCCTGTTTTGCAAATGAGAAAATTGAGACTTAAAAAAGTAACTTGCAAGAGATCTAATCCAGATGGTGTAGAAGGTACATGCTGTGCACACCTCTTGTAATCACACCAAAATTACAACGTAACTACAGAACAACGATAACTTGGGGTCAACTGAGGTGTGGCTGAACAGAAGTCCTACAACTGAAGATATACATTAGAAGTCATCTTGAGACTAGCAGGCAGAGACATGAAATGGCCAGGCCCCACAACCACGTGTGGAGGTCGAGAATCAGAAGGGGTATCCTGACTGCAGAGCCCCTTCCCTCACTGGAGGAGTGAGGGGTCCTGGCTCCACACTAGGCTCCCCAGCCTAGGGTTCCAATACCAGGAAGAGAAGTCCCCACAACCTCTGGCTGTGAAAACCAGAGAAGGTTGTAGCTGAGTAAGACAGAGTGCTGCAGGTGTCATAGGCATTCCTTTTAAAAGGCTCATGCATGGACTTATTTGATGATGGACTCACTCACTCTGAGATCAATTTCTGGGGCAAAAGCTTGAAAGTTGCAAGGGATATATGGGAAGGAACCAAGATGTCCAGTTTCAGGGCAAGGGTTGGAGGGTTAGCTTTCTCCCAGAGAGAAGTGCTGGCAGTACCCGCTGTTCCTTGATTGAGCCCTCCCCTCTCCCAGTGTGCAGACATGGGGGACGGGGACCATATCTGAGTCTCCAGCAACCTGGTTAGCATGGGTCACTCTGCCCAGGTGATTCTGAGACTCTGCCCCTCCCAACTTGCAGGCCTATTCAAGCTGCCTCCAGTGGTTTATTCCATACAAATGGCCTCTTTTGCTTTATACTGTGGACTTTCCTAAAATCTCTCAAAAGCTCACAAAACCAAAATAACCAGCATCTGCCCTCAGGGTGCCCTGTGCTTCTTGCTGAGCACCCCGAAGCTGGCACTAGAAGCAGCTGGTCTTAGTTTCTTGCTTGGCTTCTTGAGGTACCTATAAGCCCATCATAGGTGGCAGTGATCTACATATTGCTTGGTGACTCTTACTGGGTGGCCCAGGAAGTGCACAGGCTGCAGCTGAACTTGGCCTGAAGCTGGGCCCCTCCCTGGATGCCCTTAGGCCGGCACACAAGTAGACAACTTCAACCCATGCCAGATCACTTCGTGAGTTTTATAGATCTCTAATCACTATGTTGTACACCTAAAACTAATATAATATTGTATGCCAACAATAATTGAAAAATAAAAATATTTTAAAAAGATAACTTGCACAAAGTCACACAACTAAGAAATAACTAAGCTAGGATTTGAACTGAAGTAACCTGACACCTAAGTTTACACTATTTAGTAGAGTTACTGTGGTTGCCCCTAGGAATTGTTCCATATTCTTTAGGTGGATGTACGACTTCTAATAAGTGAAGAGGCACATCTTGGATAAATGTATACAGAGTTGGATTCTCTGAATACTCATCAACAGCCTAATGCTGCTGTAGGTTCTATGTGAGATATGCAGAAGCGACAGTCAAAACAAATGTGTTTAATTGCAATGTAAAGCCCGTTCTATTTTGCTCTCTGTGTTTAATGGAACTGTATTTAATGCATGTAAACATAGGTCACTATCTCACAAACAATCCTCCACAGTCAGGGAAAATTTTTTGGTGTTATTTGTGTTGAAGATTTCACATACCTTCAGAGATTACAATTTAAGATTACATTCTTGGCTTTTATTAAAGGCTGATATAAGGAATGAATATATAAAGAACATCTATAATATTATTTTTATAAAACTATTGGTGACAATATTATCCATTGTGTTGTTTAAAATTTATACATAAAGTCATACATGAGAAATTCCTCTTGAAGTTCAGAGTAAAAAGTAATTAAACCTTGGCTACCTTTTGTCTTTAAGTTATCATCCTTCTGGCAATGAATTTACATGTGTTTAATCTGCTCAGACGGTTTCCCAGTAACCACCAAATAGAATTTTCATACTTAATATACTTAATATTTATGCCATGTCACTTAAGAATTACTTAAAATTGCTTACCTTACACAAACAAAAACAAGCTAAGCATAATCATTGAGGCCAAGATAGGCACAGGAATAACTATAACCAAAACTACTGTCATCAACAAAATCAGTAAATTTGCAGGATATAAAATCAACATAAAGAAATTAGTTGTGTTTCTATACACTAACAAAATATCTGAAAAAGAGATAAGGCAACAATCCCATTCACAATAGCATCAAAAACAATAAATTACTTACAAATAAACTTAATCAAAGAAGTGAAATATCTATACAATGAAAACTGCAAGACTGATGTGACAAATTGAAGAAGATACAAACTATATCAAAAGATACCCATGTTCATGAATCAGAAGAATTAATATTGTTTACATGTCCATAGTACTCAAAGCCATCTATATATTCAGTGCAATCCCTATCAAAATTAAAATGACATTTTTCACAGACATAGGAAAAGCAATCCTAAAATTCGTGTGGAACCACAAAAGAACCTGAATAGCCAAAGCAATCCTGAGAAAGAAGAACAGAGCTAGAAACATCACACTTCCTGATTTCCAGCTGTATTACAAAGTTATAGTAATCAAAGGAGTTTGGTGCTATCATAGAAACAGACACATAGAACAATAGAACAGAATAGGAGCCCAGAAATAAACTCCCACATGCACTTTCAGCTAATAGTTGACAAGGAAGCTAAGAACATACAATGGGGAAAAGGATAGTTTCTTCAATAAATGGTGCGTGGAAAACTGGATAACCATATCTAGAAAAATGAAATTTGACCCTTATGTCACTCACAAAAATTAACTCAGAATGGATTAAAGACTTAAACACAAGACTCGATGCTATAAAACTCCTAGAAGGAAATATAGGGAAAAATCTTGACATTGGTCTTGGCAATGGCTTTTTGGATATGACACCAAAAAGAAGTAACAAAAGAGAAAAATAAGTGGGCCTGCATAAAACTAAAAAGCTTCTGCCAGCAAAAGAAACAGTCAACAAAGTGAAAAGGCAACCTATAGAATGGAAGAAAATATTTGCAAACCATAAATCTGATAATGAGTTAATATCCAAACTATATAAAGACTCACTGAACTCAATAACAAAAAAACCCAAAAAGTCTAATTTAAAAAATGGTGAGAACAACTGAATAGACATTTCTCCAAAGAAGACATACAATGGCCAACATGAAAAGGTGCACACCACTAATGATCAGGAAATGCAAACCAAAACCACAATGAGACATCACTTTACACCTGTTAGGATGGTTTTCATCAAGAAAATGAGAATGCGTGTTGGTAAAGACATGGAGAAAAGAGAACACTTATACACTGATGGTGGGAATGTATATTTGTACAGTCATTATGGAAAACAATATGGAGATTTTTCAAAAATTTCAAATTAAAACTAACATATGATCCAGCCAATCCCACTTCTAGATATATATCCAAAGGGAATAGAAACAGGATACTGAAAAGATATCTGTACTCTTACATTTACTGCAGCATTATTCACAATAGCTAAGATATGTAAACAACCTGTTTTCATCAACAGATAAATGGATAAAGAAGATGTACATATAAAATGGAAAGTTATTCAGCCAGGAAATAGATACTATGTAATCTCACATACATGTGGAATCTAAAAAGGCCAAACTTGTAGAAACAGTAGAATGGTGGTTACTAGAAGCTGGGGGGTGGGGAATTTGGGGTGATGCCAGTCAAAGGGTACAAACTTGCAGTTAAGAGATAAGTTCTGAAGTTCTAATGCATAGCATTGTGATTATAGTATTATACTGCATTATATACTTCAAAGTTGCTAAGAGACTAAGTCTTAAATGTTTTCACTACAAAATGAAATTATAATTATGTGACATGATGGAGGCGTTAGTTAATGCTATGGTGGTAATAATATTGCAATATAACTTTCAAATCAACACGTTGTACGCCTTAAATTTATACACCGTCAATTATATCTCAATAAAAAAAATCCTATGACATTTGTGAAGATATGTATTTCTAATTCCAGCTTGCAAAAAAAATTAGTCTTTTATTTAATTATTTAAATAAATGACCAGTCAGAGAGAAAATTGGTACTGTAAATGACAGACTGTATTATGGATGCAATACAAGTTTCTTTCCCAGTATATGTCCAGATAAAAGCACAGCAGCATTGGAACAGAATTTAGGGCCTATGTAGCTTAAAATTTTCACCTCATAAAACAGCTTTCTCCCTGCCATATCTTTCTAATCAACTGATTAAATACTTCCTCCAAAGTTTCCCCATTGAATTTTTGTGCAGTATTAATTTTTAAAACATTTTTACCCTGGTATCGAAATAAATTTTGGCTCCTTAAAGTTTTACCCATAAACTTTAATTTAAAAACATAATGAAACTATTGTCACCTCTAATTTTCTCAGTGCTTCACAGCTGGATCTGGGAATCTTTCATATCTTCTTGTTTAAAAATCTATTTTAATGGAATCCCTTCCACATTGACCCAATTCATGAGATTGTGCTCCTCCCTAAGTTTACCTAGCACCTCATTTCTCTGTTGAAACCAAGACTTCTCATGAAATTCATCCCATCTTTTTGGACTGAAACACTTTAAAAAATAGTACATCTCAAGTACTTTCGTGTGTCAGTTTACACATCTTACAAATATTATCTCAATAAAGCTCTTAAAAAATTCTTAAGGATATCTCAAATTTGGTTTGATTTTTTTCCTATAATGTCTAATCTATCTTTACTTCATCCAGTGGATTTTTATCTCTCACATTTTAATTTCCTTTATATTTCATGTATCTAATTAACTTTTAGAACATACAGAATACAGTTATAACTTTTAATGGCCTTGTCTGATATTTCAAACATCAGTTTCAGTTATGTGTTGGTTTCGAATAATTGTTTATTCTTTATTATGTCATGTTTTCTTGATTCTTTTCAGGCCTGATAATCTGTAATTAAATTCTGGACTTTACCTTCTTGCATGCTAAATATTTTTGTATTCCTGGAATATTTGTTTTTTGGAAACGGTTTGATTCATCCAGGTCTTGCTTTTATATTTTATAGGCAGGACCTGAGCAGCATTTAGTCTAGGGCTAATTTTTCCTCACTACTGAGACAAGTCCTTTCTGAGTAATTTATACCTTATACCCTGTGAATTACAACTTTTTTCCCAGACTAGCTGATGGGCACTGAGCTATTCCTGATCCTGAGCACTGAGTACTATTAACCATTAATTCCTTCGAGATGGTTCTTTCCCTGTCCTCAGTAGTTCCTTTACATGCATGTGCTGATCACTATTCCCCTGAATACTCTGCAGGTATTTGGCTTTCTCTTTCTGTGTAGCTCTCTCCTCTCTAGTACTCTGTCCTGTGGACTGCAGCTGTTTTGGTCTGCTTGCACTCTCAGTGCTAGCTCCTCAATGCAGAAGTTTCTCCAAGTTCTGCTCATGCTCCTTCTTCCTGCATTGTGGCCTGGAAATTTTCTCAAGATAGTAAGTTGTGGCAATAAGAGGACTCACTCCACTTGTTTCCTGTCTGTAAGAGATCACAGTCTTTCAGTGATTAATAGTCATCATCTTGAAAATCGTTGCTTCATATAATAATATTTGGCTTTTATTTATTTGTTGTTTCAAGTAGCAAGGTAGATTCAGTCTCTGTTGCTCCATCTTAGCCAGAAGTACCATCATATATTTTTTAAATGGATATAGTGCTATATGGATTTTTATTTGTTTCTTATTAGGTTTTGGTAAGTTGTATTCACAAATGAATGTTGTCCATTAAGTTGTTGAATTTAGTGGCATAAAATAATATTTATTTTTATTTTTGATATCTGTGTAATCTATAATAATTTTGACTTTTATTCCTAATATTGGTTTTTGTGTTCCCTTTTTATCCTGGATTAACCTTCCTAGCTATTTGTCAAATTTTTAATGAATCTTCTCAAAGACAAGAATTTTACTTTTTGTCTTCCTCTATTTTTGAAACCTATTTTCTATTTTATTGATTTTTCACTTAACTCTTTTTCTTAACTTTTTGATTTCCTTCCTTCTACTTACTTTGGGATCGATTTTCTCTTCATTCCTGAATCTTCATGGTAGAAATTTAGATTACTAAAATTGAAACTTTTCTTCCTTTTATATAATAAATGTCTTTAAATTTTTCCTCTAATCAGTGCTTTAGCTGCATCCTACAAATCCTGATATTAGTGTTTAGGTCGTTATGATAATTTAGGTTCAAATATTTTATAATGTTTCTTGTAATATTTTTGGTCCATGGGTTATTCAGAAGTATGTTGTTTTATTTCAAAATGTTTAGGTATTTCTAAAAGTCATATTATTAATGATTTATAATTTAATTCCATTGTGATCAGAAAATATATATTGGATGATCTCAATCCCTTTAAATATACTGGAACTTATTTTATGGTCTAGAATGTGTATTGAAGTTTTGGGATATACTGTTCAATAAATATCAATTATGTCATATTGGCTTTTCAAATCTTCTATGTAATTACTGATCTTTTTTTGTCTACATGTTCGATCGGTTACTAACAAATGAGCTTTTAAATATTTAACTGTGATTATGGATTTGTTTCTTTCTCCATCATATCTTTTTTTTAACATGAAATAATGTTTATTAAAGTATAATTGACATACAATGTTATATTGGTTTCAGGTGTACAACATAGTGATTTGACATTTATATACCTCAGGATGTGATCACCACGATAAATCTAGTACCCATCTGACACCTAATAAGGTTTTAACAATAATATTGACTATATTCCCTCTGCTGTCTATTATATCCCTGTGACTTACTTATTTTATAATAGAAAGTTTATATCACTTATTCCTCTTCACCATTTTTACCCATCCCATGCCCCCTCCCCTCTGGCCACAATCAGTTTGCTTTCTGTATCTATGAATCATATATTTTTACAAACTGTATATTAGACTCCCAGCTACACTAATCTACAACTCACTCCCTCTGATTCTGGCCCCACAGCAGAGCATTTCTCTGAAGAGTAAGCACTGATGAACTTAAGTTTCTTTCTCTACCTCACTGACAGAGCATGTTCCCTACTGTATCCCACTCAAGACACAACATAAGGATTTTAATGGACTTAAAAATTAAAATTCTTCCTTTAGTACAAGTAGTTTCATGTTACTTTAAAAATGACACAACTGACAACCTCTCATTAGTGTATGTATAGTAAGTGAGGATGTGTTAAATCCTGTTATTTACTGTTCTGACCAACATACTATTGTTAAATTGTTTGCCTGGGCCCATGATTTCTTTTTGTAGCCAAAGGACTGACTGAACTAAATGGCCCTATCTGCATTATGCTCATTTTCTTCAACTACAGACCCAGAATGTGTTAGAACCCCATTTTTATTGTATTTAAATCTTCCTTTGGGATAACACAGATATTTCTAGGAACCTCTGTTCTTGGAAGATGACCATAAATAGATAAAAAACAAAACACAGCCTTCATTTAACATATTCAAGCATCCATAATGCCAATACAAAAGAGCAAACCTCCAAAATAGAGGACTTTTCTCTAGATAGAGGACCTGTCAGTAGGGAGAGGTCTTAGCAAATGCCCAGAGTATATTGGATGATATTTATAGATCACAATTGAAGACTCATCTTAATAGTTGTCTTTTCATTTCCTTCTGTAAAACTGAAAAGTAGCCACGGAAGAATAATGGCCTTTAACAATAGCTTTTTGATTTGTAAGCTATTTGAGCCTAATCTTTTTTTGAGGCACACAATTGCCAAAGATATTGTCACTATTATATTGTCCTTGAGTACTCAGTAGTGAATTCAAAGACCCCAGAAACCTTTCTTTGCATGAAATCAAGACTCCTGAAAAGTTATAGGCAACTGATAGTTAAATGGAGTCTAAGGTCTTCTGCAAATATTATATTCTTCCTTCATTACCGCTTTATAATGGAATGCAAGAACACTGCTTTATAGTCTATGGTGAGAACAGCATGTATTGACCTCTTGTCAGTACTTCAATCTAGTGTTCTCAGTTTACTGTTGAGATATAGTATAGCTATTGACGAGCAAGAGGAACTGCCAAAGATAGAGCATATATTATTAAAGCAGTTCATTTTCTCATCAACAGTTTATGTCTTGCTCTGGATAATTAGTGAGGTCTTGGAAGGAATTAGTATAGTATTTGGGAATGTGCATGCCAAGAGAATATACATACATTGAGTTAGAAAAGAAATGTACTCATTTATGAAGGGGCTGAGCAATGTGAATGGCATGCACATAGAAAGTGAACTCTGAGATCATGCACGTGGTTTTCCCATTATACCATTACAATCGGCCTATTTATTAGTCTTTGTCTATAAGACTGATCTAGGGTCATTATGTTTCTAATGTTATACTATTGCCTTTATCAAAAGCTAGCTTTTAATTCACTCACCATCACCCTGCATAAACTGAAGAAAAAGACACTATTTTCACTCAGCAGCCTGGGGATATGTCAACCAGAGGAAATAATTGATCAAATGAACTCATGCCATTTACATGGCCAAAATATGTACAGAAGGAGGTGGGAATCCATGGATTAATCCAGACATGCTGTCTCTAGATGACTTCAAGTATCTAGATGTTATTATGAAACATAGGTAGCCTAGTATTCTCTCCCTGGTATGTGCTGTATACGGCTACATTTCTACCTAATTCCATCTTCAAAGTATAGGGATTCACTTCAAGACTTTCACTTTTTATATGAACATGTGGCATTCTATGGCTATGTTCTAGTCCAATGCTCAGTACTTTTAGGTTTCTGTCTTTCTAAAATAATTACTTCAACTGTATTTTATATAATCATGGTTTAGCAGTAAACCTTCATCTCAGATGGTTCAAATGAAAACACTTTAATGAAGAGACTTTATGCAGCTGTCAGGCAGGATTAAGGAAACCAACTATGGATGTCAAGGCACCCAGAGATTAGCAACAGCCATTAACATCTCTAAAGCTGAAGGGGTGAAGGGAGGTAAGGGCACTTCCAGAGCTCCCTGAGAGCTAGGCCCATAGAGGAGAGGACAGCCAGCAGGAGCTGTAAATGTGAAGTAATGTAACTGCTGACAGAGAAGCGGCACCAAAGCAGGGAGGATATTGTGGAGAAATACTGCCCTTACCTTTCTATCCTCTCATCCTGCAGTGTCCTGTTGGTGCCTCCAAAGGGCTAAAACCCATCCAGAAGACAGCGATCAAGGGAGCAAGTTTCCACATCCAGGACACAGAATCAGCAGAGAAAGGTACAAAGTAGATCTGGGGAGGGTAGAGTCAGAGGATGGAGAACAAATCAGCACACGTTTAGACGTTACTTCTTTTGCACAGAAGGATGAAGTGGGAATCTAAGCATCTGAGACTATTCTACATCACCATCATTTTTTGACTGGACAACTACAATTCTATCCTAACCGATCTCTCCATGTCCACACTTATCTCCATCCAATTAGAACACCATCGAAGCCAGAGAATTCAGTTCTTAAACAAATTTGATAGTCGCACCTGGCCCTCTGCAGCCCTCTCAGCCTCAGCACTTAACCTTTCAGTGGATCCCATTGCTCTTAGGAGAGAAACTAAAATCCTTACCAGGGCCTGCAGTGTTCTATCTGTTCTGTTCCAGTCTAATTTTTAAATCACATCTTGTTTCATTCTCTCCCTCACTTTGGCTCCCTCCAGCATTTCTTTGCTTTCTGCCCAATTTGGCAACATTAAAATGTTGCACCTTCTTCCTGGAATGTTATCCCTGCTTTCCCCTCTCTCTCAGTTAATGTTTCCTCATCCCTCAGATCCCATTTCAAAAGTCACTTCTTTGCAGAAGCTTTCACATAACTCGTAGACCAGCTCAAGTACCAATTTTTATATATTTTTCTTACACAGTGTACATTTTCTCCATTGAATCCTCTCAGTTTAAAGTTCTACACATATTTGTTTGATGATTAGATAGATTTCCATCTCCTCTACTAGATAATAAGCACCATGAAGCAAATTTATCTGGTTTTTGTTCAGCATTATATCTGCAAGCCCAAACTCAGTACCCCTCATGGTAGGCTTTCAACAAATACACATAAATAAATCTGAAATAATTATTATGTACCTCAGCTATAGTTCAGGATGTTAATATGAGATAAGACACATGCATGTATGTTCAACTATTTGATCAGTTATGAATTTATTATTCAGTTTTCTATACAAAAACATATCCATTGTTTATATTGGCTCTTCATGTATTTTACAGTTAAAGCCATCTTTTTTTTTTGAATTATATTTTCAGGTTATGTCCTTGAAATGTCTGAGCTAAAAATCTTTGGTAGCATTATTTATGCATGATAGAAATTGTGTTTCTGTCTGAGATATGAAAAATAAGGTTCTCTGAAAACTGTTTTAAAAACACCTTTTTACGATCTTGCATTTTTATTTCTATAAAACTCAATTTTCCTAGTCATGAAAAAGAATGCAGTTGCCAAGAAAAAGGTGTGAGCATGAATGTATAATATTTAAAATTATTCAAAGTAAATGTTCTTTTAGGAAGGAAAATTGTTATATCAGGGGAAACGCTGTCTTCTTTCTAAGAAACCATTCTAAACAAATAATTATAAACCACATTTTTGATGTGGTCTATGAAGTTCTGGACGGCAGAATATTTTTTGTAATTGGCCTAGCTATGTTTATGGAGACATGAGTTTGGCCCTATTGCCTCATCCCTTATTAAGGCTGTTTTCACACAGGCACCAGGAAATACATGTGAGGAAAATACCTTAGAATTTTGTTAAATTAGTGAGTGACATGATTATTTTCCACATTCCAGGAGCAAAGAAAAAAGCATAACTCCTTTTGCACACGTATTTGAATGGAGAATAAGGTGGTGCATGTAAATGAAAGAAAGTATAGGAAGTACCTAGCATGGTGGGAGTAAATATTATGCAAAATCACACAGTAGACAATTTATAAATATTAGTTCCCTTTTCTCTTTATTTATGGAGATACTGAAGTAGTGAGGGAAACACTGATTACAAAATTACAGTCACACAGTTGGAGAAACATCTCATAGAGAAAGGCAGTGTATTCCCTCCCTTTATTTGTAATCCTTCTCAACTGGGCATGAAGGTTAGAAGACAAAAGTTTTAAAGATCAAAAATTAGAAGGCTCAGTGGAGTATAAGAAAAGCTATGGGAGAGAAAGAGAAAGGTAAGTATCGAAAAGACAAACAGGACCATCACTCTTATAAGATATAGGCTGGTAGTGAAAAGTCAGAAAGAGCAGCTTTTTTAAAAAGCAGTAGTACTTGATGTTCCAATGGAGCCTTCCCCAGGATTCTAATATATTAAAAAGGTCAAAGTGGAACTCATCTGGCTGTTGGTAGAAGGGGAAGTGAGATAAGATACCCACCCTCTCTTTCCACCCAACTCTGCCCTACCCTGAATCTTTTGTGGTTCTACAGAACTGTATATGGGAACTTGGTTCTGTACTGCTCTTCAAATAACACTTTAGTGACATAGACCAGAGTGTCACCACAGCGCAATGGCAAGAGGGAATTTTATAGTCAAGTCTTGAAAGAAAACTGAGTTATTAGTTTTCAACTGAAGTATAGGAAGACAAGGTACTTAATTTATACCTAGGAATGCCTTACTTTAAAAATTGTATCTTTCAAATTGAAGAGGATACAAAGAAATGGACACATTCTATGTTCTTGGATTGGAAGAATCAACATAGTTCAAATGATCATATAACCTAAAGCATTATACAGATTTAATGCAATCCCCATTACAATCCCATTGGCATTTTTTAAAGAAATAGAACAAAAAATTAGCAGACTTATATGGAAACACAAAAAATCCCCGAATTGCCAAAGCCATACTGAGAAAAAAGAACGAGGCCGGAGGCATCACTCTGCCTGACTTCCAGTTATACTACAAGCGACAGTAATCAAAACGGCATGGAATTGGCAGCAAAACAGACACACAGACCAGTCGAACAGAATCAAGAGCCCAGAAGTAAATCTGTATTTATATGGGCAAATAATTTTCAACAAAAAAGCCAAAAACATACAGTGGAGAAAGGAAAGTCTCTTTATTAAATGGTGCTGGGAAAATTGGAAGGCCATCTGCAAAAGAATGAAACTAGACTGTTGTCTATCACCACACACAAAAATTAACTCAAAATGGATTAAGGACCTGAATATAAGACCAGAATCAATAACATGCATAGAAGAAAACATAGGAACTAAACTCAAGGACCTTGGACGTAAAGAGGATTTTATGAATTTGACCTCAAAGGCAAGGGAAGTAAAAGTTAAAATAAATGAATGGGACTACATCAAACTAAAAAGCTTCTGCTCAGCAAAAGAAAGCGTCAACAAGGTAAAAAAACAACCATTTGAATGGGAAAATATATTTGCAAGCAACGCCTCCAACAAGTGTCTAATATTCAAAATATACAAAGAACTCATATGACTCAATAATAACAACAACAACAAAAACAAACAATCCAATCAAAAAAATGGGCAGAGGACCTGAACAGACACTTCTCCCTACACGACATACAAATGGCCAACGAATATATGAAAAGATGCTCAACATCACTAGGTATTAGGGAAATGCAAATCAAAGCCACAATGAGATACCATCTCACACCTGTTAGAATAGCTATAATTAATAGGACAAGTATTAACAAATGTTGAAGAGGATGTGGAGAAAAAGGAACCCTCATACACTACTGGTGGGACTGAAAATTGGTTCAGCCACTATGGAAAACAGTATGGATGTTCCTCAAAAAAACTAAGAATTGATCTACTATATGATCCGGCAATCCCTCTACTGGGTATTTACCCCAAAGACTTGAAAACTGAAGACTTGAAAATGTCCAAAAAGATATTTGCACACCGATGTTCATAGCAGCACTATTCACAGGGGTCAGGACATGGAAACAACTGAAGTGTCCTATGACAGATGATTGGTTAAAGAAGCAGTGGTACATATATACAATGGAATATTACTCAGCCATAAGAAGAAATGAAATACTGTCATTTGCGACAACCTGGATGGACCTCGAGATAATCATGCTAAATGAAATAAGCCAGACTGAAAAAGTAGAAAATCACATATCACTTATATGTGGGATATAAACCTAAAAGCAACAAGTGAACAGGAAAAACAGAGACTCAAGGACATGGACAATGGACTAGTGGTTACC
This sequence comes from Rousettus aegyptiacus, assembly GCF_014176215.1. NCBI lineage: Eukaryota > Metazoa > Chordata > Mammalia > Chiroptera > Pteropodidae > Rousettus > Rousettus aegyptiacus. Next base: position 94,110,463 of record NW_023416312.1, on the reverse strand, counting down.
AGAGAGTAGGCAGCATAAAGAGGGTCAAATGTTGGGGGTTCGGGGGATGGTGAAGGGGGTAAAGGGGATCAAATATATGGTAGCTGAAAGAAACTGGACTTTGAGTGGTAAACACACAATAGAATATAGAGATGTCACATTATAATGTACACTTGAAAATTATATAATTGTATTAACCAATGTTACCCCAATAAACAAAATAAAATTAAATTAAAAATTAAAAAATTAAAAAAATTATAAAATAAAATAAAATTGTATCTTTCATTAATTGCTAATTCCATAGATTGAATTCCTGAATTACTTGACAGTAATTGTTGCTTAGGCAATTTTGGTGCATTTCATTAAATATTGCATTTTATAGGAAAAAGGCTGGATTATTTGTTAAATTATTTATTTTATTAAAATAAATGAGATCTTAAAATTGCTGACTTGGTATAAGTATTGAAATTAAGTTTATAATAGAAAAGGGATGGTATATAAATCCCAACTTTGCCTTTGAAATAGATGGTTTTATACTATTTTTACTAAATAGCAAAGCTCCTAAAACAGCTTTGCTATTTAGAAGGCTCGATGGAGTATAAATTAAGGAAGAAATTAAGGAAATAGTCTGTTGTGTTCCCTATTTATTTTATTTAACTTCTATTTGGATTTACAACAATGATTTTAAAAAATTTCAATTTAATTGTCAGCTGACATTACCGATTGGAAGCCAAAACATACAGTATTATCAACAAAACCTGGCCCTTGAATGGACAAATGCTATGGTGATGGCAAGTTAAATTGGGAACGTGAAGTAAATATAAGCCTATAGTTAAAAAACAAAGATGGGAATAAAAGCAATCAGAGAAGAAATGCTTTGCTTTCCCACCACCAAATCTACCACTCTGCTATATGTGTACCTGTATATTTTGCCTTCTATTTCCCACTGAAATGAAAAGAGTGACTCTGCAATGAATTAGGACTATATGTTGCATTTTGTCCATTATTAGAATGTGACCTATAAGATACGGGTCAAGACAGTTAGTCTATGTACATTCTCCACACTTGTTCTCTCTCCAACCTCTATGGCTGGAAGTGATGGACTTGTAGATGGCGTATTACAAGTTGTAAGAAGCACAGATCTTTAGTCACAGCTTAGAGAGAAGTTTGATCTATATGTTACTATGACATGAGTGACAAGCCTTTGTTGAGTATAGCCACTGAGAATTCTGGATTTTTCGCATAGCATACACTTCACCATTTTAGCCTATCCCAACTAATATAGATGGCCATGGGCTTTTTCAGTTTTGTAATAATTTTATAAGATTTCAAGAATCACTATAATGCAAATTTGGCTCTGCTGTTCTATATATAAACTTGTCCACACTTTCAGCTCTGCATTCTTATCTCTATTGTGATCATCAATAGATAATCTAACCTAAAGAAAGGCAATAGCATAGGAAATAATTTGGTCCCAATCCAGCATTTCCCAAAGTATTTTCCAAGAATCATAACTTCTGGGAGATATTAATACATGTACCTGAACAAAATTTTGAAAAATATTGTATTCAATAGATCCTTCTAGAAGACACTTGACATTATGTTTTCATGTTGAAAGCTCTGATCAGACCTACAACAAAAGAGCCAAAGTTGCTTTGTACCAAGTGTTTCCCACGTTTATGTGACTGTAACTTTTTTTTCTGCAAACATTTCTCAGAAGGGGTTCCATTTGTGGAAAAGTAGTTAAAGAGATAGCCTGAGAAAAGAGTCCTATAATTTTGTTTACAAAGATGCATTTTTACCAAAAGAATACTGAATTAGGATGCTACCAAAAAAACATCGCCAGCAGGTTAAGTAGGAGTATTCATTTCCTAGGGTTGCTGTAATAAATTACCACAAATTAGATAACCCCCCCCCCAAAAAAAAAGTTCCCTCACAGATCCAAAGGCCGTAAGTTTGAAATCAAGGTGTCGACAAGGCCATGCTCTCTCTGAGAGCTCTGGGGAAGAATCTTTCCTTGGCTCCTCTAGCTTCTAGTGGTTGCTGACAATCTTTGACATTTCTTGACTTTCTTCCCTGTATCTTCCCTGTGTCTATACTCTTGTGTGTCTTCAAATCTCCCCTTCCTCATAGGGATACTAGTCATTGGATTTAGGCCCCACCATAATCCAATATCATTCTATTTTAATTTTATTCCATCTGCAAATATCCTATTTCCAAATAAGGTCACACTCACAGATTCTAGGGTTGGAGGTAATCACTTCAACATATCTTTTGGCAGCATCTGGTTAGGCGAGTCAGAAACATGTAGGACAGGCCGCAGGCTGGAAACTCTTGGGCAGGAGCTGAGACTGCAGTCCACAGGCAGAATTGCTTCTTCTCCATGGAAACCTCAGTTTTGCTCTTAAGGGCTTTCAACTGATTGAGTGAGGCCCACATACACTATCGAGGGTCATCTCCTATATTTAGTCAGTTGATTGTAGATGTTAACCGCATTTATAAAATACCTTCATAGCAACATCTAGATTAGTGTTCGATTGAATAACGGTAGCATAGCCTAGCCAAGTTAACACGAATAACTAAACATCACCAACGTAAAATTAAATTGCCAGGTCAAGAACTTGCTGATATTCTAGCACATTTTAAAGCTCTCAGCATACCAAAGCTTTTGTACTTATAACAAAAATTTCTTGAGTTGCCTTTATCAGACAGACAGTTCTAATGAAGTAGCCATTATTAGTCTCGTTTCTAAACAAAAGGGAGAATTAATATGATGCAATTTAATTCTGTTCAGATATTTTTTAAAAATGACATCTATGTGGATGTTTTGAAATCTTTATTTTGAAATGATCTCAGCATCTAAGCTAATATTCTTACTTTATCACTAGCTGAACTGGGCCAAGAATAGAAAAGTACCTTGCTCATATTTGCCTGGCAGGTTTAGACCCAACATGCAATGAGAACCCAGTCCAGTTCTCTTTTCACAGTACCTCTCAGACAACTATGAAAAGAGATGCTAAACTATACCAAGAAAAATGGGTAAACTCTTTGGCTTTGTTCTTCTAGTCATTAATTACACTGAGGAATCATCCCATGCCCCTCCACTAGGGCACAGAGCTCAGCACACAGGAGCTGTTACTGTTGTTGGAGAGGAAGAGTGTTTGGGCATAAGGGTAACTCTCCTAGCAGAATGCCTTTTCTGTACTAGACCTCTCGGGACCCTCTCTTTAACTATGGGTCACATCCTTCATCTGCATCACATCTGGAACTCAATTTTTAGCCATTCTGAGTATACAAGGTTGGCCTGCCTCTGTATTTCAATGACATTCTGTTTTGATATCCTAGGTGATATGTCCACATAAATACATTAAGACAGGAACAGCAAAGGTCATAACTGTCCTTATTACTGAAGCTAAAATTTAATGAGCTAGATCACAGGCTGCTTTAAGAACGGCCGTGCCAGGTTAATGGGGCTCTACCACTAAAGCCAATTACACCGGGTACAATTACATCCTATTCTAATAGCTGTAAGTCAGGGTAACACAAAGATTCTGTCTCTGGGTAATTACTAGCTAGGAAGCAGGTGAGGGGAAACCAAGCAAATTGTCACTGATCATACAAGAGACACACAGAGAGCACAGAGCTAGCAGCTATTCCGGGTATGTGTGTGTCATCTGTTGCTAAGAAGGAGCTGGCTTCACAGTCAGAAAGCCCTCTTCTTCTAGCACTGACCAAAAGGATATGTGATTTCAAAGACGCTTTTAGAAAAGTAACTGAAATGTGAATAGTAGGAGAGGGGGAGGAAGAACTCAGAAAGCCCTTCTCTATTGAGACTGTTTCCCTAAGGATTTTAGAAGATTTAATAGACTGACATTATTGATTTTCCCCTAATCTAAATACAGGGGAGTATAAACAAAACCCAAAATGATATTGACAAATAAACCTCAAAGATTGACTTAATAAAATACCTCTTTTAAATTTTCTCTTGCCCTCACCCTTGTGAGTATTTACAGGTCTTTTACTACACATGGCTAAAAGGGGACAACTGAAAAGCCTTCTGACAAATGAGAGTCCATCAGAGATATAGATGAAAACACTCTGAAATTTCCAAGTAACAGAATTTCCCTGTGATCTCACGGATCAATTTTCATACTATCGAATTTTGCAGAACATTTGAGAAACCAACACATCTACTTCTCCACATGAAACACATGTGTTCATGTTATCAGTGATTAAATATTTAAAAATCCAGAGGCATGAGGGTAAGGTTTTCTTAATGAAAGCATCAATGACATTTATTCGAACTTTGGGGAAATCATTGAAAACAAGGGCAGCTGTATTTCTGAGAGCTCCTTTTTGAGTAGTACGATGTTTATAAGAGAATGAATATTAAATAAATGACAGAACAATGCAATTTATTAGAATGTTCTTTGTTTCCAAGAGATTAAAGTTTCAAAAAAAAGTAATCCCTACTATTAGTTGTTCAGACCACAATTGGAAAGACTTCCAGAATGACACAAGACTTTTAAAAGATCCTTTCAAAGCAATGAGGTAATTTGTGGTAGAGTAGAAACAAAGGAACAATAGGATGTCGCTGCTATAGTGTGAAGTCTGATCATGTCTTGCTACTGCTTGCTCTGAGATTAAATATTGGTGATATTGCTCTTTATCATTAGAAGAAGAGACAGAAGAGGCTTTACATTGGTTATACATTCGTTCTGTCCCTTTTCTCTCTCAAAACAAAACATATTTCTCTAAATCCTTCAGTTTTCCACACTCTCCAAAATACCATTTGTTTTCACTCCTAATTTATGATTGCTATTCTTTTCTTGATTATCTTCCTCTGAGATTGTCCTTAAAGAATTAAATTCTGTACTTAAGACTAATAATTGGAAAGAGACCCAGTCATTCCTAGCAAGGCTGCCTCGTTGAATGCCCTTAGGTAACAAGCCCCCTAAGAGCCCCAAATAAATCAGAGGACAGAATACTCTCCAGTTCAGTGTTCTATTTCTTTCAGTATTCAGTTGTACATAATGCCATGTCAGTAAGGAAGAAAGCTTCACTTCAAGTGTGTTATATTTGAGAGATGCTGAAAAAATGATTCAGCCATCTTTTCATTTGAGTAGATCCAATGCCAATCTATCTTGGATAACTGCAGTGTTCTGAATGTGTAGATTTTCTACAAAGGCAAACAGATATTCTTCTTTAATATTTATATTTACTGTGGCTATTCAGAGAACATTGTGATCAGTCCTGCCAATCACACAAGTGCTATTACTATATAGTATAAGAAAGAAAATAGGAGAACATATAAGAATATAAGAAAAATTAAAAGGTGCATCTCATGAAGAACAATATATCCAACACCATACACTGCTTACCCCCACCTAGAACTAATACAATCCAAGAATAATAAATGGCCACATTTCAGAAACATTTTTTTAAAAAACCCTCAGATACACTGGCAGTTTACAGTCATACCAATGGCTCCACATTAGAGGCAAAACAAAACAGGGTCACAAATTAGTGTTCCTGTCACTGGTATAAATAAACTTTCTTAAAATGGAGTTCAAGAATGACCCAGATCAATTCATATTCTATAATCTTGTTACTTAAAGAATGGTCCATGGACCAGAAGTATCATTATTGCTTGGGAGCTTACTAGAAGTGAAAAATCTCAGGCCTGTCTGCAGATCTACTAAATCAGATTCTGCACTTTATCAAGATCCCAATGTGATTTGTAAGCTATGCTCTTTTCCAGATCTACCTGGCAAAAACAAAAACAAAAACAATATCACAAAAAACAGGTGAATGGATAAAAAAATGTGATATATACAAACATAGGTATATTATTCAGCCATTAAAGGGAATGAAAATCTGATGCAGATTACAAAATGGATGAACCTTGAAAGCACTATGCCAAGTGAAGCAAGCCAGATACAAAAGAGTAAATATTGTATGATTCCTCTTACATGAGATATGTAGACTAGATAAATTCATAGTGGCAGAAAGTAGAATAGAGATTATCAGGGGCTTGAGGGGAAAAAGGAAAATATTCTAGAAATGGATAGTGATTTAACTGAATGCCACTAAATTATACACTTGAAAATTGTTAAAAGGGGGAATTTCATTTTATGTACATTTTACCACAATATAAATGCAAAAAAAGATTTCAATAATGTTCAAAATAGCACATTTTTAGTAATTATCCTATAAAATCATTGCCTCCTATGGAAGTTAATTTGGAGAAGTCCTTGTTATACTGTTAGCCCCAACACAGGCTGGCACAGTTACTACTGCTCCTTTCTTTAGAAAGTTCTTAATGGTTTGGAATTGTTTGAGATCACTTCCCACACACTTCCAGTCTGCAATCCCCAAGGTAATGTAATACACACATCCTACATTTCAATAGTAGATTCTAAATATACTACAATATCACAGAATTTGTAAAGGTAAAGACACACTGGATCAATTTACAAAGAGCTGCTAGGAGACAGTTTAATACTTTTGAGTGTTGCGTTTAAGCTTTGTTAGGTGGGATCAGAGTAGTATTTACTTTAGGACTAATTTTTCTTTACTCCCAATGTAAAACCCTCTGTGTACACCACCTTGTGCACTGTAGGATAATTTGTACACCATTCCTGACCCTGTTTGAGCCCCAGGGATTGTTTCTCACAGTCCTCTTGGGTAGTTCTTTCCTTGGCCTAGGCTATTGTCTTCACATGCATTTGCTAATAAGTATTCCATTGAATACTTGAGGAGGACATCTGTAGATCCTCAAATCAATTAATATCTCTCCATCTCTACTTCTCTCCCTCTCTCTCCCTTCCTTCCTTTCTTCCTCTTCCCCTGTGTGCAACTCTCTGGGGCTCTGCCTTCTAAACTCTAGCCACCTTGGTCCATGTGAACTCTCAGCTCTGTCTCTTCACTTCAGGGTGACCACCAGAATCTTCCTGGGATTCTTGTGACTGTGCCACAGCCTGGAAACACTCACAAGGCAGGAAGCTGGTCCTCCTGTCTCATTTTGTTTCTATCCTGTCTCACAGATATCACTCTCATCCAATGTGCAATATCTTGAGAAACCAACATTCAATATATTTGGTCTTTTTTTTTAGTTGTTGCAGGCAGGAAGGTAAAAGAAGTTCTTGTTACTCCATCTTTTTCAGAAGTGGAACTCTTATTCTGGCAGGTTTTGAAGAGAATGAATCTACTGTAATAAATCTTTTCCTGTCTGAAAAACTTAGAATTGTTCCTGTTTTACTACTGGAACAGTGGCTGTAGATATGCCTAGAGTTTGAAGTAAATGAGATAATAACAGAAATGGAACCTAACATTTACTTAGTACTTACTGTTTTCTAAGCAAATTGCACACTTAGGAAGATCACTCAGTGAATATTAGCTGATTCTGAATAGCACTGACTTTATTTCGTTTAATATGTTAGTGCTCTTACAAGTATGCATGTCTGTATAGTTAAATTGCATTTATTTGAAGCTATACCATTTGGATATACAAGGAGCAGATGCAGGGAGTAGTGGTATTGGTGTTAAATCAGGAGCCAAACGAGTTCCAAATGCTAGCAAATTTAAACAAAGGACCTTTAACATTCAGTGCCTAAATAATTATATATAATTCCTAGACTATTGACATAAATTGAGTTCATATATTGCTTGGCTTGCCTGTGGAATTTAATTTTAAACCTGAATTGTAAATTATAAACATAATGAGATTTTGTAAAATATTTTAAAAATACAGAAAAGTTTAAAGAAGAAAATTTAAATAATCAATAATCCCATTAGCTACTGGCAAGAATTCTCATAGTCAACTCTATATCTGACCAATATTTTTCTAAATGCACATGTGATTCTTTATGTAAATGTGTGTACGTGTGTATGTACTTAAGTTTTTTGTAACATTATGTTGGTAGTGTAACTGTAATGATCTTTTATGAGCCATAACTTTTCGTACTTTATATTGCTTATATCATTTTATAAAACCTGTTTTTAAGAAAACAGTCTTGTTATTCATATACTTATCAAATACCAATTCTCTTTTACTATTCCACACCATAATCATTTTGGTCTATTCTAAGATGATACCTCTGTATTTGTTTAGAAGTTGCTTATAAAAACATCGCTTTTCTTTTTAAAAAATGATGGTACAGCCAGCGGTGTGCTAGAGTCCTGCCATACTGCTTTGCAAGAGCTGATTATGAGCATTTCTTTATAATATCACACTCGTCGATATCACATTTGTTGCTTGAATTCAGCCATCGGTATGTTTACAATACAGAAAAAAAATGTTACAAAATAAGGCCTTTATTTTTTTCTGGAGAGCCAGTTATTAGACATTTGCTACACCACCTCTGGCTATAACCGAGCTATAAAATACCATGCTATTAAATGAAGATGTAAATAGATAGATCAGGAAAAAATCAAATCATAGAAAACATGTATATTATATTCCATTTCTGTTAAGAAATCTACATACATATGTAAACAAAAATATCTTTAAAAACTAGATTTACCTCTAAGAAATATCACTGGTGATCTGATTTTTTAAAAAAGTTTTATATATATTTGTTTTGTTTTAGACCTTTATCACAAATGTTTTACTCTTGTGATTAACATATATATTAAAATTAATAAATATTTCTTCAGGAAAATAAATTTATCATGCTGAAATTATCTTGAATGTATTAAGACAATAATAACCACAATAGAAATCCTTTATTTACTGTTTAAGATGTATTGGATGTACATTGTGCTAAGTAGTTTTTATATAGGTTTACTCATTTAATCCCCACGAATGCTGCATAATTTGGATTATTGTCCTTATTTTATAGAAGGATCAACTAAGGTGCACAGAAGTTATATTTATCTTAATCGAACAGCACACACACACACACACACACACACACACAACTGCTTGGTTTTTAAAGCCAGGTTTTCCTTCATCTGCTGAATGGAGAGCTTCACTTGCTCAGTTTGGAATCTCTAATTTGTGAGTTCTATCCCAGAATGAATGAGCAGATCTTAAACAAATTAGGAGAATGACAATTGTGGGTATATGCCGAATGATTAGCTTGAGGAGGGCTGGGGATTGGGATGGTACTGTCATTAATTAATATTAAGTATAAGAGAAATGTGAAAGGTAAAGTAAAAGGGTTGAGACAGAGAGAGGTAATTGAAAATAGAGATCATGTCCATAATTCCTGATTATGTGATAAACAAAAATAAAAATTCTTAGGCAAATGGGTGAAACTTGGATATCAAGAGATTTTCCATAGATGAAAACAGAGATTGTTACGATGAGCCAAACTCAAAATCCTGTGCCAGTATGTGAAGAGCACTCATGTAAAAATTTATTAGTAATGAGATGGGTAGTTGCAGTACAGAGTGTTTTTCTCATGTTTATAGGCTATTAGATAGTAGAAGTGAGGGAAAATGCTTATTCTTATAAACTTATATCCAATAAGAATATGTTGATTGGTCAAAGTTTAAGAATAAAGTTCTAGCTTTACTTTGGTCTAGTTCACAGATCCAAAAGAATCCAGAACTGGTAGCCTATTAGCTGCAGAAAAACTGGAGCAGCGTTCTTGTTGATCTTTCTCATGTATAAACCAGGGTATCTAAAATATTTCAATAAATTGATGTGAAAATGAAATAACAATGCACTTATTATGAGATTGGCGAGAATTAGAAAGCTAGACAATGCCAAGTTTTGGTTGAGATGTTGGAATATTGCAGGATTGATGGGACTGTAGACTGCTACAGCCATTACAGAGAGTAATCTAGCACTGACCAGTCAATTAACTGTATGCATACTTTACAACTCAACAATTCTGTTTGTGGGAATTTATCCCAAAGAAATTTTCACACAGGTCCATAAATTTGTACATAATGTACATATTATGGATTTTAAAAGAGGACATCATGGCAATAATCATAAGCATCACTTAGGTTTGAAGCTGAAATCATTCTCTGGTAATATCAGAAACCTCCTTCTAGTTTCACATTCTAATTGTTTAACATAACAAGATGATTCTTGCTCTTATTAAGCCTTAAAGCTTAAAGGCAAGGTATTTACATGCTTTTGGAACCAGACATTTTGCAAATCATTTTAGAATGTGGGATATTTAATTTGGTGTTAACTTTCATTTAAAAATTTTTAAAAGGTTTAGGGACTATTCAATCAAACAAATCGTAAACTTTTCCAGAGTACCCACACAACACCAGGACTTCTGCTGGCTTTGCAGATCTGTAGACACACATAAGGCAGAGTCCCTGACCACAAGAAGCCAGCATGACCTCAGAAAACATTTTAGGAAAAAACTAAAATAGAGAGTTTTTTCACCTGTCAGCATCAAAAGAGAAGTTCGGTTCAGATTTTAAGTCAATGATATGGTTCGTATCTTTTATCTGGACCGCAGACCTTTAATTAAATCTTTCTCATACTTTAACTCCAGGGAAACACAGTTGATGATTCAAAGTCAGTCACCGAATGTGATTCAAAATCAATAAGAGTGAAAGACACCCTGGGTGTGCTGTCCTTTCAGAGGAAGCAGGAGCACTTTCATGCCTGGTTTGCAGAAAATCATTTATCTAAAGCAACTACCAGGATAATATGGACAGAGAGAGCTTATGTTTATGGATAGGCCAGTGCTGTTATTTATGATCTACATACATTATAACCAATTAACACTGTTGCACTTTAATGTTCTGTTGTAGGACCTGCTGAAATGCTTGCTGTTATAGTACAGGATTACAGACTTCTACGCCGAGAGCTGTGGTTGACCAAAAGTAAACGAGTACCTGTTTCCTTAAAAAGTCCTGATATATATTTAAACATATATGGATATATTGCCCCATTCCACAAAGAATTGAGGATACTTAGAGTTAAAAAAAACATAAATAAGAAAAGAAACCACAAACAGAGAAAATAGATATCCAACTAGAACAACAATAAAAGTGATCAATATAAGATTGGCATGGTTCCCCTTGAGAAGGATAGCATATTATGGCTCAGACATGTCATTGCCTATTGCAAAAGCTGTTGCTTGCTCCTTAGCAATTACACAGTATAGACTTACGCTGAAGGTCCCCTATGGACAGATTCTCACTTTTGTTGCCACATCCATAACAACCTCCATTCAAGCAACCTGTGTTCCAGAAAAATTGACTAACACAATGATTTCCTGAAGACCCCTCTGCTTTCCTCTTTGCCTATATCCATGCTTTCCTCTGTGACCCAAAACCTAACATCCTTCAAAGTCCAACATCATTGCCACCTTCCAAAGTCCTTTTCTCAATAACTCCATTAAGTGAGTTTTTCTTTTCCCTGTATGCATTTATTGTATTGTTTACTACATGCTGCCTTCATGATAGTTGGATATGTGGCTTATCAGAAACACAAGTTAGAGGGGGAAATTTATTAGAAATCAACAGTGTGATGTAAAATAGAAGTAGTTATCTAGGACTATAAGGGAGAGAATCACTTTATTCTACAAACTACATCAAGAAGCTGTTTTGAAAATATAATTAAAAATAGAGAAACTGGAGAGCAGGTAAGAGGAAGAAGGAATTTAAACCAGATGCTTCTTTTGTCAGAAGTCAAGGGGAAATCCATGTCCTTGTAACAAGACCACCCCTTTGCAGGACACCAAAGGCAGAAGCCAAGAGAGTATCCATGGACTCACAATAAGAGTGCCATATAGCTGAGCCAGAGACTTCTTTCAGCAGAGGTCAAGAGGGAGCTTATGTGCTGAGAGTGAGAACACCTCTCTGCAGGACTCCATCCACACATCATTAGGAATTGAGTGGGAGGCCCAGAATTCTACATGTCCCTGGCAAGGCTCCTCATCACAGTGCCTTCCCTGAAGGCTTTGTCACCACCTTCTGCCTTGTGATTATCACAATTATATTACGTACTGCCTCCTTTTCAACTAATCATGTTGGAAACTGGAGATCCACATGCAAAAGAATGAAACTGGGCCCTAGTCTTACATTACACAAAAATAAAGTCAAAATTGTTTAAAGATGTAAGTATGAAAATCCTAGAAGAAAACATAGGGGAAAAACTTTATAACATTGGTCTTGGCAATGATTTCTTGTATGTGACACTAAAAACATAGGCAACAAAAGCAAAAATAGAAAAGCGAGACTACATCAAATTACAAAGCTTCTGCACAGCGAAAGAAACAATCAACAAAATGAAAAGGCAACCTAGCAAATGGGAGAAAATATTTGCGAATTATATATCTGATAAAGATTTAATATCCAAAATATATAAAGAACACATACAACTCAATAGCCAAAAGTGTAATTTAGAAATGGGCAACTGGCCTGAATGGACATTCTTCCAAAAGAGACATACAAATGGCCAACAGGTACATGAAAATATGCTCAACATCACTAATTATCAGGAAAATGGAAATCAAAACCATAATGAGATATCTCTTCACATCTGTTAGAATGGTTATCAACAAAATACTGAAAGATAAGCACTGGCTGGTGAGGATGTAGAGAAAAGGGAACCCTTGTTCACTGTTGGTGGGAATATGAATTATTACAGACACTATGTAAGTAAAACTGTATGGAGGTTCCTCAAACAATTAAAAATAGAAATATCATGTGATCTAGCAATCCCACTTCTTGGTATTTATCCAAATGAAATTAAATCAGGTTAGAAAAAATATATATATTATATATATACATATATATGTATATATATATACATATATATATATACGAATATTATTCAGCCATGAGAAATAAAAAAAAACATTGGCATTTATGACAATATGGATGGAGCTTGAGGACATTATCCTAAGTGAATAAGTCAGGCACAGAAAGACAAATACTGTATAATCTCACTTATATGTTGAATCATTTTTTAATATGTGGAATCTTATAAAACCTGAATTTATGGAAACAGAGAATACTGAGTCATGGTTACCAAGGGGCTGGGAGGATAAAGGAAATAGGGAGATATTGGTCAAAGGGTACAAACTTCAGTTATAAGATTAACAAATTCTGAGGATGTAATGTACAGCATGGTATTACAGTTCATAATACTGTATTATATACTTGAAAGCTGCTGAGAGTGGATCTTAAAATTTTCTCACCACAAAAAGAAATGGTAATTATGTAACAGGATGGAGGCGTTAGCTAAGGCTATAGTGGCAGTCATTTTGCAATATCTAAGTGTATCAAATCAACACTTTGTACGCCTAAAACTTACACAATGTTACGTTAATTATATCTCAATATAGCCAGAAAAATTTTGAAAACAAATGACCAACAAGTATATGAAAAGGTGCTCAACATTGCTAATTATGAGGGAAATGCAAATCAAAACCACAATGTGGTACCACCGCATACCAGCTAGGGTGGCCATTACACATATACATATATACACACACATAACAGAAAATAACAAGTGTTGGCAAGAATGTGGAGAAACTGTAACCCTTGTGTGTGGTTGGTGGGAATGTAAACTGGTATAGCCACTATAGAAAACAAGAGAACAGTATAGAGGTTCCTCAAAAAATTAAAAATAGAACTACCATATTATCCAGCAATCTGACCTCTGGGTATTTACCCAAAATAATTCAAATCAGGTTCTCAAAAATATATTTGCACTCCCATGTTCATTGAAGTTATATTCACAATAGACAAGAGGTAGAAACAATCTAAATATCTATTGATGGATGAAAGGCTAAAGAAAGTGTAGTATACACAATGAGATATCACTTCACACCTGTCAGAATTCCCATCATCAATAAATCAACAAACAAGTGCTGGCAAGGATGTGGAGAAAAGGGAACCCTCATATATTGCCAATTGGTGGGATTGCCAATTGGAAAACAGTCGCTATGGAAAACAGTCTCGTTTCCTTAAAAAATTAAAAATAGAACTACCTTTTGACCCAGCAATTGTACTTCTGAGTATTTATCCAAAGAAAACTAAAACACTAATAATAAAGATCTGTGCACCCCTATGTTAACAGCAGCACTTGAAGCAACCTAAATTCCCACCAATAGATGATTGAATAAAGAAGTTGTGGTTCATATACACAATGGAATATTACTCAGACATAAAAAGTGAAACCCAACTATTTTGCAATGACATGGATGGACCTAACAGGTATTATGTTGAGTGAAAATAAGTCAGATGGAGTAAGATAAATACCACATGATTTTACTTACATGCAGATTAATCTAAGGAACAAAAGGAAGAAACTAAATAAAAACAGACTCACAAATACAGAGGACAATCTGGTGCCTGCCAGGGGCAGGGGGTTTGGAGGCTGGAAAAAAAAGGTGAGGGGATGAAGTACAAAGTAGTAGTTACAAAACAGTCACAGGGATGTAGAATACAGTATAGGGAATATAGTTGATATTATTGTAATGGCTGTGTGTAGTGCCAGATGGGTGATAAAGTATTTGAGGGGATCACTTCATAGACCATATAAATGTCTAACCAATATACTGTATACCTGAAACTAATAAAAATTAATTCAAAAAAGAAAGTGTGGTATATGACTACAATAGAATATTATTCAGATTTTAAAAAGAAGGAAATTCTGTCATATGTGACAACAAGGATGAACCTTGAAGGCATTATGCTAAATGAAATAAATCAGTCACAGAAGGACACATGCTACATGACTCCACTTATATAAGGTTTCCAAAGTAGTCAATCTTAGAGAAGCATAAAGTAGAATGTGGTTGCCAGGGGCTGGGGTAGAGTGCAAAATGAAAAGTTGCTGTTCAATGAGTCTAGAGTTTCAGTCATGCAAGATAAAAAAAAATTCTAGAAGTCTACTGTACAATATTGTACAAATAGTTAATAAGACTGTGCTGTACACTTAAAAATTTGTTGAGTTTAGATTTCATGTCATATGTTTTTGCCACAAAAAAGAAAAATAAATTTCATAGTGTTTTTTAATATATATTGATGTCAGTTACCGTAGGCAGCAGGAGTCATGAGTCATCCATTTTTCATCTCCTGGACTCTGAAAGCCATACTGCACCCTCTTTTCTATTTCTCCCACCTCTCCTCAAGTCCTGAAATTTGTTCACTGGATCCTCTGGAAATTAGCACAATCAACATAAACTCCCTTCATTTGCAAAGGATACCATCTATTCACAGCATAGACGTCCTCCTTGTTGCAGGCACTTACAGACCCTTGGCTCCTGTCACTCTCTTAAGATCCACTATAAACTTTCATCTTTTAATGTTAGGATCTCTGTAAACAAAACCCCTACTCAAATATTGGGTCTAAGTGCCAGAACTATTCTGATTCTCAAAAAAATTTCAGCATCAGAAGGTGGTATGTCTGTCTTAAGTCTTGGAAGAAAGCGAGATTGATCAGAAATCAGTAAATGTCCACTAAATCCTAAATGATTGAATAGGCAGGATGGGGCTCAGTAGCTGTGCTTGGTCATTTGCCCATAGGCTTTCAGAAATATTCATTACTCAAATATAGCATCACCATTCCTGTAACAATAACAATGCCATTTCCTCCTCAAAGTCAGAAGCAAAATTGGGTTATAAACTTGGTCCAGATTTTTGTTAGACATATGATAATCATAAAAACCTTGACCTTTCTAGGACTCAGTTTTCTCATATACGATATTTTTAAATACCTAATATAATTATCAAGAGGATTTAATAAAAGATTGCTGTGTGACATGTATTAACTCTCTCCAATGTAGTTCCAAGAAAACAGGAGTTTTTCTCTGTTGTGCTTATAGATGTCTCCCAAGTGCTCAGCAGGATAGCTGGCATAAAGTAGGTAAGGTATGGAAAGAGCAGTGTTCTACAATCTCACTAAATCTCAGGCCTTTAGTGTGGCCCTGGGCTATGGCATTCTCAAATGTTTCTCAGCTTCCGCTTCCTGTTGGGTGAGACAGAGAAGTTAAAGGGGGCTGGAGTTGAAAAATTGCCCTTTTCTGGGGTCTGAAAAAACTCTGGTAATTTTTTCCCTGTGAAAGTAAGCCTTTGTTATAGAGAATGCTCTATTTCAAAATACATACTTTTCTCTTCTTCCTACCAGAACCATGAGGGAATTTTTCTTGGCTCTTCACCACAAGAACTTGATAGAATTTCAAGAACCTATAAAAGCATGGAAACTTCCTAAAGACTACAGCCTTGATGAGTTTCTCACACTCACCCTAGTCCACACACTCAGCCTCTAGCGTTTCATTGAAGTTTCTGTTTGAATGTCCTTACTAGTCTGTGGCCCCAGCGTACACTACTTCAGGTAAACTGATCTCAGCTGTGATTCTCTATATTTGCCTATCATCCAGATATGGATGGGTCCAAGAAAAGTAATTTATCTTCAGTTTGTTCTGCTTTTTTTCTTGCTTTAAGAATGGGAGTTTTGACTTCAAGCTCTTTACATGTCAGAGCTGAAACCAGAAGTTCTCAATGTCATTTCTTATGCTTAAGAATCATATAGACAGTTTAAATTCTAGAAAATCAAACACACTAATTAAAATCTTCTTCTATTTTTATCTTTGTTTATATTTATCCTTATGCGTGATTTGCTGTTTCCACTGATATGGATATTCTCAAAAATTTAATTCACGCAATTAAAAGTTGAAGGAAATTCTAATTTTCTCCATTTGGAGATGAAACAAACACTTATCTCTCACATAATTTTGTTGACAGATTATTTTACTTCTTGCATACACCTGTTTTTATTTTTGAAAGCTTACCCATGTACAGAAAGTTATTTATTTAAAAAAAACTAAAATTCAACAGCTCATCATTTTATACTGAAGTTTAAGATATGCTATTGAATTGCAGAAGATGTTCTTAAAATAATACCAACAATTTTATTCAGAATTAGAATTGGGCAAACTAAATACTATTTAGAAACAGTATTCTGTCTCTGCTTAACAGTACAAGAATGTCTCCAAAGAAGTCCACAACCAGAATTCTCTAATGGGGTCAATAAAATTAAAAGTTACAGAATTAGAAAAGTAAGGATTTGTGGTGATCATGTGACCTTTTTAAGTTAAAGAGAAAGAAATAAATACTGAGAAATAAAATATTACATGTGTTTGAGTATGTGTAGAGTAGGGGAATAGCATTGACACCTCTGTGAAATTTAGCCCGTTTTGAGATTTATCACTGACTTTGGATGTCAGTGGGACAAGTATCTTAGTTTAAAAAATATATATATCAAGAATAATATATTTGAATAATATGAATAATTTGAAATAAATGGCAAACGTTATGAAAAAAAGTATCATGAACAAAGATGTTACAAATAAACAACTAGAAAAATCATGAAAATTATATGGCATAAAATATCCAGATGGTTTGGGTTGTAAGTGACAGAAAACAAAACTTAAACTTAAAATGTTTTTAGAAAATTCTATTCCCTCAGTTTACATAGATTTTTGGCTTGGTTATATCAGAGCTCTGGGTCTTTGTGTTTCTCTTGATCCCATACTTTATAGTGTTGGCTTCACCCTCAGTTTTGCTCCCTTGGTATTCATGTTTGTGACTGGCAATTACTGTTCATTACAAGGGGAGAAATTGTTCTACTTCCCATAACCATCAAAAAATGTCTTAAGCTTATTTCTCATTAAATTACTCTTAAGCCAAATGACTGTGTTCAGGGGTTATTTCCATCACTTAATTCACTTAAGCTTGGGCTAGTGCCTATCCCCATGGAAAGTAGGATGTAATTACCCCAGCTGTCTTGGTTTAGTGTTCCTCTGTGGGAGTGCTACTGGTCACCTCTAAACTAATCAAAGATTGGCTTAGGCCTGAGTTGGGTGCCAGTGCCTGAAATAATCATCAAGGAAAGATGTAATTATCCTCTATAGTGTAGACCAATCAGAGTCTACTGCTGGAAGTGAGGTTAATCCATTCTAAACCACATGAATGCTAGGCAATTAAGAAAGGGTAAAATTAATGCTGCGGAAGCAACAATATTTACAGCCTAGAGAAAATGCCAATAGATTTTGTTATAAATGTTATTACAAATAAGGAAAAGACAAACACAAAATGAGAAACAGCAAAGGATATGATCAAGAAATTCACAAAAGAAAAATACAAGTGATCAATACCAATATAAAAAAGATAGTCTACCTCACTAGTAACCAAATATATACATATTTTAAAGTGCAAGTACTTTTTCACATATCGTATTTGCAAAATGAATAATACTCTTCCTGTATTTGGATTGTCAAGTTGAGAGGAAAATGGCATTCTCATCTATTTTTGGTCAGACTATAAATTGGCAATAAGATCTTCCTGAAAAGTAGTTTAGCAATTCACATAAAAAGCCTAAAAAGGAACATAATTTTTACTTAGCATTTTAACTTTTAGACATTTAATCTAAAAACATTACCAATAAGTTTGTGAGCATTTATACACATGGTTCTCTGCAGCAGTATTGTTTATAACAGAAAGGGTTGAAAAACAACCTGAAAATCCACAATTAATTACTTAAGAACATTAAAGTTTTTATATTCCAGACACTCTGCCAGATGGTAGGGACATGACAATGAATAAAACACATTCTCCATGATTTCATAGAATATGCATCCAGTATGGGATATTCAATAATCTGAACACCATAGCAATTATTAGTAAAGATGACAAATACATGTTTGTTGACTTGGAAAGATTTTCCCAATCCATTGTGTTGAAAAGGAAGGCTAGAATATAGCATACAGAGTTTGATTCAATTTCTACAAATAAAAAGTATATTTATTTATGTATATACACACATCTCAATATGTGTATCTTATATACATTTTAGCATTACATAGCATGCATAATACATAATATATATTATATACATTATAAACATTTAGAGTAGAAAAAGAAGTACCAAAATATTAAGAGTACATATGTCTGTGAGATAGCATTATTGGTGCTCTCTAATTCCGTCTGTTATACAATTTTTTTTGCACTTCCAAAGTATTTTGCATTGAGTATATATTTGTAATTAGAAAACATTAATAAAGCTCTTTCAAAGCAGAGTGGTAAGCCATTAGTCTCTTCAAGTTCTTACCTCTTTATATCTCCAGGGCCACATTTATTCCCATCCCCCCATCATACTTTAGATTCCAGTCATATTCAACACAAGTACTCCCAAAGAACCGTTTTCTTTGGTCTCAGTCCCTTTGCAGGTTCTTTCTCCTCTTTCTTTCTGGAAAACACTTTTCCATCCTTTCACTGGGTTACTCACCTACTGCTGGCAGTTTAGGATTCATCTCAGGTGTCTTCACTTAAAAGCGTCCCTCCCCCATCACCTTGCCTTCATCCTATGAAAAAACACCTCTCCTCTTTACTGCCATAGCACAGGACAACTCCTGTGCTGTGAACCAATTCATCACATAAATGGAAAAATAAATTTAATATTACTTTCCTCTTTTTCCTGCCTTGTCCTCTCTCACCAGCAACTCGTCTCTTTCTACTCTCCTTACTTACCTGATTCCACCTGCACTAGCCTCCTTGCTTTTTTAGAAGGGCACAGACAATACCAATTTAGGACTTTTGACCTGGCTGTTTCCTTTGCCTAGAATTTATTCCCCAAGGTATTCACAAACTCAGTCCCTCACTTCTTTAAGCCTTTGCTTAAATGCCCTGGATTATTAAGGTATTCTCTTACTAACCGGGGTGGGGTGGGGAGAAATTCCCCATTTCTCATCACCTGTAACTTTCTCTCTATACTGTATAATTTACTATTTTGTTGTTAATGTTTGCCATCCATCTTCCTTGACTAGAACATAAACTCCATGAGGGCAGGGGTTTATGTCTCTTTGGTTACTAATGTGACCCTTGTACCCACAACAGTGCCTGAAACAGTAGAGGCTTAATTAATATTCGTTAAGTGAGAAATAAACATTACACCACAGAATCCATGTTCATTTTTACTGTCAAGTAAAAACAAACCTGTAATTATGTAAGAAGAAACTTTATTTGAAAAGACTATTGCAATAGGGAGAATGCTCTGATCACAAGTTCTGCATGTGTCTCAAAAAACGAGCAGATAAAGGTGTTCCTCTTATAGGAAAGAATAATCCGGGATAGCAGGTACTTTGTGTGTGTGTTGGGGGGTGGAGTAGAGGGATAAGCAGATAGCATGATGATTTAACAGGAAATGGTTCTCTGAGAGGTTAGCCGATTCTCAGAATGAGCTGTAAAGGAGGGGTGATGTCAGCATCTTAGTGCTTTTTTAAGGGTGAGCTAAAGTTCATGGCCTATGAGGAGAGAAACCTGACTAAAGTTTAGGCAAGCCAAGTCAGTAGGTATGTTATGGACAATCATGAGCACTTGGTCAGTCCCTACTGTTGTTTAAGACAAGAAAATTTTGTCCTTAAACACTGTTACAGACGGTCATTATGAGGTTAACGTTAGTCAAACTAGTTTTCAAGGGTGCACTGGCCATCACATTCTTGTTGGTTCCTAGGGAATAGCTATGTTACATGTTGAGCGTGATGTCAACTGACAGCTGCTGGAGGGTCTTAGAGATGAGGCACTGGTGAGAGTATGCCTGAGAATATAATTTAAAAGAATGATTATTAAAAGTTAAATAAGGGAGTAAAACCAAAATCTGAGGTTAGTAGGATGTCAGTCAAGAGGACTCCAGGACATTGACTGAAAGTGTCCTTAGATGACAGAGTAAGAATCACAGTGACAATCCAATGAATTTTCAAGTTTGTGTTTTGAATATTTTTGGCGATGGCACAGACATCAGAAATGTGTAGGGGAACATATGCATAGCAGCCCCTCTGAGCACTGACCATTGTGTAAGTGTCCTTCTGGGAAGTGAGAACCAAGTCCAATGCCAGACAGTTTTAGAGGACCACTTGTTGGAGTTGATGTAATTCTATGGTGATCATGTCGGTAGTTTTGGTAAGATTGTCCAGAGTCCTGGTTATTTCCCAGAGCAAAATATGAAAAATGTAGCAGTTTGTAAAGAACTTTCGAACTTATAAAAGTGAGATTTAGTTTCTTAATCAAGGACATGATAAAATCAACACAAAACCCCAGGAATTCCCTGTGATATGACACAGTATTTTTGCCTTTAAGGCAAATTGCTTAGAAGTCAGAGAAAAACTTTTTAAGCTATAATTTCTTTTTGAGATTAACAATCCAAGAAAATGTTGTCATTTAGCTAAGAGAAAAACCAAATTCCATTTTTTCATCAGTATAATATTCGATATTAAAATTCCCTTTTAAAAAATTATAAATAAAGCCATTAATTCTTCTCTAGCTTTGATTACAACAAATAAAATTCCCCTTTACAACTTTTTATATCCATATAAGTTTTATCCTATATTTTCTTCTTTTTTATTTTGGAATAACAAGTCACTTTACTTTAGGAGAAAACATTTTTTTCTTGATAAAAACATTTTCTATACTTTACATGCAACACTATTCTTACGTGCTACAAATGCTCCTAGTAGTTTTATTCACATAAGTTGATTATAGAATTCAGTCACAGGAATTTATATTTCGGTGAAACTGGGAAGTGGATAATTGTTAACTGTCTGTCATACAGTATTTTGTAGCAGACTACCAGAGCTTATGAATACACATCCCACAATTTTTCTAGCCACAACTATCCCTTATAGTATAATGTTTCAATGAGGCAAAATGAATATATTCATTAATAGATACAAATATATACAGCCTTAAAAGTATGCTTAGTAATTAATATCTCAGTATTTTACCTTATTTAAAAATGACCTAGTTATTTAATAAATATTCATTAATTAATTTATCATAAGTCTAAAGGTTTTAACTTACCAAAAGATCTCTAAAAACTGCTTTAAAGATGACATATTATAAAACATGATTAATTTTTAAATAAATTTTGTCAAGATAATGATTTAATATGGTTAAACATAAATATACATTTTTTAATAATCTTACATGTTTAATAGATGTACTCTATTCAATCGGTAGCCTATATAAGTTCAGGAAGAAAATCTCAAAGAGAACAAAAATGTATGCTTATATTTTATCTAAACTTGATAACTCAGGAGACATAGCTGATTTTTATTAAACTAATTATGTTTTCCAAGATTTACTTAAATTATGTGAATTTGAGCTTTTAAAATATTTGGGTTAGTCTCTTTAAGAATATTTTTGAAAGTCTTAGATGTTAAATTTCCTTAACATTTGAGAATTTTAGGAATATTTAATTTATAGAAGTACTTATTCATCTCTAAGCCAAACAGAATAGAGTTCCTTTAAGGTATTTTATAGTCTAATATGGTAATATTATCAGTAGGTAGGAAAATGACTTATATAATATACATACACAAATACACATTCAGGCACAAATAGAGGATAGCTTTAATTTTAAAGTTCTAACTCATTGGTTTATATAAAAGAGATGGCTCTTGCCCTTTACATGTTTTTTAAAAATCAGAATTGCGTTTCTGGTAGATGGGACAAGTTGAGATTACCTACTCAATATGAGAGCTGAAGTGTCCCCAACAATATTAGTGGAGGAGATCCTTAAGATGTTCTTTGTCTTAACATATCATCTTATGGATGCTATGAACTGAATTGTGGGTAAGGGACTGAGAACAGACCAAGTGACCATCTGGGTATCTCGAAAGCTCATCTGAGTCAATAAATCATCCAGCCTGTTTCCAATTAGCTTTTCAGCATCAGGTATTTGCTCTTGGGGTCCCTGAGCTCTTCGAGAGCCCCCAACAGAGAAGGAGTCTAAAGTTTAAGTGACTATAGCACGTTGAAGGGGTGAAGTGTGATGGAAAAGGTTTGGCAGGGGTGGACAGAGGGATGGAGGAGTGTTGAAGGGGATCAGACAGATCAAAAGAAGCAAAGGAGCTGAAGCAGAGTCTGAAGGTCTTGAAAAGGAAGGAGGATGGAGGGTGTGGAGATGGGAAGGAATAGGTAATTGATGACATAGTATAGAGAGATCTCATATTTTCCAAAGAGACCATTGAAGTTCTAAATTGCCTTTAGTAAAATTTTGCCTTTTTTAGGATATTGAACTGAATGAATGCCGTAATGGTAGAGCATACAGTCAGCAAGTAAAGAAGAGGGAGGGAACCCAATAGAGTGAGAATTATCCATGGATTAGTTAAGTAAATCAGAGAGAAGTCTTTAAAGGAGCTAGGAAATAGTCATATTAGATTACTCCCTGGCACTGTTACCATCCTGTCTGAAGGGCCAATGGAATTCCTTCCCCCAATTCTCAGTAGAGAAGACAAGGAAAGGCAGAAGTGTTCTCATTCAGAAGAGTAGAGAAGTTTCCTGCTCAAGACCCAGGGAATGATTCTTCACTCAAAATGCCAAGGAAAAATTTCTTTGCTCAGAAGATTCGAAGTCTCTTCTTACCGTGCTGAAACAGACATGATACTTGGAGTGCTGGTTCGAGAAGCGAATTCACCAAAAGATTCCTGAATTCAAGAGAGGAGTTCAAAAGATTTACAAGGTGCCATTAATTAACTGTGCAGGGATCGAATGGGTTCTATGAGTGAAGTCCAATCTTGAGTGCAATCATGGCATTGTAAAACTGTCAAATAAAATAAACACAGACTTAGGTAAAGAGAGACTTTATTTGAAAAAAACTTGCAATAGTGAGGACACTCTGACCACGAGATCCATGGGTTTTCTCAACACCAAACAGAAAAAGGCTTTTTGTAATAGGGAGGAATAGGTAGGGCTAGCAGGAACTTTGCTGGGAGGTGAGAGTGGGAGAGCTGTGAGGCTGAGTAGACAGCATAATTGGGGCGGTTTGACTGGAAACATTTATCTTCTGGACAGCCAGGAACGACCGGCACCTTAGTGCTTGTTTAAGCTTGAGAGCGAGCCACAATTTAGGGGTGTGTTGAGAGGAGAGAAGCCATCTAACAGTTAGTTAAACCAATGGGTTACTGATGAGTAATTGTGCGAGCACTTGGTCATTACCATTCTGAGAAACCTTTTTCTGAATTCCCACTTTGCCTCTCTTCAAATTGGTATTGCTCAGTGTTGTCAAGGATGATAAAAATACACTTTAGAAAGTTAAAGCCTCGGGATAGCCAAATTTCCAGTGTAACCGTGTCCTCAGCTTCTCAGACTTGTGTGTTCTCTGGTCAAACATCAATGTGGTCCCAATTTTTTTCATATGTCAGAGACAAGTTTACCCAGTGCTCTTTCTGCCATTAGCTTACAATAACTACATAATCATTATTAGTAACTTTAATTAAGTAGATATTTCACAGCCATTTTTCTGACATAATCTCAACTCCCCATTTAGACACTGTCACTAAAATTTCAGGTAAAATGATAATCTCTTCCCAGCAAGAAGATGAGATCATGGTGTCCCAAACTTTTATCTGGGTTCAGATAGTCCCTGTCCACATGTGCTGTGACCACTGCAGCCACTATCCCCACAGGAAATGACACTTGGTAAAGTCACTTTTTTTCCCCAGCCAGGTATCAAATTCCTAAAAGGAACTGAATATATCTCAGGATATGGAAAAAGAAATATCTGGGTAAAACAGTATTGCTGGTTCGGAATACAATCTCTAACTATACAGGCAGGAGAAATTTCTTTCTTTTTTTTTCCCTCCCCTCCCCTCCCCTCCCCTCCCCTTCCCTTCCCTTCCCTTTTCTTTTTTTCTGAGAGAACCAGAGCGAGGAGCCCCCTGTTTACCTGCTTCAGGACCACTTGGCAGGCCTCCTCCACCATCGCCACCGTGGCCCTGACTTAAGTCTTTTGTCTCCTACCGAAAATAATGATATTCACCGAACTGACTCTAAAGCCTTAGGATATCCATATGTATTGAATGAGACTATGTTTATTAGGTCCCAGGTCCTTGCACTTAGCCCGGGCTGCGGAACTACACTACCCAGAAGGCTCTCCCCTGTGAGCCAATGGAGAACCCGGAGAGGGATGTTTCCGTGCTTTCCGCGCCACTTTGGGGAGGGACTTTGGCCATGTTCTCGCGGCGGCTATTTCATCTGTTCTGGGTTTGGGCCACCGGATGAGAGGCTCCGGAGCACTATGTCATATACGAGGTGACGGGCGAGAAATTATTGTCCCCCCTGCACAGAGGCAGGTCTGAGGCTGGGCAGTGTCGCCGCCCAGTGCCACCCATCGCTGGGGCTGGGCTGGGGACGACGGATCCCGGATTCCCGCCCTGTCGCCCGCTGCTCTCGGCCTCACTCCGCCTGCAGGCTCCGATGGCGGCGGCTGCGCTGTTGGACCTGGCGCAGGTGGGTGCTGCCATTCCCAGGTCGTCACCCGACCCGAATTTCAAAGCCCCGAATGAGGGCTCCTGCTCAGATCACAGCCCAGGCCGCTGTGGCCAGGACAGTGGGATGCTTGTGAGTGGGGTCCCCATATCTGAGCCAGTGAGAGAGATGGGATATTTGCAGGCAGAGGGACCAGTTTGTGCTGAGGCCTAGATGCGCTCCTGAATCAGGAGCATTTGGGTAACCTCGGGGGAACCCCAGGATGCGTGCGGTGGCTGCAAGGAATAAGAGGATGGTGGGAGGAGTCACACCAGGCATGGTAACCTGAATAGCTGGACCTTTACTCCTACGGTGCTCCAAGCCATGAGGCATCGTGAACAGAAAAGGGACACACTCTGGGTCATTTTCAAAGTTTCCCAAAGGTTGCTTGCGGAAGATTAGGGGCTGGAGGGAGCTGCAATGTAGGTGGATGTAAGGAGAGCAAGGAGGAAGCTGCTGCAGTAGACTCCAGAAGAGTTATGGTGAGATCCAGACCAGAGTCATGGCAGTAGAGGAGGCCAAGGTATTCCTATTCCTAAGGAGCGTAAGGATAGAGCCCTCAGGGTTTCCTGCTGCATCAGATGCCTCGGCGGAAAGTAGGGAATGGAAGACCATCCACAGTTTTTCTCCCCCGTTTGTTTCTTTTCTTTTTAAAAAAATTTGCTGAGCATCTGGAAGAATGGAGATGGAGAACTTGCATGGAGTAAGCAGGTTGTAGGTGGAAGGTTAGAGGTTGGATTTTGGACTTGGTGATTCTGAGATGTTCCAGAAGCATGTGTGTGTATGAGAGAGAGAGACAGAGAGACAGAGACAGCTAGACAAGCAAGGCTGCAGCTTTAGGAGGGGTCTACACTGGGGAGGTCCAGGGGGGCTTTAGACCTGGACCAGATTTAGGAGAGGGAGTCAATGTTGTCATTTCACAAGGGTCTGAAGTGGAAGAGGGAAGGGCTGGAGGGAAGACACATGGGGTAGGCATCCCTGAGGCTGCCACCAGTGTGGAGGGGGCCTTCAGTGCCAGTGGGTTTTGGCTGTTAGCTGACAGAAGGAAGGCGTATCGTGGGGAAGGAATAGACACTGAGCTGCGGAATGGTGTATATTCACTGCCCTGTGCACTCAGCAGGACCTGGGTCTGCTCCCTATGAGCAAGAGAAAGTAAGCTAGGTCAGTAGAGCAACCCGGGCCAGACCAAAGTGAGAGTTATCAGCACCTCTGGCTCTTTGAGCCCCTTGGCAGAGGGGGATGATCCATTGTTCCACTGGAAGGTTCCCTGAGCAGGTTCTTCAGGGGAGCATGCAAAAGCCAGGCTGCATCGCTGAAGGAGCTCGCATCCCACTAGCCTGCTCAGGCCCACCTCAGAATTTATTGATTTGTTTATGAAATAATTGCTTCTCAAAACATTTCTCTAAATAAGAACACAATAAAAATTTAAAACTCAGGAAATTAACTAGTTAAATTTATGCAAATTACTAATAGTTTGAAAAGTTACTATATTTTGAAACATTTGATTCAAATCAAAAGTCTTAAACGTCACATTTTCTTAAATGCTTAAAGAGCAGGAAAGCCACCCACATTTTTCAAAAGCTCCTCACCTTATTTGTACTATAAGTACTTACCAAAGTTTTAACCTCGTGGATGTAAAAGCTGATTCTCAGCATTTGATGTGTACTATAGCAGTGGTCCCCAACCTTTGTGGCACCAGGGACCAGTGCTCCTATGGGAATCTAATGCCTGATGATCTGAGGCGGAGCTGAGGCGGTGATGCTAGCGCTGGGGAGTGGCGGCAAATACAGATGAAGCTTCGCTCTCTCAATTGCCTCTCACCCCCAGTTACTTCACAGGCCATGGACCGGTACTGGTCCACAGCCCAGGGGTTGGAGATCCCTGTAGTAAAGCATTTGATACCAACAACACCCCTGTGAGATGGATACCAATATTATACCTATTTGAAAAATGAGGACATTGTGTCACAGAGAGGTTGGGTCCTTGTGCAGGTTCTTGCAGCACAGGCAGAACTTTAATTTGAACCCAAGTGTCGTGTCCATTTGGCTGTGGACATGTGCCAGGCCCAGTTAACTGTCTGGCAACCATCTTCTTTACGGTCACCATAGCCCTGATTATTGTCAGAACTTGCCTTAGTTTTTCCTTTGTTATCCACATGGCTCGATCTCTCACCTCATTCCAGGATCCCTCGGTGTCCCCTCTTCTGAGAAGCCTTCCTCAGCCACCCCACAGAAAGTTGCCCCTCATCTCTGCTGTCTCCTTAATCTTATTTTCTTATCTTCAGGATTCTCTTGGTCAGTTCTAAACTTTCTTAGGGATGATCTGTCCCCATCCCTGGGTTTCGCGCTCCCCTCATGCTCTAACCCCAGGCCTTAGAGCACTGCTGGTCTCTAACATGGGCCCAGTAAATGGGTATATGATGCTCCTCTTCAGGGCCTGGCATCACCCTGAGAATCAATCCAAACTCCCTGTGAGACCTTGAAAGGCCCCATTCTGGGGACCAACTCTGACCTTGTCTCCTTCTCTTCTTCCCTTGCTCACTGCCATCCAGCTGCGCCAACCTGAGTATGCCCAGCTCTTCCCACTTCCCAGCCTTTGCCCATGGAGTTCCCTTTGACTGGGACACCTTTGCCACATCTCCCCTTGGCCAACCTTTCACATCCTTCTAGGCTCCGCCCAAATGCTACTCCTTTGAAGAGGACTTTCCTGGCAGTTTCAGCTAAAATAGCCCTTGCCCCTGCCTGCCCTCATTTTGGAATTTTTGTGCAGGGAATTTGGCACAATTATAGAAGCAAAGATGCAGGCTGGGTTGGGCTTTTCCAGGTTACTGAGGGAACGAAAGGGAAAAATACTACTAACCAAACAATAATTAAGAGTTGGCCTTCATTGAGCCCTTGATATGCACTGAGGGGCAGTTAATATGCATCACCTTGTTTAACTCTCACCTCCTTAGATTCTATCATTGTCCTTACTTTATAGAAGAGGAACTTGAGGCTCCGAGAAGTTATCTGCCCAAGGTCACACAGCTCTTAAGTAATAGAAACTCAAAGTCAGTATATCAACCACCAGAGCCTCCACTCTTAACCATGACAATACAGTAGACTAGGGACGCTGGGGGTGACACCTAAAGTCAACTTTGCAGAGTGAGATTAGGCTTAGGAATGAGGAGGGTTTGGGGGCATGCCAGGCAGAGGGAACCACATGCACAAAGGTAGGGATATATATTGTTCAAGGAGGCCTGCGAGTTTCTATTTGGTTGCTGAGGGCCCCCTCTATCTGCTGAGATAGTCCCTAAGGGCAAGATTGTGAGATCATTTGCTGGATGTTCATTTCACCATCACTGGTGAGTGGAGGAGACATGGACTGGGACTTGGGTTCCGATCTCTGCTTATTAGACATGTGACTCTGTTTAACATCCGGCTGACTCTCCCTGAGCCTCAGTGTGCTGACCATGTGAAGGAGATGATCACAGTGTTGACCTCACGAGCTGCGGGAAGATTTAGTCCAAGTTGCAAAATACACAGACATGTGCCCAGCATTCCAGTGTTTGCCCTGTGAGCATTTTTCTTTCATTCTCACAACAGCCTGGGAAAGTGGGAACTATTAGTATATTGATACAGAAATCGGCGCTCAAGGAAAAGAGGTGACATCTCCAAGGTCACACAGCTAGCAAAT
Organism: Rousettus aegyptiacus; assembly: GCF_014176215.1. Taxonomy (NCBI): domain Eukaryota; kingdom Metazoa; phylum Chordata; class Mammalia; order Chiroptera; family Pteropodidae; genus Rousettus; species Rousettus aegyptiacus. Next base: position 94,081,573 of record NW_023416312.1, on the reverse strand, counting down.
GTCAGATTCAAGGAGTGGGATTCAATCCGAGATGTCTGGCTCCAGTGCTGGGGACATTTCATCACTTTAATATGGCATGTGAAGTGCTCAGCATGGAGCCAGGCACCTGGTAAGGACCACTAAGATTCAGCAGCTGCTGCTGTTACCATTGTTGGTGTTGGGCTTATTGTTAAAATTATGTCCTCTTTACCCTGATGTCCTCCAGTGCTTACTGTCTGCTCCTCTTACGACACAAGGGCTTGTTATTGTCTTGTGTCATTCTCCAATGGCTTCTTCACTCATTGAAAACTTTTCACTCTGACACAATTGCATTCTGTGCAAAAGCAGCATCTATCTACCCCCGCTGAGCCCATCACAGAGCTAGGCCCTCAGGAAGTGCACAGTGATTCAGACTTTGGGTACCCCTGGATCTTTTCCACTTACTTAGTGACAGACTCTAATCCCATCCTATGGCCATAAGACCAACATCCCTGCCTCTCTTTGACTTTCTAGGAATTGGTGACCTTTGAGGATGTGGCCTGACCTTCAGTCGGAGGTCCTGGCTCAGAGGACGGAGCCCAAAGGACCCTGTACCAGGAGGTGATGCTGCAGACCTAGACAGCCTGCTCTCACTGGGTAGGTCTTCACTCGCGCCCCCTTAGGGATCCTGCAGTGTCTTCTAATCTGCCCTTGCTTTCTAGGCCCAGCTAGCCCAGAAGACATGGAGGCCCGCCCTCTCTCCTCTCCCCACAGCACCTGCCTTGTTTTGGTCTTACATCCTGCCTCATCTCCTTGTGTCTCCACCAGGAATTGGTGGGGCTAGAATCAGAGTCCCTGTCAATATGATTTGGAACAAAGGGAGAATTTATTGGAAGGTAATGGGGATATATTGCAGAAGCCAAGGGCAGACTGCCCAGCTGAGCCCTGTGAGATACTGAAATCAAGAACTGAAAGGACCCACACTATGTCCTGGCCATGGGTCTCTTGTCATCGCTTCTCTCTTTGTGTCTGCTCATGCCAATCTCTGCTGATTGGCTTTTTCTGCTGCAGTGAATTTATGGTAGACACGAATTGGCCAGCCTGGTTCTCACTGTCTGAGGCCCGCAGATTCCTTGTCTCTACTTTTCTCTGCAAATTTTCCGTCTTTACTGTCAATCCCTCTTGCAGTTGGACTTTCCTTTATGGGCAGCTTTGAGGCAGGAAATGGCCACCCGGGACTATGTTTTCATTGACTTCTCACCCCAGTGCCATCACAGGCTAGCCTTAGTCTGAGATCCTTACCCCAGAATTCGACAATAGGGAAGATGTCTGGCCCAGCTTGGTTGGGTCAGGGGCTCCCCACAGTGCCCACAGCAGGGGCCCTCAGTGATGAGCTAGTCTCCAAGAAGGAGGGTGAGTCAGACAGGCATTTGCCATCACTGTCACCTGGTATCTTTTGGAGGAAAGACCACAATTTCAGTTGTTCCCAGGTGCCAACAGGGTCACCTCTTGTTTCGTAAACATGGGTCAAGGTCCTCCACTGGTACTGGAGATGATTGTAGAGGATGCATAGACACATCGTCAAATGGCATTGATGGACAGCCCAAGAGAGCCCTTTCCTTTCCCCTTCTCTTGTGGGTCACTACAAAGAGGATCAACCACCATTCCATGAGCACTGACCGCATGTCACAGCTGCTTTGGGCAGTGTGAACGCTCCACTCATGTCGTTCTTCCAGCATCTCTGTCCTTGGCAATGAAGGACAATTCAGCCAGTGCAGTGAGTCTCAATTTAGAAGATGGCCCTTGATTTTGAGATGATGTCCTCTTCCTTCTTTGGTTTTAAAAAGTCCTTTCTTTCATGTAATATTGATGAGAGTAGATGATACATGATGTCTGAATAAATGTCCTTAATTGATCAAATAACTATGTGGTTTTCCCAGGTTTTAATTATTTATTAGTTCATGGAATGCTAAAGTCTTGGAATCACTATGTTAGCCACTCCCACTGGCCCCTATTTTCCAAGGAATAAATCTTCCCATTCACATTCCTTCATCTCTGCAGCTCACTTTTTCCAAGGCTGCTTGCCCCACACTGAGCTCTGGGCTGTTTTCTCCTTAGTATCACACTCAGGAGCCCAGGCTCTGGAGCCAGACATCCTGGTGACAAATCGCATCTTTGTGCTCATGAGCTCTGTGACCCTGGGCAAGTTACCTAGTGTCTCTGTGCCTCAGTTTCCTTATTGGTAGAATGGGGTACTATAGTATCTATTCACAGGGCAAATAGATTAATGTATTACAAGGCTTAGATCAGAGCCTGGTGCTCACTGACTGTGTGAGTTAGCAGTTATGATTGCTACTATGATCATGATTGATTATGATCGATATTGTCATCAACATCATTGATGTCATTATCATCATTATGCCTGGACTCTGCAGCTCCAGGAGTCATGTCATGTAGCTCTGGATAAACATCACAAATACCAGAAACAGCCATATCAGTCTCCGCCATGTATTGGCTCCGCCACTCACCATTTCCAGGCATGCCCTATGACAAATCAGTTTATATCACTGAGCCTCAGTGCCTTCATTTATAAATGTGGCACTTGTTATAACACCTGCTTCCTGAGGATGCTGTGAGAAAAACCAGAAATAGAATTATATAGTACAGGGCCCGCAGCAGGAAAGACAGTGTAGTACTTTGCTGAGGACACACTCAAGCCTTGGATTAATGAAGATCTATACCGTGTTCTGGAATGGTGAAACTCAATATGTTAACTATGTCAGATCTTCTCCAGATAAGTCCATAAACTTAACCGAAGTTTATTAATGCATTTAAAGTGCTTGCTGCAGTCCTTGAAACATGGTAACACCCCAAAATGTCAGTTTTGGTCTTCCTTCTAGGATTAAAATTCCCATGGCAGCATGCCAAATGAAGCATCCAGACTTGGGAATCATAGTACAAATCTTGGCACTGCGACTGACTGGCTGTGGGACATGGAGCATGCTATTGAATCTCTTTAGGCCTCAGTTTCCTCATCTGTGAGAACAATAGCAGTACTAGCCTCACAGTGTTATTATATGAGTTAAAATAAATTTATATTTGTAAAGCTCCTAAGAAAGAACTTGGAACACAGCAAGTGCTATCTACTATTTTTGTCAAATAAATGAGTACATCCCTTGTCTTCCTAACCAAACTTTGGTCATCGATTTACTAAGGAACTGGTCTGAATAGGAACTGAATAGAAGCCTGAGGGATCCTTTGTCCGAGATGACCAGATGACTCCCTCTGGCAGGGGTCTCCTAGCCTTAGCATCTACACAGTCTCTCCCACATCAGAGTGGTAGACACTACACCTTCTCTGGAATATTATGGGGTTCGTGTCAGAATTTCTAGTCCTTCATTGAAAGGGATCCAGCTATCAACCCTGTAATTTCCTGAATCCTTGACTCCAGCTGGGAAAACCTGTGTGGATAATAAAGGCTAATCACAGGCCACACTTTGCCACCCATCAGTTATGGGACGTCAGTTAAGTTCTCTCACCTCTGAGCCTCAGTTTTCTTATCTATGAGATGGAATGATAAGTACCCATTGGAGTTGAGGTAGGGATTACATGAAAAAGTTCTTTTGAGGCACCTTGTACGAGGTCTGTTTTAAGATAAGTACCCAATGTAAAATAACACAAACACCTCAGTGACCACTCTATTGGAGGTTAATCCCTTTTCCACATTCCCTAACCCTCTCCTCAGTTTTATTTCCTTCCATAGTTCACAACACTAACAGACTTCCAAATTCACTCATTTATTGTGTTTATTATCTTGTCCCTCATAGAATATAATTCTAGAAAATCAGGACCTTTGTCTGTTTTGTTCACTGTCAAAGTCCCAGCTCCTGCAATAGTGTCAAAAACATGGTGAGCCCTCAGGAAGTCTTTGTCCAATGAATGAATGAATGAAGGGAATGAGTGAATGAATGAACTGTTTCTGAGTATTGGTGTCTTCTGCAATTTACTGCTCTACAGAATCCTCGTGACTCCTCCATCCTGCCTGCACTGATCAAGATGTATTTGGCTACATGCAATAGAAGACCAGCTCAAACTAGTTGCCCCTTAAGGACATTCACTCCCTTACCTAATGAGAAGCCTGAGGTGGGGCTGGCTCCCTTGTTGGCAGAGCCATCAAGGATGTAAAGGTCCATGCTCGTCCAGGTGTCTATCTTTCTCTCAGGCTGGCTCCCTCAAAGGGGTCTCAGGATGACTGGGGCAGCACTACCGTCACAAGTTACCCATCTCTTAACGTCCTAGAACAAGTGCTTTCTCCTCCCACTGATTACTCTGCTGAGGTCATCTTCCTATCTCAGATTTCTGACTATGTTGAGATGTGTTTTGCCAATTGATTTAGGTCTGTGCTTTTCAACTCCCCCCAACTCCTTAGGCTGCATTGCTCCTCCCCCTTATTCTATCAAGGATATCCTGCTCCCTGACGATTCAGATCATAGGGCACCACCTCTCTGATCTCTTTCTCCTCTCACCTGGGTCTGCTTGGGCGTGACTTTCCTGTGCTCTCATCATATGAGTAGACATTCTCTCAGATGCAACGTAATACACACAGCGTCATTACTTTGTCCATTCATCCCCACTCTGCACTGTGAGGAGCAGTTTCCACTCCAGTCCCTCTGTCCCCTGCCTGAGCCTTCCTTCCTGGATTTTAGAAATGTCCAAACACAACAGGCACAGGGAGGGACACTGTTTTCATCTTTGTTTCCCCCAAGAAATGATAATTTGCTTCTTCTCTGTCTATATCTTAATAGCCTCCTTTTATATATATATATATGATTGTCTTCAGGTGACTGAGAAAAACAAGATACCACAGAACCTTGCACTTAGCTGGCCTGGCCTGAGGGAGTGCCGCTGACTCAGGATGCTTCAGGGGAGGCCAGGCTAGGGGGAGCCAGTGATCAGCAAGCAAGGGCCTTCGGAAATGCAGGAAAGGTGCCCCAGGCCATGGCCAATCCTTCAGTATTAAGACCTTCCCTAGGAAAATGAATCTTGAAAGCCATAGTTTGAGGACATATGATAAATCGTGCTCAAGGGTTTTACAGCAGCAGTTCTCTCTGAGAGGTTCTGCCTATGAATGGAAAATATCCAAATTCTTCTTTATGAAAATTGCTCATTAGTAAATACTACGGACCTATCCGATAGGTTATGATCTAAAGCAAGACTGAAAAGAACCCAATACCTAAGGTCCATTTCATATTTTACTTGCTGATCCTTCTTATCAATCAGTCACTACTTAATTTTACCACTACTTAGTGTAACCACCATCTTCCCTAAATAACATTTAGGGAATTTTAAACTTTTGCAATAATGGTTTCAGCTCTGACATATCTGGCTAATTTTCCGCAAAAAGCTTTTGTAGTTTAAAAGTAGATGTTAGGAGGTCTTAAGGACTAGTTGCTTCTGAGGGATGCTGCACTTTGGAAATAATTATTTCATTTACTTAGACTCCCAGTAAACACTCAGGAGTGTGTGTGCATGTGTGTGTATATGTGCGTGTATTTTCTTGGTTACTGGCATGTAGTGCATGGGCAGACATGGCATGTGTTCAATCATCAAAATACTTGGGAAGAATCAAGAGTTTATTTAGAATCTCTGTGAGATCAGCATGGGGCAAGATTTTTCGATGGGCAGAATCTTCCTTCTGTATGAGTGGTATCATTGGCTCCTGCACTTCCCTTGGTTCCCTCAGAGATGTTTTATGACTGCCTTTTCTTGATAACATCTCTGTCCTCAGCTGTTGCCTGTTCAAGAGGAGTCTTTCTTCTGTTGACAAACGACTGGTAACAAGATGTTGAGTTTCTTTCCCAGAGCTCAAAATTAGGTAGCTGAATGCTAAGCATAATTGAGTCTTTATTTAAATTTGAAAAGAGAAAAAAATACTCATAAGCACTGTGCCCCCACTGTCAACCTGTGATCATCCTCTTACATTCATAAGGATATTTCCCAGCTGCCTGGTTACATCTCTTACCTTAACTCTGTCCATTGAAGGTATAGCTTTGATAGTTCAAGCATGCACTGAATAGTCCCTTAGCAACCACTGAACTTACCGGGTTAGGCACTAAACTGCCATGTTGTAGAGAATGCCTCCTAAAGACAAAAAAAAAAACTTTGAACTATACAACTTAAACTTATTAGAAGCTAAATTAAAATATGCCACATTTAATTGGTATAAGAAGGCTTTTCAAACGGAAGGAATAGAGTGTCACTGTAGCCTCCAATAAGGTCAAAGTGGAAAATTCCTCCTTCTTTTCTTCACCTAAACCATACCAGATTTGGAGTTCAGTGTCTCTCTGCTCAGCTTGAAATCGCCTTGCTTGTTTCAGCTCTGCTAGAGCAGTGTGCTCAACAAGCACTCAAAGACTTAGGAATTCATTATTGAAGCACGGAAATAAAACATTAAATAATTGTCATAGACATTTCGGTATTATGCCTGGAGTAATATGCCTGGAGTCCCAGAGGATGGCTGCTCTCCCAACTGCGTCATGAAATATACCACAGTGTAATGGTTAAGACTGTAGGCTGTTGAGCCAAGCTACCTGCATTTCCTTCCTGGTTTTTAATTATACCTCTTTAATTTACTGACTGTGTGACCTCGGACAAGTTATTTTACTGAATGTGGTGAGCACTGAATAAATGTCATTTTATAGACACTTGTATGCAAAGTCATTGCATGAGAGCGAAGTGGAGTGCAGGTGCTTTCTAGACTGTTCTGTCAGAGGGCAGATTTCTGTATTGGGGATTAGTAATAATGTCAGTATGATGGAGAAATTGATTTGGCTCATGCTTTTTCTTTCCCATCACAGCTTAAATTTTTGTACCATTAAGTATCAGTGCTAAATGCAAGTACATTTACAATGGACCAGGAGTCTGTGGGCATGGCTTAGTTGGATCTTCAGTTTCAGAGTCTCACAAAGATGCAATCAAAATGTCTGCTGGAACTGAGATTCTCTTTTGGGGTCTTGACTGCAGAGGAATTCACTTCTAAGTTCATTCAGGCAACTGCAGAATTCATTTCCCTGAAACTATATTATTAAGAGCCCCGGATATTTACCACAGGTTGGAGGCTACCTCTATATCCTAGAGGCCACCTGTAGTTCTTTCCCACATGGGCTTCTTCAAGCCTACAAGAAGAGTCTCTCATTCCAGTCTGTTAAAATGTAGCCATATATAAATAGAGTCTTATATAATGTAACATAGTTACAGTTATGACACCCCATCACCTTGGCCATATAACATAACCAAGTCATGGCAGTTGATATCCATCTTTGCCATTATCTGTTGGTTAGAAGCAAGTTGCAGATTGTGTCCACTCTTAAGTGGAGGAGATTACACAAAGGCATGATTACCAGGAGATGGGAATCAATAGAGGTCATTTTAGGATATGGCAGGATTATCTTAAATATGAGACTCTCATACCCCACTGCATAGTTTGTCACTCGACCAGTCATTGTAGCCAGGCCACCCAACCATGATGAAAAGATGTTCAGGCACGTTCTCAAGTCCATTTTCTTCCAGGTGTACAGGTGATGTTTCACAATTCAAGCATAAATTCTAATATTCAAAAGTTCAAACCCAATATCTGCCAAAAAAAGGCTAGCTCATGAATCCTGTAAAACCCCTGCCCCTTCTCATTTTCCTAGGCTTAACTTCTCTTCTCTCCTCTTTATAGAGGTTAGAGATCCTAATTTCATAAACAGAGATGAAGAGGGGACGTCTGACACCTGCTTCTTCCTTCTTGCCCTGAAGTTTCTCCAGGCCTCAGTAGTTTGACACTACAAATATGGATTAGCCAGTTTGCTCATCTTAAACTTTTATCTATTAATTCCTTCGTGTCTTGAGATGTATACAATGAAGGATACCCACTTGATGCTTGCAAGAGCAGCATGTTGAGAGAAGTGTACAAGAAAATGGAAATTGATTTCTTCATAACATTTTATACAGTATGACATTCTGTAAGTACACATTTTCATAAAAGCCTTTCTGTTCTTCACAAAAGGGTAAACTGTGACTTTTATAAGTAAAACATGAAGCTTTTTATTTACTCTTCCTTTTTAACCATCTAGTCTTGAAAATCTTTTCCATATGCCAAATTATTTTTAGTATTCTATGTATTAGCAAAATGGCTCAGTACTAACCACTTGGGTATTTTCAAATAGGAAGAGTATGATTTAACCTCCCAAATTGCATTTACACTGAAAGATGCTTCATGCTAGTGACTCAGATCTTGACAAATGAGACACGACATTCATTATTTTAATGTTTTTCCCCCATTGTGATAGAAACATAATGACACAGCCTAAGTAATGTGAAATTATTCAGCAATGTAAGAAAAAATTCAATAAGCACTGCCTACCAGGTACAGTTCTTAAGCTTATCTTCAGATTTCTTCAGTTGAAAATTATTTAGGAGATTGTGGAAAAGTTGCTATCTTTTCTATTACAATCTCAATGAAAATTAGCATCCCATATTTATTTTTACTCAATGTTTCTCAAAACAGCCAAATTAATGCATCGGATTCTTAGCTTCCGTGAATCTTTAGGATAAAGAATACAAAGACTCATGAAGAGAGTAAGATGGCTTGATTGTGGTAAGCATTTTACAATGTATACAAATATAAAATCATCACATCGTACACCTTAAGTATATATAATTTTCATGTTAGTTATACCTCAATAAAGCTAGAAGAAAAAGAGACTAAGATAATACTGTTACTAGGTATCAGTGTGTATAATCTTGTGACAGGTATTATAGAATCAGAGAATATATCTTAAAAGAATGAAGGCAATGTCAAGAGGTCATCTGTCCAATCTTTTTGGCATTAGGCAGGACTATATCTAAATCTTCTAAAATTGCATGGTATAATGGAAAGGATGACAGCCTAGATCTCAGAACACCTCTATTCTAGTTCAGGCTCTGCCTTATATTTTCTAGATCTTAGTCTCTTCGTTCACAAAAATAAGTGGTTGGAATCCTCTAGTCACTAGATAAGAAAATGCCTATTAAATAAATTTGTCTTATCTGGATAGATTCATTAGAGAGTTGTTTATATTTATATCATTTATACCTTTTTCTATTTAAATCCTATTTTCTCCCTAATCATGAAGTCGAATCATTGATTACTACTGTGTAAAGTTGTACATCTACGTCCCTGATACATAGATATTACATGATCCATCAAATTATATTGTTCAGCTCCCACTTAAAGCAGTGATTCACTGTGCTATGTGTAATAAGGACAGAAATTGGCATTAAGTTGACCTGGGTTCAACCCCTGGCTCCACACATTTTTAGGTCCATGACAATGGATGACTTTCTATGAGCCTGTTTATTTGTCCACAAAGTCCTTAATCATTATAATCACTCCCATGCATACACTCATAATGGATCATCTCTCTTTTCATCATACTCCTTTAGCAAAGCCATCCTGGTTGAATACAACTCTCAGGCTATTCCGTGTGTGTATAGCGGAGCTGAGCATGGTTAGAAACAAAATAACTTTGTTTTAACTGATCTCACTTGAAATTCCTAATCATATATCCAAACTAGGCATTCAGTAATTCAGTACTTCTAAAGCCATGCTACTTTCCCCAGTTTACTTTCGCACTTCCTTAGGTGACTCTGTGTGTGTGTGTGTGTGTGTGCGCGTGCACGCATGTGTGTGTGTATACAATGTATACAAATATAAAATCATATATACACACACACATATATATGTTTTAAATTATTGTTTTTTAATTTTTTTCAACAGTAAGTCATACATATTTTGCACTGTATGTTTTACCGCCCATACTTAAATTTCTTTCTCTCACCACATTATTTGACCCCTTTACCCTATTTACCTCCCCTTCCCCTCCCCCACTTTCTGGTAACCACTAGTCTATTGTCCCTGTTTACCTTCTCTTTCCTTAATGCTCTTTCAGCTCCCTTGCTTAAACTCTCAGTCAATGAGTGTTCTACTAGGAGTGGCCATGTGACTAATTTTAGGCTTTTGAAATGGGAGTGGGAGTCATGTGTTTGAATTCCAGGTCATCCTAAAGAAAATGAACTTCCATGGATTGTTTTTCTCTACTCATGAACTAGAACATGGACATAGCAGCAATCCTGCTTTGATCATTCAGTTGAAGACAATTCCAAGGAAATGGCAGAGCAAAAAGAATATATTGTTCCCTGAGTGACTACTTTGAGCAGAGTAGTTCCTCTAGCTCAGAACAGCTTAACCATTATATGAGAGAAAAAATAAACTTTGGTTTTATATAAGCCAGTATATGTCGGTGTTTCTTTGTTATTTATTCAGCCTTAACTCTAAAAATACATATTTTTATGCTTAGGGTGCAAATTACATACAGTAAAATGCATATACCTTCAAAAGCTGTTCAGTTCTTATTAAAATTTATAATCTCATATAACCGCGCCCCCAAAAATATTTTTTTTAGGCCAGGAATTCCCTTGTCTCTTCCCATCAATCCCCTTAGGCAATACTTCCAATTTCTATTACTATAGATTAGATTTGTCTCTTATGAACTTTATATAAATGGGAAAAATATAGAATGTACTGTTTTGTGTCTGGCTTTATTGAACATAATATTTTTGAGATTCATCCTTGGGTTACATGCTTATTTTGAAGTTGCATTTTATATGACTATACCGCACTATCTATTCACCAATTGATTGAAATTTGGGTTGTTCTCTAGTTTCGGCTGTTATGAATAATGATGCCATTATCATTTTTATGGAAGTCTCATTTTTTGGATCTGTGTTTTCATTTCTCTTGGGTAAATACTTAGGAGTGGAAACACTGGATCTTAGTACGGATATATGTTTAATTTTTATAAGAGATTGACGAATAATTACCCAAAATCATTGTAATATTTTGCACATCTACCAGGAACATGTGATAGTTTCTTTTGTTTTTCATACCGAACAATATTCGTTATACTGTGCCTAGTCTGTTATTAATCCTTGGCTAAGTCCTTCATTTATGATGTTGTATTTTCTAATTCTTGCATTTTTATTTCGAAGGGTTTTTAAATACATTTTCTGTCTCTTCAGTGAAATTCTTCATCTGTCCACCTTTTCATATAAATAGCCTACCTATTTATCATACACATTGTAAAGCCCTGGATCTGCTTCTATTGACTATTTCTTCCCTTGATAATAGGTTATAATTGAGTGCTTCCTAATGTTGTTTTTTCATAATTTATTGTGTGCCAGATACTGTGTTTAAAAAATATGCAGTAGAATCTAAAGTAAATAATATTTATCTCAGGAAAAATCATATCCCTTCTTCTGTTGGGCCATAATGTGTTGGAGGTGGGGAGTCGAGTCAATCTAATCTATAGCTGACCTGAATATGGACTTTTTCTTCAACTTTAGTTAGATTTATTTCACCATTAATTTATATTATTTCAATGGTGGGGTCAGAACTTCCCCTTCAAAGGAGATCAAAGCATCCACAAACTCTAAAGAATTTTTTATGCTTAATACTGCAGTCACAAGCTTGCAGATCCAGGGGAAATCATAGCTTTATAGTTTGGCTGACAATGATTGGGTTGCCTTAGAATTCCTTTGCTTTTTCGTCTTGCCCCTGGATTTCTGCTCCTCAGGTGGTGATCTCTTCCTTGCTCAAAGCCTTTGGAGGGCCACTGCAATGACCTTGATGAAGAACCAGCTCTCCTGTCATATCTTCAGGCTTTTGCCTTTCATACTCAGTCTTTGCTGGGCTACCCCTGATATCTTGTTGAAGGCCCATGGGAAAGGTTGACAGGTAGATGCAGACTTGTTCTGACACAAGGACTCTTAAGAATTCTATCATGTAAATCCAGGCCATATATAGCTATTAAATGTTTAGTAAAAGTTTTGTTCTTTTCTCCTATGCCCATCTAATAGATGTTTTTCTCTTCCTTTCCACTCTGCCTGAGATGGAAATGGCATCCATTCTCTTATCACCTAGAAAAGCTTGAAATCTATGTATTTAGTTCATTGAAAAATTCTCAGCTCTCTTCTTGGTTTCTAAAATTTATGCCTTTGTATATTATCTAGGTTTTCCTCATTGACAGAGTGAGAAGGACAATCTCTTTTGACTTTCTTTATCCTAACTGGAATTGGATACGATTTCTATTCATTATTGAATAGAATAGAATATGGAACATAGGAAAGCTCTGGATATCTTATTCTCTACAATAAAGTAAAAAAATAAGAAATGATTGTTAAACATTGGAAAGGAAGGCATAAAGTTATTATTACAGGTAATATTCTCATCTACATAGAAAATCAATGAGAATAACAAATGATTAAAGCTAGTAGGAGAGACAAATAAAATTGTATTCAAGATAGCAGCAAGAAAAACAAAAAAAATATTGAAAGCTTTCTGTATACTAACGACATTGTCCCTTCCACAAAAACCTTATATAACCATCTTTCGCCCTGTTAGAGCTAGGTGTTTCTCTCTGCACTTAGAAAATTTCTTATACATTTCAATGACAAAATAATGTATTTTATTATGATTACTTTATATGTATTTCTGTTCCAAAAAAAAGACTTTGAAAACTTGAGGACAAGAATAGTCCTAGTGATGCATGCATCATGAGCATTTACCACAAATCCTAGTAAGAAGAAGGAACTTAATAAGGATTGAACAACTGAGTGAGTGAAAAACATTGAACTAAAAGATTCCTAAGGTCTCTTCCAAGTATGAAAGCAATGCTTTTATAAATCATCTTTTTAGGGGTCTAAAATAACTAATGAAATATTCACTCCCCAAATAATACCACACATGCTTAAGCCTTTTGGTGTGCTGTGGTTTTTGTAATTACAGTACTTAAAGGTAATATATGGTAAATCATTAGTTTAAGTCAATGTTTCAGAGGAAGATAGAACAAATGAGTAATGCAATCAAGCTTTGTACATTGAGTGACCCTAAGAACTGACACTTCATTTGGTTGTTTGCTATTTCTTTAATGAACCACAGCAGTTCTCTTAATTAGCAAGGGCCCATCTGTTTCCAGACCAAATGGCAGTTAGTACAACAAAGGCTGAAACAATAAGACAGCTTAATTTTGGAGTGCAAATTGCAATAACAAGTGACATAATCACTAGTTTCTGTTTTCCAGATATGGTTTGGTAGGTCTTCTAGAATAGAGGTCAGTCTGGTCATCTTGTCCTCTATTAATTCATAATATACCGATTGTTGCTATTTATTTATAGAGAAGGCACTACTATCTGTTAAAGGACAGAATTAGCTATTTAGGAAACAACAAGCTGCTTCTTTGGGTTTATAATTTGACATATATAATAAGGCTATTATTCTTGAGGCAAATATATCATTTGTAAATTGTTTTCAATATTAGGGAGAAAGCTATTTTAATATTTGTAGAAGAAAGAGCTATTTTTTATTTCTGTAAAACTTTTATTATGTTTGGTACATATTGAATATTCTGTAGTTCTTACAGGCTTATAGCTCTTTTAGGTACTTACCACATTCAAGGATGACTCTCTTCTTTGGTTAAAACTAATTCTGATCCCTTAAAAATAAGCAATGAGACAAAACTCAGTATCTATCACTCCTCTCCACAACTTGTAGGAAGGAAAGAATTATATAGACAATGGAAAAAGAAAAAATCACAAGGAGAGAACCAAAACTATCTGAATAATATCTGCATGCTGTTTAAAGTAGAAGATAAAGGGACAGAAGAAAAAAAATATTTAACTGGTTTATATTTCTTGGTTCCTGTAATATCTATCTCATTGTTTATTTGGAATGGACCCATGACATGACACATCCTCAGGCAGAAATAATTGGCCATAGTAACAGCCAAACATAATTTGATTGTCTGATTTGTCTCTTTTCTACTAAATTACTAAAATAGCCAACAAAAAAATTGAACAAAGATATGTTTTTTTTTTACAGAAACTACAAGAGCATTTTATGTGACGTGATTGAGTTATTAATTCAACTTAAATTTTCTCAAAATCTATGAGCCATGAATTGTATCAGACCATGGCAATATAGCAGTGAAAGAAATAGAAAATATTCCTGCCCTCAGGGAGCTTACATTCTACTGAGGAGTGACAAGCAATAAACAAAATAAATCAGTAATGCTTTAATGATATTTCACATAATACTAAGTGTTCTGAGTTAACATTAAGTAGGGTAAGGGAAGAGAGAATGGCAGCAGCAAGGCTGTCCTTAGCAGGTGCTAATTAATGGATGAATATATCTATCTGAAGACAAGAGGGTCTTAGGCAGACTAAGAAGCAAAAGCAAAGATGATGATGTTAAATCAGGCTTAATATGTGTTTGAGAAATAACAATGTAGCACATGCAGTTGGATTCCAATGAAAGAAGTGGAACATACTGGAGTATGAGATTGAAAAGGTAGGCTGGATCATGCAGTCAAAAGGTCAAGTAAGATGACAACTAAAAAATGACAACTGGATTTGGCAATTCAGAATTCACTGGAGACTTTGACAAATGTGTTTTACGTGCTGTGTTACAGTGTAGTGTTGGGGACAAGAGTCTGTTCAGTGTTCAAGAGAGAATTAGAGGCAAAGTGAAGACAAGTATAAACGTATCTTCCAATAAGGTTTATTATAAAAGGAGCAGAAATGTGATGTTAATTCATCATTTTTTTAAAAGGAACAGTAAAATGTGATAGATACATACTATGTATACTGTGTAGAAGTGAGAAGCAATGAACTAGGTAAACACAGCAACACAGATATATGTTAACATTGTATAGTTCAGCGGAAGAATTAAAGAAGATAATGGAATCTATACACAATGTCATTTACATAAATTAAAATACTGATTGAGAAAAGAATGTTACATGTTTCAGAATCATGCATACAGGTTCAAGGACCTATAGCAATTATAGTATCCAGTTAATGAATAAGACCTGGTGCTGTTGCTGAGGTTAATGATGGTGATTACTACTGTAGTGGTAGTAATTCTGGTAGTAGTAGTAATAGTATTGGTAGTAGTAGTCGTAGTAGTAGTCATAGTCGTAGTAGTAAATTTACGAAAATGAAATAAATATATTCACAATTTAATATAGTTTTCAGAGAGAACAAAGATGTTCAAGAATTACCACAAATAAATACATGAGAAAAGTCTAGATTGTCAGTGTCAGGTCAGTAATGGCAGAGACGACAAAAAGAAAGATGATATTGGAGAAATTGTGAAAGTGAAATAATCTAAAGAGGATCATTGGGAGATGAAGCTTGGGGCAGGTTTACAAGGAGGTAATCATCAACTTATCAAGGCCCCAACTTATGGTGTCTTTAGTCTTTAGTGGGTTCATTAACACATTTATTCCAATTGCCCACAAATATATTGAATGCCAGGCACAAATATGGGTAGCCAAACTGGCCTGAGCTTTGGCTTCATACAAGTTGGCCAAAGAAGTGTATCAGTTTGAGTTATTCATCTCAGTTTGACAACTGACTATTTGATCCAAGTCATTGAATCAAAGGGGTCTGGGTGTATTGAATTCAATTCTGAATTAGACTAACTTTTGAGGATAAAAAAGTACTAAAGTGGCTAAGAGAGAAAATTAAATACAGTATGTTAGCCAAGTTATTTCACGACGAAGTGATAAGAATATTAAACACTGGAGGATACTGATATTATGAGATAACAATTACAAGACTCCTAAAGCAGAAGCTGGCAAAAATAGCAGATAAAGTGATACACAATTTGCATCCTTAAGAGCCAGAAAAGAGCCAACTGCTAATTTTAAAAGGAAAGGCCTTACAAGATAAAGAAAGGAAGGAAGAAAGCTATTTTGAAAAATCAGTTTTGATCAGATGGATTATATCTCACCCTTAACATTGAGAGTGAACTAACCTCAATCCTGCTAGGTCTTTTCAACACCAACTTATATTAAACCAAACTTTCCTCATACTGTACCTACATATAGCTGACTTTTTGAAAGGTAATGCAAATCAGTCCTTGTTTAAAAAAAAGTTATCTAATTTTTTAGACCCAGTTATTTGCACTCTTTGAAATATCTAAGTATAAAGTATTTGCCAGCTAGCCCACACAGATATGCATCTGTCCCAATATACTTCATAGGCTCTGCTTCCTCTCCATATCCTTTAAATATGACTGTGCCCCATGTTTCCGCCTCCATCTTTATAACTTCATACTTGGTTCCTGGGTGATAAGATGAGCATCCATATCTAAAAACACCATGTATATACTGATGCTTCTGTAAGAACGAGCTCAGTCCTAGAATTCTCTCCTGAGTTAAGACTCATATTTCCCTTACTTACTAACCATCTCTTCTTAACTTTCCTACAAGTACCACAAATTGCAGATTTAAAACTAAACTTACATAATCTGCAGAGTGAGAATGGAGGCAGAGGGTGGTTTCCCAGCACAAAATATAGTATTTGGGGGAAGGGGAGGTGCTGACAGAAGCCAGAGTTGTACAACACTGAGTGGAGGGTTTATGCCTCACTATTAAATATATGCCATTATTTCAATTTTATAGATGAAAAAAATAGATTCATAAAGGATTAATTTACCTAAGATCTTCCAGTTATTAAATAGCAACGGAATTATCATTAGGACATTGTAGAAAATAAGAAAATTAAAGCAAAGTGATGTATTATTTAGAGGAAAAGCAATTTTAGACAACAAATTCCTGAAAAGGAATTCAAAAAATGACAGCCCTCATTTGTTTGTATAAGTTATAGGGTTTGTACAAAAACATCATTCATGTTTCAATCATAATGCTTTCAAATTATATAGAACAGCTAAGACATAGGCGGGTATCATAATGACGGCATTATTATCAACCTAGAGACACATAATACAAGTTTATTTAATATAAGTAAAGTTATAGTGAATTAACAGATCTAAGATGGCTACACAGAGAAAGAGACACAGCATTTTCCCAGTTGGAGGTGCAGCTCTCCCGGCTCCACACAAGGCAACACAGTCATCAATGACGTTGTGTAATCAGGATTAGAATTCGATCAAGTCTTTCAAAAAGATAAAGCCGAGCATTCTCCCCCTCATCTTTTTGTTGTTTGGGAGAGGTCTCATTCCCCTCTGGCAATCTCTAATTGCTCCGAGAAGCATGAAGAAATCCTGACTCCATGCCAGCCTGCAGGCTTGATGCAGCCATGTATAAATCAATTGCATTAGGGCATTAATGCATCTTGCCCTTGAACATTCATATCCATTCACTCATACAAGACACTAGTATGGATTAAATCAGAGGCCACTCTCAGTCATCTACCTCATTAGAACTAGGCTTCAGATCTGCCTGAAGTTTCAGCCTCATATTGGTAAAGAAAAGAGAACAGAAAAACAAGAATATAAAATATGAAATCTGAATTAATTAGATTTCTGTAGTACTAATATGTGGGAATTTTATTCTCTATGAAAAAATAAATGATGTTCAAAGTAGAATTTTAAGTATGTTTAATTTAATTCAACACTTATCAAATGCCTGCTACTTGCAAGAAAGTTTACACCATGGAGGATTACTTATGAGAACAGTTTTGTTGCCACCAATATCTGACAGGCTAAAATAGGGATAAGGGTATTTTGGCAACTGATTGGAAAAATCCATATGCCAGTGCAGCTGAAGCATTAATTGTAAAAAATGGGTTAGTGGGAAATGGAGCTATGGAATGCTTTGTGCTAGAGAACTTCAGTAAAATTAAATCGAACTTTTGCATTGCCTACCCACCCATTATAAGAACATTAAATGAGATACATACGAGGTTATTTTCACTTTTAAAATTTAATGATTGAAAATAATAGGTAATTCTATGATGACTTCTTGAAAGTTAGCATAGTAAAGAGCACATTTTATTAAGGAGAAAGTCAGTATATTTATTGAACGTTTTAAACCACATATGACACTCCATATCCAAGGGTAAAAGCTACAGGATTGTTCTATTTTGCTGAAGTTTAAAAATCACTTGTAGTTTCCGTAATATCAATCTATACAAGACTCTGTCAGGTCGAAAGGGAGAGGCAATTACTTGTTTTATACTCATAAGCTACAGCTCAGCCAGCTGTCACTCTATCAACATACTGATGTGAAAAGAGACATTGGGAAGACAGCTGCAAAGATATAGAACACACACAAGACACCGTAGGCTACTAGGATGGGACAGAAAACTATGGAAAGAAATTACTGAATTATATTGGCTTGAGAGGCAATTCATTCAACTAGGTAATATATTCAAATAATGAAAGACAAAAAAAGGATAAGTAAAAATTCAACTTCAGATTGTTTGGGGTTGTTATTAGCACAGGTGAATTCTCTTTGTTTTGGTCACTCTGAGAGGTGCTTCTTCAAATAAACAAGTCATATTACACCGTAAACATCAGAACCCTGTCCTTGACATCTAGTTTGTTGCCAGATTCAAGGGTAAGCATGTGTTTACCATCTACATGCTGGGCAGAACCTTTTGGCATTTGTGACCTCTGATACAATCTCTATGTGCTGAGGGTGAAGGTGGGTTCAGTTACCTGTCAGGTGTTTGATTTTCTTAACTGACACTGAGTTTATTGCTTGTTTTCTGGTCCAAATGACAGTAATTTTATTCATAGTCATAGCATTGAAAATCCCAGTTGGTTTATGTTTCTACTGTGCCAGGGGCAGGAACTGTACATAATATAACTAAATCTAGAAAATGTCAAGAAGGCAGGTAATAGATCAGATGTGAATTACCAAGCATCATTTGGTTATGGATAGAAGAATGCTGGTATTTTCTCAATTGGTTTTAACATCTATCTTTAAATTTCACTTTTTGAGAATCTTTATGATACATGCTTTTACATAGATTGTACCTGCTAAATAATCTACAGTGGAAACCTAGGTTTGAAGCAAATAAGGTGGATAGATTTATATGAATAAAAGAGAACAATGACTTCCATTTCCAGCAAAATGGCAGACTAGATATCCAGAAAATCCTCCAGCTAAACACAAATCCAAACCAAAAGCCACCAAGGAATACTGGATAAAATAAAATCACATTATTTTAAATGAATATCTGAACTCACAATAAAATTAGGGAAATGCCCAGGGAATAAAATGAAGCAAGAGAGCAGAAATCCACAGCAATAAGTTGTTTTGGGAATTTTCTTAATAAGGAAGTGGTTTGTATTTGAAAGGTCATAAGATTACAAGAGACCTCGAACTCATACAAAGTGGGAATTTATATTTGAAACAGGTTTTAAAATTTCTTTGTTAACCTACAAGTTTGTTGGTAGAATATATTTTATTGTCCAAATATGGGTGGGCATATCTTTTCTTATTAATTTCTAATGTAATTGAAGTGAGATTTGAGATTACGGTTTGTATGACAGCCAGTCTTTGAAATTTGTTGAGGTTTTCTTTGTGGTATGGCCTAGTTCAATGTTTTACATTCCACGTGTACTTGAGAAAATGTGGATTTTCTAAGTATTGGAAGGCTATCGTCTATTATCTATTATCTATCTGTCTGTCTATTATATATATAATCTATCATCCTCGACTGACCTACCTACGCATATACATACATGGTTTTAGTCATGGGATACCACCTTCTGCATCACTGGTTTTCCTAAACCCTGAACACACCTATTTTAATAGTCTATTTACTAATTTATTTTCAAATCACTCATTTTGAGCATGCCATCAATGTCTTGCAGGGTGCTGAAAGATTTTTTTAAAAAACTATTCAACAGTAAGTGCCAAAATCCACAGATGTTTACTCGAAAATTTAGGATGACAGAAAACTCTGTTAAGGAAGTCTTTTCTGACTTCAGCTAGTGTTAATGAGACCGCCAAAATTTCTATAATCATGAACTTCGCAGAGTTGAAGTCGTCAAATTCTCCATTGTGGCCAGTTTCTAAAATTAAAATAAGTGGGCTGATTAGCTAAATATGTGCTATATTGGTTTAAATGGGGTTGTCTTGGAGGAGCCAGAGGAATTGGAGAACCCAAAAACTCAGGACCTTTCCAATGCACCTCTTGCACTACCTCTACTAAATAAAAATAAATGATACTGGGTATGCTGAAATGCAGCATGGAAGCCAACTTTACATTTTAAGGAAGATTAGAGATGTCTCCCAACCCAACACTCTAGCCTAATGGTTTTCTTATCCAAGAGAAAAAGCTTTGAATCCAGGGGAAAAAAGAAACCCCAAGGGGTTAGCATAGCCCTGATCTTTCCATTTTCCCACTCAGGGATTCAAATGGCATGATCCAGTGGGGCTTTGGGCATTAGTTGCTATCAGATAGAATTCTCCAGAATGAATTGTCAGGCAGTCAATTTAAATTTTACTTGATCTATAATTCCAGAAAGAAAGCAAATCTGGCAGTTGCTTGTGGTTGTTTCGCCTCTCAATCAATTCTGAATCCCCAAGGCCAGCGCCAAGAAGTAATGGCCATCTCAGTAGAAATAACCACCCTGCCCTAGCCATGGGGAAACCCTTACAAATTTGTCAGTGGAATTGAGGGACACTTTAAAGGAAAATCATCTGAATAGGCAGAAGCAAAAGTGGCCAGAATGGCCATATAAGGCACTCATTGTCTGTCTAGGAGATGCTCATCAGAGTCACTCATCCAATCACTGAACTTTCCCTCCCTGTCTGGCATAATACAGTCACTCTTTGGAATAGGAAATTATGAATGTTGTGTCTTTTCCATGCTCTTAAAAAAATCTTTCCATAAATAAGATTATGGTTTTATTTTAAAGCACTTTCAAAATTTTCTTATGAAAATTTCAGACATAAAAAAAACATGAAAAGTATAATATAATGACCAAAGTAAAGAACAAAGCATTACAACAACAACAAAAAAAGTCAAACTCATAGTATAACAGGTAGTACAATAGTGGTTACCAAAGTCTCTGGTCCAGGGAAAGAAGAGGCATTGATGAAATGGTAAAAACTTTCAGGTACAAGGTGAATAAGTTGTGGAAACAAATTTACAGCGTGGTAACTGTAGTTAGTCATAATGCATTTTTTTTAGTATTCATTATTATTTATGCCTACGGCATCTAGTCTTCCTAGGTGGTCTCCCATCTCGGTACTAACCAGGCTCGACCCTGCTTAGCTTCCAAGATCAGATAAGATCGGGCACATTCGGGGTGGCATGGCCATAGACCATGAACCATGGCTCCACTGGGGCACAAAGCTAGGACCTTCTATGTGTAAAGCAGACGTGCTAACTGCTACACTGTGGAACCACGTCCATAATGTATTTTTTTTACTTGAAATTTGCTGAGAGTAGATCTCGTGTTCTTAACATACACGCACAAAAGTAGTAACTATAGGTCAATTAGTTTGATTGTAGTAATTATTTCAAAATGTATACCTATATCAAAATAGCAAATATTATACCCTAAATATGTGTAACTTTTATTGGTCAAAAATAAATTAGAATAAAGAATAAAGCATTACAAATTCAAGTGAAAGTCCCTTGAACTTCCTTGAAATTACACCCCTTGCCCCTTTCACCCTGCCGCTTTCCCAGTGCTGTCCATTGTCCTGAATTTGGTATTTATCACTCACACACGTCTTAATTAGTTTACTAATATGTAAGGTTCCTAAAAAATACATATATACATACACTTACATAACATGTAAGATGTAACCTCATGCAATTTGTTTTTCACTGTGCAACATGTTTTTAAGATGTATACATGTTGATACTGCTCTAATTCATTTACTTCCACTGATAAAAACATTCTATTACATGAATATAACTCCTCTATTATTATAATTATTTGCTTTCACGTTAGACTATAAGACTCATGAGAGTATAGTGTACCTCATTTATATTCCTCACTAAATCCCATATTCCTAGTACAGGTCCCAGTAAATACTAGGCACTCCATAAATGTTTGTTAATGGAAAGAGTGCTTTTGTAAATGTTGACTCTGCTCCTTTAGCTCATCTTCCCTAGAGACATAGATATGAGTAGCTATGTGACTGAGTTCTAGCCAATGGAATGTGAGCCAAAATGAGTTGTGCCGCTTTAAGGCTTGCACTGTAAAAACAGAAAACAAAACAAACCCAAAACACCCCACTTTATCCATTCCTCTCTGCTCTTTTGCTCTTCTAGGTGGATGGAATGGAGATGACAACTAGGGAAACCCTGAAAGCCAGAAATTCAATATGGCAGAACCTCCATTAGCCAGAGATTCCAAGTGACTCTCTCAGGATGGCAGCCCTCTGAGCTCTTCACCCGTCCTCTACTTTTATGTGAGTAAGAGATACACTTGGGTTGTGTTTGAGCCATTATATGTGCAGATCATGTTAGCCATCTGCCTATTCTAAGTAAAAATTTCTGTATAATTCACCTCTGAGCTGTGATTGAGCTGCATCTTAGAGTTTCATATATATAACATTTTCATTATTGCCGTTTCCTAAGATTCTAACATTTTAGTTGTGATGTGCTCTCTCAATCAAGTTGTTTAGTAGAAGACTTAAAAGTTTCACTGCATTTAAATTTTCCAGAGGGGGTAAAGACATGCTTTTTTAGTTTTATTATCAATAAGTATTATCATTCAGATGAAACGATCAGAAAATGTTGTCTGCCTTGCTTCTAACAATTTGGAATATATTATTTTTCTTTATGGTCAGTGTCGTGAATGTTTTATGTGTATTAAAATAGGATGTAGGGTTTCAGTTTTTAGATTATAAGTTCAACATACATCAGTTAGCTCTGCTTTATGTTATGTAATTCAGTCTTTTATCCTTCTTATGGAAGATAGTTTTTTCCAAAGATGACCACAACAATAACTCCCATTCCTAATGCTTTTCTGCAATGAAACTTGCCCCTCTCCCATCAAAAGGAGGAGCTTGCTTCTTCACCCCTTGAATCTTGACAAATCCCTTGACTGTTTTGACCAACAAAATAATGCAGAAGTGGCACTGTGCCATTTCCAGACATGTCACATATCATGCCTGGCAGCTTCTACCTCCTGCTTCTTGGAAGCCAGACAGCAGTAGAGAGTGTGACTAACCTGGCAATGATGCGCTGTGATGAAACCCCAGACCACATGGAGAGACTAACAGCTCCCAGCTTTTCCAGCGACCCCAGCCCAGGGACCAGACATTTAAGCGAAGAAGCCTATAGTTGATTCCACTCATGGCATTTGATGGCACCCTGGTGAGAACCACTCACCTGAGCTCAGTCAACACTAAGAACTGTCAGAAAAAGTAAGTTATTTTTTCACCTCTAAGTAATGAGGTATTTTGTCATGCAGCAAAAGATACATATTTTTGTTTACACGATATTTCAAGAGCAAAAGAAGTAAAGTAAAGGATATCTCTATGACTTTTCTGTTTATTGCATGCCCTGCTTCAAATGGTCACTCCATAGAAGTGCCAAGGACCCTTTCACTCCAAATTTGGTACAAATGTCAAAACTGATGATACCACACATGTACCAGACACATTTGAAATGATTTATCACTCATATAATAAGGCTTTCCAAAGAGAGCTGGTGGCTACCAAGAAGATATGCAAATAGGGCAGGAAAAGGAGACTGGCTTGAGATTTTTATCATGGATAGGGGGTGAGTTCAAGTAGGAGTTCTCCCTCGTGTGGGCCAGGGCTTGCATGGTTGGAATTTCCCACTAGCAACAAAAGATAAAAGATGTCACCTTGCAAAAGGAAAAGGAAGAGTAGTGGGACTTGAACACCAGCAGCGGTTAAACAACAACAATGGAGTCAGACTCTTTATTATACCTGTGGTATTACACTATACATTTTAATGCTATGTTATTTGGAATATAAAATTTATAACCTAAAATATACATTGTTAATAGTTCATTTCCTCATTATGAAGTACCCTTCATTGTGTTGTTAATACTTTTGCCAATGATATCAATATCATAACCTATTTTTTATTTTTATTTGTAGTCAGTCAAAATTTACATAGAATGAAATGCACAGATCTCAAGTATAGACGTGATGTTATTTTAATAAATATATGTCCATATAACCACTACTACATAGAGCATTTCTATTACCTCAGAATATTTCCTTTTACCCCTTCCAGTCATGTCAATCACTATTCTCATTTTGCTGCCCACAGATTACTTTTAACTGTTCTTAAATAGCGTATAAATGGAATCTTACAATCTGTACCTTTTGATGTCTGTATTCTTTCTCACAGCATGATTTTTTAAACATTTTGTTAAGAAGGTATTTCAAATGTATTAAAAAGTTGCAAGGATTTGAATGTAAAAACCTCAGCTAGTCTACCATTAACCTTTTACTATACTGGCTTTCCCACATGTCTATTTATCAGTACATCTTAGATTTTGATACATAATCCAAATTAATTATATACATTACCATAATAGTTCCTAAACACTTCAGCATGCATTTCATTATAGTTTAAAATGTCTTTATATTTTTTTTCTTGAGTGGTAAATTTTACATATAATAAAATACAAACATATTAGGAATACTATTTGTTGAATTTTAATGACTACATACATCTGTGTAGCCTAAGCTTTCAAGGAACAGAATATTAGCATCATTCCACAAAGTTTTCTCATGCCTAGTTTTAGTTTAGCCTCATATTACTTTAAATTTCTGAATACTCCTTTAGCTATATGCAATAAAATTTTGATAAACTTCGTTTTAGAATAGCTTTAGATTTGACAGAATCATACAGCAAATTTTTGATAGGTTACATTTTATTATCATTTATTTAAAAATATTTTCTAGTTTACTTTTGATTATGAAAGGCTTTGTCGGCAATCCTTCATGGATGCAGATGTTTTTTCTTCTACTTCAGTATTTTCCAAACTGATAGTTCACATCCCATTAGTAGATTATAAAATTTGTGGCCTGAAATAAGCCACCATTTAAAAGAATAATATGTACTAAATAGCAGAATGCAAACATATAAGAAAGTTAACTGTTGTTTTGTTACATTTTTGTTTCGTCTGTGTGTGTGTGTAGGTTCATGTGTGTACATGCATGTGTGCATACACTGGCTTTTGATAAACAAAGCATGTCTTCCTATGAAGTTGAGTGAAAAAGACTGAAAAACACTGCTATAGAAAATCAGATTTCGTGTAGGAGAATGACATGATTACATTTACATTTTAGAAATACAACTCTGGCAGCGGTATGTTGGATTGATTATAGGTGGGCAAAAGTACATGAGAAGAGAACAGTTAGAAACTTATTACAATAGTCCAGACAACAGATGGTTAGAGCCCAACTAAAGCATTAGCTTAAGGTTTAGACAGAAAAGGAGAGATATACCAGATAAAGGGACTTAGTAATTGATTGAAATTGCAGTTTAGTGAAAAGTCTAGGATGACTCACATATTCCTTGGATGGTTGCATAATGCCATTATTCAGATTAGAAAATAACAAAAAAGGAGCACATTTGAGAGGAAAACATATGTATTAGGTTTTGGCTATACTTGGTACAAGATTTCTGTCTTTGCTACAACCAAAATATCATAGACTAGGTGGCTTATAAACAAGAGAAGTTTATTTATCACAGTTTCGGAGGCTGGAAAATTCAAAATCAAGGTCACAGCAGATTTGGTGTCTGGTAAGGGCCAACTTCCTGGTTCATAAACAGCCATCTTCTTGCTGTGTCCTCACAGGTAGAAATGATGACGAAGCTCTCTGGGGTCTCTTTTATAAGGGAACTAATCCCATTCATGAGGGTCCCAC
This sequence comes from Rousettus aegyptiacus, assembly GCF_014176215.1. NCBI lineage: Eukaryota > Metazoa > Chordata > Mammalia > Chiroptera > Pteropodidae > Rousettus > Rousettus aegyptiacus. The sequence goes on along the minus strand of NW_023416312.1, from coordinate 94,055,894 downwards.
CCTCATGACCTCATCAACTTCCAAAGGCCCCACCTCCAAATACCAGCACATTGGGATTAGGTTTTAACACATGAACTTTTGGGAACACAAACATTCAGTTTATGGCAGTTGCTAAAAGATACCCATTTGGAGATAGATATGTAGACATTTGCCTATATAATGCTAAGAGAGATATCTAGGCCAGAAATAGAGATTTGCAAGTTATCAAACCATAATTTATTAAACCTTACAAGTAGCTGTCATTATCTGAAGAGCGAATATTATAAGAGTAAAGACCTTAGGATAGAACACCTTAGAATATCACCATTTAAGATGTATTAAATAGAAGAGAGATCAAAATAAAGGACTCGGATTGAACTATGATAAAAGCGAAGGAGTGAGTTCTGGAAGCTAAGAATATTTCACATAAGAGAAGAGTTGTTGAAGTGCCAAATGCTACAAAGAAATCAAATAAAAAAGAATTGAATTTAGCAACTAGGAATCAGTGACTTTGGCAAAAGCAGTTTCATTCAATTTTGACAAAATCATGATGTTGAAAGCTCTGGTGTTCTGGCAAATGTTTAACCAGCTCTCAAAAAAAAGTGTGGTGTACATACATAGATATATTTCTAATAAATTTTAATGATATTAAGGATTATGCAGCATACAATTTATAAATACTAATGAAATATACAATTTCTTGTACCTTATTGTCAATTCTGTGTAGAAAAATTATTCTCACAGAGTGCATTTGTTGATTTTTGCCAAACTTCTGTATTCAGGCCACAATTGATGGATTAATGTAGTTCTAACATGAGTAAAATTTTTGCTAAATTGAATGACAGATTTTGAATGTTGGAAGAATAGTTCCTCATTTATTTTTGCTGTTCACAACATAATGGCTACAGGCATGGAATGCTTTTATGTTAAGTCTTAATTACTAACACTTTCTCTATCACTTTACTAAATCTAGAAAAGCACCATAACAATACACCAAACTCAGGTTTGTAGCATTTGCCGAGTTCCATGGTGTGACTATCCTCCTATGTCTGATTACAAGCTACCAACATGACATCACTGATTAGGGAGCCTGAAAGAGATACAGAGCAGTGCCTCATTGTATATTATTTCCACCATACAGATATAATAACCTAAAGAACACAGATAATAATTAAATGTAGTCAAGGAATGAGGAAGTGATAAGTTTTGAGTATTACCTTTTTAAACTACGGTTTATTTGATTGTAGATGTATACAACTTATTTTTTAATGATGGCTGAAAAATACCTGAAAATTTAACAGTTAGCCTTTGCACACCAGTAGTACAAGTCAGCTCCAACAAGCCACTGGTTGGAAGAAAAGGATAGTCCTAGACATGAATCTCGTGACTGGTCTACCATTGGATATAGCGGTGTGATTTTGATCAAGTGATTTTATTCTTTGAAATCTCTACTTACTCTTCTTAAATTAAGGATCCAAACATTTATTTTGCATGTTATTAGGATCACTAGAGACAATAAATATAACTTATATATGTTAGGCCTTCCATTTATAGAAATCATTTTTATTCTTTTCATTATTACCGTTTAAGGACTGGTGATCAAGTCCCATGGGAGTTTTCATCATTGTCATCATTGTCGTTTTTTTTTTTAACTATTCCATATGATCTCTTTTGACTTGGAAGAGCCCAGTTGATTTGGAGGCTATCCTTTTTTTTTTAACTGAATTTCCAACAAAGTTTCTAATACTTTAAGAGTCTTTTCAAAATTAACTGTGAATTCCCATGCTGCATGACTAGTTAGTCATTTCCTCCTTTGAATTCCTAAGAGAAGAGTAGATGAGGAGGGATGATGTAATTTCAGGAAGATCCTAGAAATGCCATCTTATTAGGTGATGATTGATGTGAAGTAATATACCCACCAATTATTCACACAGGCCTGGGGCATGGAGAAAGGGAGGAGATTCAACTATTCTAAGTCTCTAAACAAAAGCAAGCCTGTTCTCTAAAATAATTATCTTTCCTCTTCTCAGTTCTTTTCATTCTTTCCCACAGATGTGATATCCTTGACATCATCCAGAAATGGTTATATATATTGAGAATTTGAATGTCAGATGAATGGCCTTGAATACTGCTTTTGAGCTTCCTGCTTCATTTAATCTATTTATAAGTTCTATTTTGCAAAGGAAAAATCTATTACCTACTGAAGTCATATTAATAACTACTTATCTGTGTGTTTGCATGACATTATGACTAATAGTTTGACTGCTTCATTCCCTTTAGTATTTGTGATATTAAAATAAAGCAGATAGCAGCCTAGATTACTTAGCAAATAAAAAAGAAATATTTGTTTCTAAAGTCCAAGTTTTTAATTTAATATAAAAATGGTTATATTTTACCCTTTAAAATTATTTTTGTTGAAATAACTTCAAGAACAAAAAAATTGTGTCCATATCTCTGCTACACATCATTTTTATTTTCAACACACAATTTAAAGTTAATGTGCTTAATGGAAATAAAAGATGAACACGAATTCTTTATACAGAAATTATTTTATATCATTAAAAAAAACTTTAAACCTATAAAAATAATGAGTTTCCAAATAAGCTCATGCATTATAATGATATTTTAGCTAGGTTTAAAGACCACATTCATGTAAGAAAAAATAATATGTGAATGGAAATATTGACAAACTATAACTATACTAAGAGAAATTACTGCCCAATTGAAGGACTTATACAATATATTATTGAGGCTACTATTCAAATATATATTTTTACTCTTTCCTTCTAACCTATGGGAGGATTGCACTTCGTGCCCTCTGTGTGCTTGGGTGAATTCATTTGGCTAGTTTGGAACAATGAGTTGTGAGAAGTGCCATGCCATTCGTGGTCCTAGGCATTTAAACATCAGTATGAGACCTTTTAGATATCTCTCTCTCATCTCTCACCTTTTTCTCCTTTCTCTCCTTCTCTCTCTTCCCCTCCCAATCAATCAACCAATCATGCCTATATAATAAAGCCACAATAAAGAGCCCCAATAAAATCCTGACACTAAAGCTTTTGTGAGCTTCCCTGGTTAACAATGCTCTGTACTGAGAGGGTGATCTGTCCTACTTCCACAGGGAGAAGGCTATAGAAGCTGCACATTTGGAATACTCCCAGACCTGGTTCTATGTGTCTCTTTTGTTTGGTTCTGATTTGTATCCATTTTGCTATAATAAAACTATAATATTAAGTGTAGCACTTTCCTGAATTCTGTGAGTTATTCCAGTGAATTATTAAAACCGAGGAGGTAGTGTGAACCCTCCAATTTTTAGCTAGTTGGTCAGAAGTGTGAATGGCCATGGAACCTGCAAGTGTATGGCTGATGCCTAAAGTGAGGGCAGTCTTATGGAGGACTGTACCCTTGACTTGTGAAGTTCATCCTAACTCAGGGTAGTTAGCATCAGAAGTCATTACCCTGAGTGACTAAACTGAGTAGAAATTTCCTGTTCATTCACAAGAGGAAGAAATAAAGCTTTGTTGTTTGACACAACTGGGATGCTAGAGTTCTGTACTACTTTACATATCTCAGCTTACATTTATGATGCATAAACATCTGACAGAAAATATGTGGACAGACCAATACAGTTATCTTCACTCATACAATGACAAACTCGTGGTTGCAGAGGACTTAGAGATCATCTGTGTATCCCATACTCATTGCTTTAAACAGCTTTGTCATACTTCTGCCAAGTGACTATCCAACCTTTTTTTTAATTAAAATTATTGGGGTGACATTGGTTAATAAAATTATATCGACTTCAAGTATACAATTCAATAATATGTCAAATGTATATTACGTTGTATGCTCACCACCTAAAGTTAAATTTCCTTTCATCACCATATATTTGACCCCTTTTCCCCTTATCAAACCTCTTCTGAAAAACCTAAATTGCTCCGAAGTTCTCTTGAGGCACCTCATTCTATTAATGGAAAGTCTTTAATACTAGAACATTCCATCTTTATGTCAAGCGAGATCTTCTCCCCTGAGACTTTGCCATATGTCCCCGTGCTGTCCTTGTGGACCATGTAAAGTAAATCTAATTCCTTAACAGTTCACAAATATAATGGCAATAGAGGTAGCTGCACCAATGTCTTTTTTTTTCATGCAAAAATTTCAACTTTATGTTGTTAATTCTCGTGTGACATTGTTCAAGTTCTCTTTACCACCTAGTTATCCTTTTTTGAACACAGTCTGGTTTAACTATGCCCATCCTGGAATGCAATACCTAGAACCAAATGTAGTCAGACCACAGAGAAGTGGAGAGTCCCCCATGACAGTTTTTTTTTTGTTGGCCGTATCATAGAGTTCACATATTTTCTGTGTACAGCTAGTTAAAATCCCAACATTTTTCAACTGTACTGCTCTTAAATCATGTTTAAAAAATTGTTCCTTTATCTAGTCTTTTGACACATGACAAACATAAGAGAAACAGCAAATACTTATGGTCTGAGAGATGTAGTTTCAAATTACTACTCTTACACTCATTAACTCTGACTTGGATATTACCCCACTGCCCTGGACTTTAGTTTTCATATATGTCAAATAAGTTTGAGAATTTCTGCCTTACAAGGGTGTTTTGAACATGCATGTATTATAAAAAATACTGTGCAGGAAAAAAAATCGGTATATAATAAATGATCATTAAAAACAGTAAAATCAATTAAACATACCAAATCAGAAGCATGGAAATGAAGAAGCAGCCTCAAATATGAAAACTGTAAAGGTTAACTTGTTTGTTGGGTTTTAGTTTGTCCCAATATTTCAGAAAACCAAATCAAAGGGAGACGAACCTATGAACAACAGCAACGACAAAAACTTGCATAGCCCTCATTATCGCAAAGCTGAAAGTTCATCAATTTCTAAGGAAAGCCAACTTTTTTTTTTTCATGAAACCATATTCTAAAATAAATCTTGCATTTGAGGCTTTATTCAGAGGCCATCAAGAGACAGAAGGGACATTTTCTTTATAACAAACATTGTGTCATAATAAGCAACACAAAGCAAGCACTTAGTATATGTATTACGGCTAAGTAGTATGTTAAATATATTTGATACCTGTTATCACATATACTAGTTGCAGAAACTCCAGAGGAGGCATTATTAGTGCCTGTATTTTACTGACGAGAAAGAGGATGCTTGGAGAAGAAAGGAAGGTGTGTAGGATCACACAGAGCAGGATCCCATCCTCAGTCCCTCTGACTCAGCTCCCTATCTTCTCATTTCTTTGCTCTACTGTCCATCTGATGATTATGAAATCTAAAGCCATGGGAGCAGAGCTTCTTTTCCATTGACTTTTATTCTTTCTTGTCAATTTCTAACTATAGAGTACACAAAAATTGTTTTTGCCAGCCTTGTTCCAATATTGACTGTTTTCAGCAGAATCAGAACCACTTTAGCCACTTTTTCTCTGTCTCTTTCTCTATTGCTTCATCCACATGCTGGAAATTTTCCAAATGCCCATTCGAGGTTCTCTCTGCTTTTGTTCTTATGCCCTATCCCCAGGCTTTAACCATTATATTTAAGCTTATTTTCCTTGATTATGTGGGGGTAGCCCTCCTTTTCAATTAGGCTCCCATTTTTCATATCCTACTGCCTATTCTGTGTTCCATATGGGTTACTTACAGACCCAGTAAACCAGTATGTCCAGGGAGTGTATAAACTTTAACTCATCTTTCTGCCAGTACTCCTCCTCTTTCTGTATTCTGTATTTCAATGATTGGCCATTACTGAAAATTCTTTCATTATGTCTTACTGGGATATTTAAAAGCTTCTTAAACCATGCTGTTTATATTTCCTTCTTCAAAATCTTCAAAGACTTCAAATTGCTAACATGCTAAAATTAAAATGCCTTAGCCTGGTACTTAAGACTCAAAAATTTCATCCTAAACCACCCTTCCAATCTTATGTTCTATTTGTGTCCTTCACGCACTCAATGTTCCAGCCTAACTGATTTAGTTGTTATTCTCCATTAACCTCCTACATATTCCCCTCTCTGCATTTGCTAATATTGGAATAAATAACTGAAGTTCTTCTCTTGTTCAGCTCTGTATATCCAAAATCTTACCACTCTCCCAGGCCCAACTCAAATCCTAAACACTATTTTGTATTCATGCTGACTACAGCCACAGATGTAGGTTAAGAGATATTCTTGCAGCTGCCCTGGCCCAAGGCGACCCCTAGTGGTTAGACAAGCCCAGATCACTCCCTGTTTCAGTTTGAAACACAAACTGAAATCTGAGGATTATTTTCCTGTTTATGTAGTAGGAACAAAATATAAAGTCACGTAAGGCAACATATTGATTAATACCTTACATTAAGGTCATAGTTTCTAAGGAATGCAAATAAATTGTGAACTACTTGGTATATAAATACTCCTATAAAATAAATAAATTTAACAAAATACTCCTATAGCCATAAGAATTATTTTCCTAGATAGAGCAGCCTTAAACAATATTTAAAAACACATTTCTGCTAGTAGTAATTTTTACCGACTTCCTTAACTGTATAAGCTCTTCCTTTTATATTCTCTCTTAACCCTGTGCCTCTCCTGCATGAGAGTCAAGGAATTATAATTAAACTGAATAAGTAATTTGCACATATTTTTCTGTCTGACTCACTCTAGTCTATAAGCTCCATGAGGGCTGGGTTTGTCTGACCTGTTCACTTACTGTAGTGCCTGGTACATAGCAGGAACTTACATATTTGTGGAATGAATGACCATACCCCCAACCCCACAAGTGTAGGAACTCACATCTGTTGAATGAACCAACTCTCCTTGCAAAAGTTTCACTCACATTTCTCAGTATTAGAAAGATAATTCATGTTTGTTTTCTGCTTTCTGGTCTGGTACTATCTTGCTATGCAACTCTCCTTCTTTACCTGGGCCTCCATTTTCTGAGCTGGGCCATCTAAGAAGACTTCCAGCAATTATAACTCTTATTATACAAGTAAATATGATTTACATAAAATCTCACATCTCCTAGTCTTTCACTTTTCTTCAGATAGGCAGCTCAGATTTTCATGAGTGATACTGGCGACTTTTGAACAAATGTTTTCACTTAAGTGTAAGCTAATTGTCTACAACATGCCTTTCTAATAATGAAAACACTAGCTGCAATAGAGTGCAATGTCGTTGAAATGCTGAATCGTTATTTGAAAAATGACTGTTTTGGGGTCTGCAGAATATAATTAAATCAATCTAAATTTGCAGTACTGAAGAAGTAATTTCTCCTCATTTTCCATTAGCCTACTTTGTTTTGTTTTCATTCACATTAAAAATTAGGAGAATTCTTCAATGACTCCCCATTGTCTACAGATTAAAGTATGGGCTTCTTATTTTGGTATTAAGATGTACAATTTGTGCAATGGCTTGAATAATTACCTTGAAAGGATCATACTGGCACATTCAAGCATTGGCCCCCAAGGTGATAATAAGATATAGCTACTATTTACTGAGAGCTGAGATTAGAAGTTTAAACTATTTTGAATTCTCACAGTGATCCTGAGATAGGTATTATTTATACCCTTTTCACAGATTAGAAAACAGTCTCATAGATGAAGAGAAATATAGAAGACATCACAGGAAGTGTCTGAACTAGAATTCAGCCCCAGCTGTGTATGACTCCAAAGCCTGTATTCCTTTCATTGAAGTATGCTGCTCCAAAATTACATCATTTAATGAAAATCGGATTCCATACTCTATTAGCTCTGGGGTTTATTTCATCTATTGTATCCAACATGTGTTAGCAGACACCCATGTCTTAGTTCACATACACAAAGCTATATGGGAAAGAATCTTCCAGTAGATTTCAAAGCTTAACTTGCTGTCACCATAGTTTCTTCTTCCTAGTTGGCTGGTGTTAATTTTGCCTATGATAAAAAAAAGATGTGGTGGGGGCACATTTCAAACTCCATTTCTCCTCTCACCATTTACTGCCGTCTCATATACATGGACTTATCAACAAAAGATACTCTAAGTAAATGCATATATCACTTAGGGATTTAGCCCTGCAACCCTAGGCCCTTGGAACTGGAATAAACTCATTTAAGAAGCAAGATAACTTGACTAAACTGGAATACACTTCCAGTGGCCTTATAGTTATTTATGCTCTAGGCCTCATCCTAATCTTTTATATCAGGATATTGCTATTCTAGGTTCATTTATGCTGGAAACCCAATCCTCTATCTCCATGATCCAGTTTATCACAGTGAATTCCATGATAGCAAATCTGATTCTTCTGTAGGGTAAACTGAGAGAAAGGCCTTGAATTCTGCTTGAGAAGTTTTAGAACTGGAATTTGCATACTTTTAAGGAGTCCAAGTATGAGTTTCATGAAGTTTAAAAAATATTAATTTTTTAATGTGAATCACAGCATATATGTATTCAAAAACATTTGATGGGGAAAAGTCCATTGCTTTCATCAGAGTCTCAACAGGATCTTTGGACCTCCTCCTAAATTAAGAACCACTGCCCTAAAGTTTAATCTGTAGCCAATACTTCCCTGACTTTTATTCTTCTTCTGTCAATTCAAGGAATTTGACAAGGAGAGTGGTAATCAAACAAGCATATGGCTGTCAGTCTGGGTGGAGGGAGGTATTAGTGGAGTCCCAGTAGGAAATATATAGTTCAGACCAGCTCATAAGGTTGAAAAAATAGAAGTGTGTAAATAAGTCTTAAGAAGTAATAAAGTGTTGGGGTATATATCTTGGGCACCTGGTAAGTTCTGTGGAGCACCAGATGAAGACTTAAGAAATCTTAGTAGGATACTCTCTCATGTAGTAGATTGTCATCAAGGAAAGAAATATTCCCAAGAAGACTAACCTCTTTTTGAAGACTTAACTTTCTTCCCTGAAGCACTGTAATCTCATCCAAAGATAAGACCCCTCCTTTAGAGTGTTCTGAAAATTCTTCTAAACAAAGCAAAATAGACTTCAGTATTTGCAGAACATTACGCAATAAAGATAAAAACATAGACATTTTTATCCTGTATTTTATTTTGTCGTGGCAGTGATATTACAAAAGCAGATTCATATGATAAATGAGATGTAATGGGTGAGGATACATGATTCCCTGTAATTGTATGAATATACCAGGAGAATATAGTTAACCCCAGTCTACTAGTTAATAATAACATGGTAATTAATAATACCATGTAGTGCAAACTCCCATCACAAAGCTGTTGGCACTCTTATGTCTTATTGTGCTGTTAGTAGATTCCACTTTGCTTCATACCATAATATGTTTCATTCAAATCCTATTCTATCAAATTCATCTTCACATTTATAATGCCACTTACTGTCTCATCTCTCTAGCTCAGAATTTGCTTTAATGCAGCACAGTATAGTGCTGTATTCTCAAAGATGGCTTTTAGAATATGGACTCAATTAAGATTCATTAGGTTGCTTTTACACACACACATACACTTTATAAAAAACAGTGGGTTTAATACCATCCGTGGTAAATTCAGTCATGATATCTTGTTGACCTGTCATCACAAGAAACACAATGAGATTTCACTTAAGGTATCCTTATATTTTGAACCATGCCAATGATGTAAAAGCCAAAAAAAAAAAAGATGGGTGAAGGTCACGGAATATTTGTAATAATTTACATTTCTCATTGTAAAGGACATTCATGTTCGCTGTAGATAATTTGGAAAATATACATAGATATTTACACATGTACATGCACATACACAAATACCACATATGTATGTGTCTATATGAGAAAAAGAAAACAACCCGTATAAGTATATTGGTCTTTTAATATTTTGGTGGATTTCATTCAAATTATCTTTCCCATGTATTACATGCATACACATACATTCATGGCCTACACACTCGTGTATTTATGAACCATGGCCCTACTATTATTGGCTGTGGAATAGCAATCAAATCATGTAAGTTCAGTAAGCCTTGGAGTTCTCATTTTTTAAATGGGGAAAATAACTTTCCCAACCTCAAAGGGATGTTGTGAGATTTAAACAAGTAAATGTAGAGCATTTGGCGTAGTCCCTAGCACCTAGTAAGTGCTCAATAAATGTCAGTTGTAGTTGCCGTTACAGTTATTATTGTAATTGCCCTACATATACAATACCCTAATAGCTTTCTTAGTGTAGGTATCTTTTTTTAGGACTCAAAAATACTCTCATGGATACATCACGATTTGTTTTACCTGCACCTTCTTTAAAGTAACTTACATGGTTTCTAATTTTTTATACCTCACACTGTGGTGAATATCTTTTTACAATTTTTTTCTGCTAATTCTCTATTTACTTCGAATAAATTCTTGGAGGTAGAATTATTATATCTTAGATGGTTACAAATCTTGGTTATTGTTTGGGTTTACTTTATTTTCCTCTCATCTGACTCGTTGCTATCATTCTGGAAAGTTTTCTTCTACAATGAAACCCTTCTTCATAGTGATCAACTTGTTCTCTTAGAATGTCTTTTAATATCTGAAAATCTGAAAATAATGATAAGATGGCAAATAACTAGCTCCCCCTTATGTTATTCTCCCTGCCATTCTATTAATTATTGCTGAATATCGTCCCCACTCCTTTATTAAGTACGTGATTCTCCATATATGTCAAAAGCATTAGTAACTTATTAAGTGCATTTACACCCATGATTTAGTCTAAAAGATGTGTATACTTGGGAAAAATAATGCATATTTTAACAGAAATGAACCCTCATGGTTGCTGTTATTTCCTGATCTTAACCCAATACTGTAGAAGGATGGTGTTTTTTGGTTTTTGGTTTTTTTTTTTTAAATGAGATATATCAAACTTCTGGTCAATATGGCTCAAAGAGTTTATGTATTCACACATATATTTCAATCATATGGCAATGACAGATTAAAACAAAACAAAACAAAAAATAGGTACATCCAGTTTCAAAAAATATTATACATATCTGAAGACCAGAAACAGAACAGAATCACAAAGAATTGAATAGACAGACACAGAACATTCTCCAAGGTAACAAGTTTTAGAAAATTTTAAAAGGTTAAAATTATACCAAGTATCTTTTCTGACCATAATGGTATGAAACTAAAAATCAATAACATGAGGAAAGCTGAAAAATTCAAAATATGTGGAAATTAATCAATACAATCCTGAATAACCACTGGGTGAAGGAAGAAATAAAAAGACAATTTTTTTTAAAAAATCTTGAAACAAGTTAAATTAGAACACAATATATCAAAACTCTTGGGATACAGCAAAAGCAGTTCTAAGAGGGAAGTTTATAGTGATGAATGCCTATGTTAAGGAAAAAGAAATATCTCAAATAAATGACCTAACTTAACACCTCAAGGAACTAGAATAAAAGAACAAACTAAGCCAAAAGTCAGTATAAGGAAAGAAATAACAATGATTGTAGCAAAAATAAATGAAATAGAAACCAGAAAAAAAAACAGAAAAGATCAATAAAACTAAGAGCTGTTTTTTGAGAAGATAAACAAATTTGGCAAATCAATAGCTAGACTAAGAAAACTAATTAAGACTAACAAAAATAAATAAAATTAGAAATGAAAGAGAAGACAAACTACAACATCCTTCTCTGATAAAAACTATCAGCAAGTTGGGTATAGAAAGGGCATACCTCGACATAATAAAGGTCATATATGACAAAGACAGAGCTGACACCATATTCAATTGTGAAAGATTGAAAGCTTTTCCTTTAAGATCAGGAGCAAGACAGTGGTTCCAACTCTCACCACTCATATTCAGCATAGTACTGATAGTCCTAGCTAGAACAATCAGTCAAGAAAAGGAATAAAAGTCATTCAAGTTGGAAAGGAAGAAGTAAAATTGTCTTTGTTTGCAGATGATATAAATTTATATAGAGGAAATGCTAATGAATCCACCAATCCCCCCAAAACAAAACAAAACACTGATAAACAAATGTTGTAAAGTTCCAAGATGCAAAATCAAGTTACAGAATTCAGTTGTGTTTCTATACACTAACAGCAAAATATCTGAAATAATTTTTTTTTAAATCCCATTCAAGATAGCATCAAAACAATATAATACTTAGGAATAAATTTAACCTGAGAAGTAAAAGGTATATACACAGAAAACTATAAGACTTTGATGAAAGAAATTATGCAGAGCAAACAGAAAGATATCCTGTGTTCATAGATTAGAAGAATTAATTTTGTTAAGGTATCCGTACTACTCAAAATCATCTATAGATTTAATGCAATTCTTATCAAAATTCTAATGGTATTTTTCACAGAAGTAGAAAAAAACTATCCTAAAATTGGTATGGAACCCCTCCAAAACCCAAATAGCCAAGGCAATCTTGAGAAATGGGAACAAAGCTGGAGGCTTCACATTTCCTGATTATAAACTACACTACAACACTAAAGTAATCAAAACAGTATGGTCCTGGCATAAAAGAAGACACATAGAACAATGAAATATAATCAAGAGCCTAGAATTAAACCCTTTCATACACAGTCAACTCATATTTTATGAGGAAATCAAGAATACTTAATGAGGAAATAATATCCTCTTCAATTTATGTTGGGAAAACTAGATAAGCACATGCAAAAGAATGAAATTGGACTCCTATCTTACACTACTCCCCAAAATTAAATCAAAATGCATTAAAGACATAAACATAAGGCCTGAAATTGTAAAACTCCTAGAAGAAAACTTAGGGTAAAAGCTCCTTGCCATTAATCTTGGGCAGTAATTTTTTTTTAGATATGAGACCACAAGCATAAACAACAAAAGCAAAAATTTATCTTATACTACATCAAAATAAAAAAGCTTCTGCACAGCAAAACAAACAGCAAAGTGAAAAGGAATCCTACAGAATGGGATAATATTTTTGCAAATCTTATATCTCATAAGGGTCAATATCCAAAAAACATAAAGGCCTCATAAAACTCAATAGCAAAAATATCAAAAACAGACAAAAAATCCAATTAGAAAATTAACAAAGGACCTGAATAGGTATTTTCTCAAAGAAACACAGGTACACAAAAAGGTGCTTGTTATCACTAATCATCAGGAAAATGCAAATCAAAAGCACAATATGATATCTTACACTTGTTAGAATGGCTATTATCAAAATGCAAAAGATAACAAGTGTTGATAAGGATGCAGAGCAAAGGGAACCCTCGGACACTGTTGGTAGGATTGTGAATTGGTACAGCCACTATGAAAACAATGTGGAAGTTCCTCAAAAAATTAAAATATAACTATAATATGATTCGGAAATTCCACTTCTGGGTATATATCCAAAGAAATAAAGTGAGGATCTCAAAGAAATATCTGCACTACCATGTTTATTGCAGTGTAACTCACAATAACCAGGTGATGGAAACAACCTAAATGTCCATCTGTGGATGAATGGATAAAGATGTGGTATATACATACATAATGAAATACTGTTCAGCCCTGTGAAAAAGAAAATCCTGGCTTTTGTGACAACATGGACAACATTGGGGGCATTATGCTAAGTGAAATAAGTCAGACAGAGAAAGATAAATACCGTCTGATCTCATTTATTTATGGAATCTAAAAAAGCCAAACTAATAGATATAGTGAGTAGATTTGTGGTTACCAGGGACTGGGGGTTGGGGAAATGGGGCGATGTTGGTCAAAGGGGACAAATGTTCAGTTATATGATGAAATAAGTTTTGGGTATCTAATGTACAGCATGGTGACTATAGTTAACAATACCATGTTAAATATTTGAAAGTTACTTAGAGTAAATCTTAGATGTTCTCACCTCAAAAAGGAAATGGTAATTATGTGAGTTGATGGAGATACTAGGTAATGCTACAGTGGTAATTGTTACAATATTTATGTGTATCAAATCAATACCTTCTGTACCTTAAACTTTCACAACGGCATATGTAAATTATATCTCAATGAAGCTAGAATAAAAGTAAAGGCAAGGAAATGACAGTGAATAGAATGAAACTTGCTGCATTTATGCAGGTAAATGATACATATCAAGGATATATAAACAACTCTTTCTAACACATAAGATCCAAATAACTGAAAAGAAAAATGGTCAGTCTATGAACAGGCAATTCTCAAAAGGGGAAATGCAGTTGATTATATTATTTGTGATCTTTATGCTCTATAAAGTTGCTGCAAACAGTGAATTAGCAAATACCGAGTCTTGCTCCAAGAGGAAGTACAGGGCTAAGTCCCTTCAAGCCTCTGGTCACATTTCAACTCTTCCATACATAACCTTGCTATATGTGTGTTTCTATTTAAAGACTACTTATTTGATATGTATTTCTTACAAATAATTTATGCTCTATTTCTTTATAATAAAACACTAACAAAGGGTTTAGCATTTTCCTGACCCTGGGTAATGTGACTGTAAGTTTGTTAGGACTTCAGCCTCACAATAATGCTGTGCACTATGCTTTTATTTTGTCAGGCATCATGTCATGAATTCACGAATTTAGCTAGTTTTCATGTTTTCCCTAATTTCGTCACCCATTAAAGATGTTACTTTATACTTTCTGGTGCAGCCTCATGTACAGATCAGTGAATGTTCTCTTCCTTTTTCTGGATGTAATGTATTGTCGATTCACTAACACTGAACTCACAGCAACAGCAGTATAACTCATGCTTGAGTGAAGCGTGTCTAACATACTTATGTTCTCTGTAAGGCACATCATAGTCTTCTTACACTTAGCAACAAAAGACAGTATTTCATCATTGTGCTTGGGGGCCATTTTATACAGCAAAATCACCACTAAAAAACACAAAAATACCAAAAAATGTGACAGCATATAGACTGAAGAAAGGACACTTTACAGTATGAGAGCTGAAACAAGAAGGTAGAGCATCACCTTCCACTGGGAATATGCCCGTTGGGAGACTCAAAGTTTTTGCTACTCTGCACCTGTCTGTGAAATGACTGCAAAAGCACCTCAAGTACTGATTTGGGGGGTACAAATAAATGTTAGTGAGTAAGTGAATTTGTAAACACAGAATCCATGAATAATGAAGAATAATGGTATCTTTAAAAAGGAATAAGGGAATGATAAGCAAAAATGAAAGATGGTATAGAGATAGGAAAGCGTTTGGATGTTTTGGGGATTGAACGTAGATAATTGCAAGTTATTCTGGCTTTTGAGTTGAGGGGAGGAATCACAAGTGTTCATTATACTCTCATGTTCTATCACATCATACCACATTGTGCCGTGTTGTGTTGCCATATTATATTATTACATATTATTTAGTTATATGTCTGGCTGAGATATGACAGCATTGGACAGATAGGACTACCTAAAAACTTAAAACTTCTGAATGTCAAAAGCTAGGAGAAATATTAACATTGCACAAAATAGGAAAGGAGCAATATTTCCAGAATACTAAGAAAGTTCAATAATAGTAAGAGAACGGCAAAAAAAAGTAGAAAAAATATGAATGATTAATTCACAAAAGAAGAGATAAAGCTAGATAATAAATATAAGTATTCTACCCAATGAAAAGCCATTTGTTTTGTTTTTGCCATGTCACTCGATAAATATTTTTTGTGTGAGTAAACGAATGAAAAGATGCTCAGTGTCACTAGCAGTCAGGATCATGCAAACTAAATAACAATTAAATACAATTATCTTCAGCCATACTATACAATTGAAAAGTGCAGTGAAAACCAGTGTAACAGGATGTGAATAATGAATGCTCTGATATGCTGCTCATAGGAATCTGGAACTTATTGATGCTGTCATCAAAAACTTTCTACTCCTATTACTCCACCGAAATTGCGGTTGCTAAGGTTAAGCAGTAATCCCCTTGTAGCTAAATCTAATGAATCCCTCCATCTTCCTCTGTTGACATCTAACTTTCTCATCTTGACCACATGGCTTCTTAAAATAGTCTTCTCTTTTGATTTTCACATACTGCCCTTCTCTATCAGTTTTTCTTCTTCCCCATTGGCCTCTTTTTTTCCCTCATTTTCCTTCAAGTGCCCTCATTCTCTAATGGAAATATTTGGGGTTTCTCAAGGCTTGGTTCTAGGCTTTTCTTTCTTCTCTATACTGTATTTTGAGGTCTTCTTACCTAGACCCATATATTTACATACAATAGTTGTGATAATGATTACAAATTAATATCTCTGTTCTTTCCTCTGAGTCTTAAGACTCATTTTCTTCAACTACCTACTTGTTTCCATTTGAAGATTTCACAAACATCACACACTTATATTGACTGTCATAGCATTCTTTTCTCTCTTAACTGTATTTTCCCATAGTATTCCTTATTTAAATAAATGGGATACAAATTGATCAAATTCTCAAGCCAGAAACTGAGTCATCTTTGAATCCTGCTTTTTCTTTTTTTTCCCCTACTACCTCCTACTCATCATCCAAAAAGTCAACAAGTACAGTTGCTTCAACCTCCAAAGTATATCTTAAATCTTTTTCTTCTCTTCATAACTACTGCCATCATCTTATTCCAAGCTACTATCATCCATTGACTGGATTACTAGAGCAATCTCCTAATAACTACTTAGATCACCCCCCACTAAACATTTTCCTCATTATAATTGGATCACATCAGCCCCCTGCTTAAATTTCACAATGGCTTCCAAGTATAGTTAGAATAAATGCCAACTCCGTTCTATGTCCTATGAAGCCTTTCATACGCTCTCCTTGGTCTGCTTCAGCCTCACTTGATACCACTGTTCTCCATATTTACTAAGTTCCAGCTGTGCTGGTGTTCTTTCAGCTTCTTTGCAAAGCACTCTAAGCACTTTCTCATGAGTCTTTGCACAGTTTTCCCCCTTGATCTGAACTGCTTTCCCCCAACTTTGTATGATCTTATCTCAAATATCCCCTATTCAGAGAGGCCTTTCCTGATCATTCTGCCTACCTCTGTTATTCACCCTATTAGGTCCATTGTTATTGCCTTTAGAGCATAATTTGTACTTCTTGTACATTTCTAATTTGTTTACTGTCTTTTTCCCAACTACAATGTAAATACCGAGTGAAACACTGAATGAAAGAAGAGCATGATACTGAATGAAAAAAAAAGAGTCTATTTCATTCCCTATCTTTGCTCTAGGGTCTAGTTCAGTGCCTGGAAATTAGTAGGCAATCAATAATTATTTTACTGACTTTATAAATTTTTTTAAAACAGTAAACAACCAAATACTCATAAATGTATCTTACTCTAATAAAATTACTACCAGAACAATGCAAAGTATTCGTATTTGTAGAATAATAGACATGGTTTTCCCATGATAACTATATACTTGAGTGTTTATTGGTTAGAGTAATAAAGTGAAATTCTCCCTAAGATGATGAAATTTAGGAATGCATAACCTGAAATACACACACATGCGCAATATACACATACATACATGTGTACACACACACACAGAGTAACTAACCTTAAGTATCAAGAATGTGGGTGATTTTTTGTATTATTTTACTCTTCTGTATGTTATAAATATTCATATACAATAATAATTACTCCCATGTAAAAGTTTCTATGTGCCAGATATTGTGCAGAATGTTTCATGTGCATTATCTTATTTAATCTTCCCCTAAACTCATAAGGTAGGCAATATTATTTTTGTTATTTCATACATCAGTGAGTGGTTAATTGTATAATAGTCACACAACTATTATGTGCCAGAGATGGGGCTTATCCAACTTCAAAATCCTTGTTCTCAAACTCTGTACTATACTGTCTTTCTAAAGAATACACATTTTTAAGAAAAACTACAACTAATAAACCTGTTACAATACTCACATTTTCTACATTGCTGGAATCTCACATTTCCAGATGTTTATCAAAGAATCTAATTTCGATTGATTTCCCTATAGGGATGAAATCTTTGATATCTTATAAACAATATAGTAAAGGTCTGCTTGTGTCCAGTGATTGTCTGTCTGACAGAGGAGAGGACACTTGAACTCCAGATGGATCTGGGAGAAATAGTCTAAAGTAGACCACAAAAAGTAAAAGATTTCTTTTATGTCTTTTATTTTATCTTTACATTCATGTGCATTTTTATTCCACAAAAAGCTACACCTTTCTAAATATAAATATATTTTAAATTACCTATGAAATTGCTTTAAAATATCTCCCCCTGAAATGTTCAAGTAAATTGATTCAAAGAATTGACATGTCTATCCTGTGGCTTTGCAATCTATGTGTCACATGACACAGGTTTGAAAAAAAGAGTAGTTGAAAGGATTTCTAAATTTTCCATCCCTTTATGGTTTTTAAGTATGACGATTATCTGCTTTCAGGGTAACCTGCTCAGAGAAGGGGCAGAGGTGGTGGCAGCAAATCCTTGGGCTCAATAAGAAGGCAGTGGCAATAGCAACAGAGGAGAATGACCCCTGCCCAGGCCAGGCCGAGTCTGGAACTCTTGGAGTATCTGGAGTATACCCCTGGCCTGCTCCCTAAACAGCCACAACTCTTTTCTATGGCCTGAGCTTTTGTGACAGGTAAATAAATGAAATAGATTTTTAAATATCACATCTGCATATTCCATTGTAAGACTAATTATCTACTTGTTTTGTAATCTGTTACCCTCTAAAATTTTCCTAAATTTTAGAATAAGGAAAATGTTTGTCTTTGGGGAAAAAAATTCATCAATGAGAATTCTATGGTACTCTTATGATGTGGTCTTTTTTCTGTTTTGTTTTCAGCCTTTGTTGTTGAAGTCGTTACTTTTCCTCTTGGGAAGTCAGATCGAAATTTTAACTGTGATAATATTACATCTGCAGATCAGTTTTCTATTTTTCCCAGATAATTATCTTTCCCCTTTCTCTATATAATCTCTAAACTCTCATTTGATGTTTATCCTAAGTCATCTCTTCTCTATGCGTATTTTGAAAATTGAATATCTCTCCTCCAATACTCTTTGGAAATGGGCAGAGACATAACAAACACTTAAGAGCTATTTAAAAACCTGAATGCATACCACATTGTTCTATAAATCACTGTTGAACTCTGGGACCATAGAGGGATTAAACACCTAGTTCATGATCACTTTCCTTTTAGAAATCCCCACTTCAATTTAAGCTGATTTTGGCTTTGATGTTTTCCTGTGTGCATGAAAAGGAAGTGTTTCCATTCGGAGAAGTTCACTGTATCTGGATTCATTAAATACTACAAGCTTCATAATCAAGAAGGATTTTTTAATCGTCATCTTTCTGGGCATATATAGGTTGGCTTTATGAGCTGTTTTTGAAGAACTCACAAGCTAGAATCTATTTGCCTATGTGCCTAATTTTAAATCAGACAAAATATGAAAACAAAGAAGCTTTTCATTAACTGAAAACTATGCTATGTAGTTTTTCCAGGTTTTCTGTTCCTGAAGGGGTGACCATGTAAAACAATTTAAGAGAACGGATGAGTGTTCGGTGACTAGCAGTTTTATTTTTCTCTCTGCATGGTATAGGAAAGGGGAGCAAAGATGCTGCAACTTAACACATTTCTTGGCACCTGACAATTAAAAAACTCCATATCAACATGTCAATAGGCAGAATAAACTTTTCTGTTACATCAAACCCATTAAGACATTAGTTTTATTCTGACAATATCAGACATCTACTCCTGTTGATAGAGAAAGTTAATTTAAAAATTAATAAGGCAATTCAACAGGGCCATTGTTTATGGTGCTAACACCTTTAATAAGAGCTCTTCATTTTACCAACTTCTATCTTAGGAAGATCAATTGAATTGTATAAATATTATTACAATAAGACTACAAATGAATAAATATGTGAATTGTACTCGATAGTCTCTCTACTAAGTAATTGGATTTCTCTAAAACTATAAAATCATTAAAGTCCTTATAACAAGAATCTAAGTTTTTCTAACTACTATTTCCATTGTCAAAGCACAATAAAACATTGAAGTAAAGCACCCATTTGCCGTGGTTTTCCATTTACCATAGTTTGGTCAGTAAGTATAGCTCAGTAAAAGATCACTCTAGGCTATAGGGACAGCTGCTATCTGTCCTGTATGAGCCCTCCCCCAGTTTATGATTTAAAAAAGAAACTGTCAGCAAAGTGGGGATAAAGAGAAATACCTCAACATAATACAGGCCATATATTACAAACCCATATCTAACATCATTCTTAATGATGAAAAGCTAAGTTTTATTTCCATAAGATCAGGAACAAGACAAAGATGTCCACTTTCACTGCAGCAATCAAACAAGAAATAAAAGGCATCCAAATGGAAAAGGAAGAAGTAAAACTGCTATTATTTGCAGATGACATGATACTATGTGTAGAGGACCCTAAAGATTCCACCAAAAATCTATTAGAACTGATCAACGAATTCAGCAAAGTAGCAGAATACAAAATTAATATTCAGAAATTGGTTGCATTTCTATACAACAATAATGAACTATCAGAAAGAGAAATTAAGAAAAAAAATCCTAGTTACAATAGCATAAAAAATAAATAAATGAAATACCTAGTAATAAAATTAACCAAGGAGGGAAAAAAACTATACTTGGAAAATTGTAATATATTGAAGAAAATAACTGAAGAAGATACAAATAAATGGAAGCACACACAGTGTTCATGGATGTGAAGATTTAACATCTTTAAAATGTCCATATTACCCAAAGCAATCTATAGATTCAATGCAATGCCTATCAAAATACCAATGGCATTTTTCAGAGAAGTAGAATATTCCTAAAATTTATATGGAACCTTAAAGATGCCAAATAGCCACAGCAATCTTAAGAAAGAAGAACAGAGTCAGAGGTATCACACAGTCTGATGTCAAACTATACTACAAGGCTATAGTAATCAAAACAGCATAGTGTTGGCATAAAAACAGGCACATAGATCAGTGGAACAGACTAGAGAGCTCAGAAAGAAACCATTCTTATATCATCATTTAATCTATGAAAAATGAAGCAAGAAAATACACTGGGATAAAAACAGTCTATTCAATAAATGGTGTTGGGAAAACTGGACAGATATATGCAGCAAAATGAAACTGGACCACCTTTTTATACCATATACAAGAATAAACTCAAAATAGATTAAAAACTTAAATGTAAAACCTGAAACCATAAAACTCCTAGAAGAAAACATAGGCATTAAACTCTCTGACATTGCTCTTTGTAATACTTTTTTTCTGATATACTCCTCAGGCAAGGTAAACAAAAAATAATAAACAAATGGGACTATATCGAACTAAAAACGGCTTGCACAGCAAAGGAACCCATCAGCAAAATGAAAAGACAGCCTACTGAATGGGAGAAGATATTTGCCAATGATACATCTGATAAGGGGTTAATATCCAAAATTTATGAACAATTCATACAACTCAACACCAAAACAACAAACGATCCTATTATAAAATGGGCAGAGGATCTTAATAGACATTTCTCCAAAGAAGACATACAGATAGCCAATAGATATACGTTTTCTGTTTTAGGTTGATTATTCTAGCATCATTGGAAAGAATAACATAGAGATGAGAATAAATTCCAAGGGTCCACATTCAGATTCAACAGTATTTAGCATATACGACAATACTTTCCTATACCCATTTAACCTTTACAATATATTCTCAATTTATTTTCTCTTTTATCCTTCCCTATGCTGGCTGTCAAAACTATATTTTGGTGAAATCACTAATTCTTATGTCCTATTTCATCATTCAAAGCCTTTCTTAATTGCTTCTCAACCAAATTCATCACTTGTGTTTTAGCCCACCTGCCAAAAATCCACATTCTATCCATTCAGTGAACATACCATGTCTTGCCAGGCCTCTTTGTTTCTGTTTATACTATTGCTGTCCTTAAATGTACCTAGGATTTGTTTTAATTAAGTATAAGATACACAGACATGGAAATGAATGTTACGAATGAAGAAGCTTTTACTCACAGTTCCCTAGAAACATGTAGGGCCAAGGGGAAGCCTCGGGGTCAATCAGGGAGCAGGGGAATGGGGAAAACATAGGCAAGAACCCTTATTCTTGGCTTTGTGGAAAGGCAAGACAATACAGGGTAAGGAAGTTCAGGACTGGCTAGTCTGAATAATTTCAGTAGGCTCTGGGGTTAGAGGCTGTCTGTAGTTATCTGGTACCTGGCCCTGTGTGATTACAGCAGAGAGTGACCTAGAGTGTAAGAACCAATAAAGGAGGTAGTTGGGTTGTATAGGCTTGAGATTGGTTGGTTTGCAAATGAAAGGCATGCTCATGGGTGAGATGTTTGCTATCTGCAGGAATTAGCTAAACCTATGAGGGGCAGTCCCTTTCCAGTGGTTAGCCAGGCCCTAGATACCAGAACATCAAGAATACAAAAAATATGGAAATATAGTTAATATAATTTTCTTAGCTACTCTGTCTTTACTATCAATGAATTAACTCATGATTTGAGGTTCAATTCAAATGTGGCTTCTTCTGTCAAGTCCTTCCCAATCACCACGGTGAAAATTAATTATGGTCCCCCTCTTCACTGCCAAAGTCTTTTGTTTACAATTCTCTTTAAGTACATACAAGAGTTCTAATCTAATAATTGAGGTCTGTATATGTTGCTATCTCCCATATATATATTTTAAAAAACACAGAAAAGATATCTTTGGTTGTATTTCTAGAGAGAACCATACAGGATAACGTGATAGCATCAAGTCCATGAACAGTATTACTCAAGTAACCTCAAATCAAAGAATTATTACTGGTAGTTTCTTATCAAGGAAACAGGATACTGAGTTTATACATAGAGGAAGAATACAAGTTTCTTTATATCTCTAAGTATAAATGCAAAAATATAAGCAAATAATGATATAGTTAACAAAATGTCTAATTGAAAATACAATGCCTACTGAGGAGTAAAAAAAAAATAAATCTTTTCAGCAACTGTGACATCCAGCTACTGGCTTGACTGTTCTGTTTGCTTTTTAATTACTGAACTGAGTAATTTTGGCATTATATAGACCCAGCCTTACCTGTTGACGATACTACACTCGAGATGTGATCAACTCTTAAAGCAATGAATTGAACATACTTAGAAAGTTTGACTTAAAGAACCCTGAATGTATTTAGTAGCTGTGATTCTAGTCAGGGATTTCAGCTATTTGTATACTATTGAATACTGAATATTCCTTCATCATACAGAAAAGCTGTCCTCTTTGATAACATGGCTTTAGAAGGGATGCACATAGAATAGTGCTCACCAGTGTGAAACATGAGGAAGACATCTCACTTCCCAGAATTTGACCAATACTTTCTAATGAACCAATATATGGCACTAAAATAATAGTAGTAGCAATAATGATAATAATAGTAATGAGAATGATAATATCCCAAATACATCAATTTGGTTATTGGTAAGGATAGAAAGTTTCTATAAATACTGAAGATTTTTTAGATGTTAAGTTGAACTCTATGTCTTACTCCTTGTTATATTTGATCTGCAGATTATTGCTAGTAATTTACATTTATAATGTAGTTTTTTTTACTATTAGAATCCTTTTCACCATGTATTATTTTCCTTTTCAGTTGGCTACACATAACAGTTTAGGATTTATGCCAATTAACCATGGTCCATATGGATGTCTTGATGAGCCTTGTTTGTGAGCAAGTAGGGATCATGCATGATATACCTCCTGTGTCACTGCAAGATATTTAATGCTAAATATGATCTGCCATTATGGCAATGGTTTCTTCTTGGTCAGGAGATAGTTAGCCAGATTCTTTATTCTTTCTTAATTCAAGATGGTACAGAGGTGGCTATTGTCAAAGGGTAGAGATAGCATGAAAACATGTGTTAGAGGAAGCAAGAATCTATATATGAGTTTTATTTTCATTAGAATTGAAAACACAAGTGATTCTTGGCCTGAAGGTGAATCACAGATGGACAGAGCTCAGATGGCACATGAGGATACAGAAGTGAGTGAGAGTCCCTAGTGAGAATTCAAAGTGCATCTTGGCAAAAAATGAATTTGTCCCCTATATAGTGGGGTCATTACACACAACCTTTGCCCATTCCTCCATCTGGTTTCTATGTCAAATAGCATTAATTTAGTTTTTAGCGGTCTGATTCTCAGCAAATATCCCAAACATATACTAAAGTATCCATGTATGTAGTTCCATTTGTATGTCATTAAGAGTGGGGAAGGGGTAATGCTCACATCAATGAAAGAATAAATATGTTATAAAGTCAAATTACTATAGTAATAGTTTTCAAAATACCAATGTGTAAAAAGAAATTTCATTCTTTAGAAACCTTTTCCATTATCCTTGTTATTTTGTCTTGGTCACTGAACTACTGTCATCAAAAGAATTACCAGCTTTAGTGAAAAATGCCTGGATAAAAAAAACAGAAATTAAAAAGTGATTCAGTGTTTGCAAAAATGCCACCTTATGATCCACTATCTAAAGGGAGAGTGATTTACTTTCCTCAAAGAGAAAAAGCTACCCAGAACTTAATAGTGACCATACTTTCTGTTCTCCAGATTGACAGTTGATGTGTACACATTCTAACCAAGTAATAATATCAAGATCATGTTACCATGGTACCACTCCTAGATTGTTGCAAAATGGAAGGTGATTAACTCAAAGTAGTGTACCTTATTGAATTGTTTTCAATCTCTGGTTATCTTTGTGCTTCATTGTTGTATCAATTTAAAATGAGGCACAAATCAACAGAGAGTCTCCTTGAACATAGGTTTCTCCCAAAGAAATAAGTATCTACTTTAAAGTTAATTTTATCAGCCTGATAGACCTGAAGGGGAAAATCAGCCCAAAAAGATTTTGTATGTCTTATTAGTCATTTTGGAATTCTGGAGATAGTCTAATAATTGCAAACTATTATTAAGATATCAATTAATTGACTATAGAAAGTTGTTCTTTGATAGCATCTCAATGACCTAAGTAAATTATCCCCACCTCCCAAAAAACTGTAGCAGTTGCACATAGAGACTAACTATATACTACAAAAAATGCCTGATAGAATGCATGACTTTACAGTATGCTGTGAATATATATGGGCTGACAGTCTTTAGCATTTGTTGAGTTCCTATTGTATGTAAAGTGTCATGCTAGTTACTATGGGGAGATACATGAAGTAGATGGACCGAGAGGTTATTATGCTGAGTGAAATAAGTCACACAGAGAAAGCTAAATACCATATGATTTCACATATATGTGGAATCTAAGGAACGAAAAGAACAAACGAATCAAAAACAGACTCACAGATACAGTGGACAATTTGGTGACAGAGGGGAGGGGAGTTGGAGGGCTGGATGAATGGGATGAAGGGTTAAAAGAGTACAAATTAGTAGTTAATAGTTAGTCACGGGGATGGGGAGCACGGCAAAGGGAATGCAGTCAGCATTAATAAGACGGCTAAGTGGAGGGCCAGGGGAGGGAGGGAGCAATTGGAGGAATCGTTTTATGAACATATTGATGTCTAACCAATGTACTGTGTACTTGAAACTAATCAAAATAAATATTTTTTTAAAAAATGAAGTAGAAAATGTACTTCCTCTTCTTGATACTTTCAGTCTCATTGAGTTTTATAAGAACATCTATTCATGGGGAAACTACACTTTGGAATTAGTATGCAGCAAAATATTAATAAGCACAGTAGAAATGTTCCACAATAAGAAGGAAAATGATGAGACATAAAGGTAAAGAATGATCAGGATTGACTGTGTTTATTGACAATTTTTTGTTAACTATATAGGAACAAAACCTTAAGTGGGGTCTAGTCCCATCAATACTTTTGAGTTAATGGAAGGGAACAGCAGAAAGCTATGCTGGCAGTCCTTCAAATGAGAATATGCTCACTGATGACATGGTCCACCTCATATCTAATGTGAACAGATTGTGGAAGGTCAGAGGAATAAAAGGGATGATGGCAAATAACACAGGGCAGAACTAGCTAGAGACCTTAATTAAAGCAACTCCACTTGGCTTTCCATTTTATTTTTAAAGGGTAAGAAGCTGCCTAAAAAGGAAGAAAGAAAAATTGTTTCTACGATATGGGTTCCTTTAAAAATAACTTTACCAAGAATGCAATCTAACATTAGCCTAATGCATAGAATTTTGTGATAGAACAGTATATCCTTAAGAGCAGTTTTATTGAGAAACATGCTGATTTTCTGCTAACCAAATACAAATAATCGCAGTATAATGTTCTCCCAGAGTTGGTACTGTGTTAAATAAATGCATCCAGTCAGTCATTTTTCCTTGTTAGCACCGTATTCCTGAATGTAAACAATTGAAAATGGATGTAATTACAAACTATTCAAATAGACTAGCTCTACAGAACTATTTTTAAGTATCATATTTCAATCAATAGTGCAGAAAGGAACTATGGTAGAAATACTTTCTAATCTGACTGTATTTGCATATTTGTGTCAGTTGTTCAATTCAAACCAATAGATTACAGTTATCTATGAAAACCATATGGTGCCCAAATAAAGCATATAAGACCAGTTTAACATCAAAAGTGTATCATTTGCATAGGTAGAGAGGAACACTGACTCAGAATATATTTTTTATTCAAGAACTATACTATCTAATAGAAGGTACTATTTTTATATTTTAAATCTATATGGACTGAAGCAAATGATTACTCTTCAAATATTTGTCAGCGTTATACTAACTTGGGGTGAAGAGCATAGAAAACAAGTATTTTTAAAAAGCAGAATTCAGACAGCTGTTTAAATAAGCTTGTGAAAATTGTGTGTTTTTTTTTGTAGATAAATCAATGACAGAATGACCTAACATTCTATTGGAATTTCTAATTTAAACTTTTCTAGTAGGACTATTCTTACTCAACACCTACAGACATAATAATCACTAATTTGTTTAATTATGGTCATAACATTTTACTTCTTAAAAGAGCTTGACCTAAAATAAACATATAAAATATCTTACGATTTTCTTTACTTTGGGGGACTGTTTTTTAAACACATACACACACACACACACACTACTACATTTAGGTCATCTACTTTATGCAACCTACATTCAGGCAGATGGAGAAATAATGACCACCAAAAATGGCTATGTTCTAACCCCTTTAAAATTTGTGAATATGCTAATTTACATGGAAAAAAGGATTTTGCAGATGTGATTAAGGTTAAAGATTTTGAGGTGAGGAGATTAGCCTAGATTATCTAGGTGAGCCCGATGTAATCACAAGGGTATTTTTAAGAGGGAGAATAGAGGCTCAGAGTCCAGAGGAGATGAGATGATGGAAACAGAGGGGTGTGTCTGTGTGTTGTAGGGGGAGGGAGGTGGGAAGAGGAAAAAAAGAGGGAATGGAAGAGGGATAGAAAGAGAGAGAGGGAGAGATTTAAAGACTGCTATGTATGCTGCTGGCTTTGAATAAGAGGAAAGGGCCATGAGTCAAGGAATATGAGTGGCCTCTGGTGGCTGGAAAGGGTGAGGAAATGGATTTTTCCCTAGAACCACCAAAAGGAACTCAGCCTTGATTCACTTTAAACTTCTGACCTCCTTAACTGTAAGATAATAAATTTGTGTCATTTTAAGCAAGTGAGTTTGTATTAATAGGAATTTTAAGCTAGTAAATTTGTATCAACACAGAGTCCCTACAGATGACAGTTCTATGCTACTGCTTAAAATTTTTCCTGCCTCTTTAAATTGTTCTTTTAATAGACATCATCAGAGAATGACTCGGTCACTTACACAGCACTTTTACCTTGGGGTATCCAACACATCTTTATGTTCTCTGGTCCTACTAAGATAATCACTCAATTTTTTCAAATAACTTTTCTTTGTAATGTATGGAACAATATACTGGACACAAAAGTATCACATAGCTGTTATCATTTTTGAACATTTCAGAGTTTTTTGCTTTTTGTCATGCTGTATGATAGGTCATTGTACATATACCTGGTTCAAGTTATGTTGATTAAAATACATGTGTATCATCAGATTTGTAAACTTGAATGTGATCTAGCTTTGAATACAGTTACATTAACCATTTAAAATATGGTTCCTCAGCAACCAATGATAAATGTGGAATCGGCATTCCCCATCTCTCACAGTATGGAGCACATAGCACAACTAAGTAAATATTGGTTATAAATAACCAGTGAAGTAAGTAATCTTGGAAACGCAAACTGAGGAATTTTAAAAACAAGGCATAGCTTCTTCACAGTTATCTGGTGACCAAAATATCTGTAAAATTCAAATACATAAAAAATTCAACACACCATTTTTATCTTTAATTATTACAGTGTATTAATTTATAAAAAATTCTTCCATGTTTCCAAATTCATATAAGCTTTAATTTTCTGACGTACTGTTTGTATAAATAATGCTCACTACCATTCTTGCTGGTTTAGATTTGGGGACTGAGTTCTTATCTTTTTAAGAATCATTAGAGTGTGAGGTATTCCAATATTATTATGAGATGCCTGGTGCCTCACAAAAAATTGTCAGTGAGACCCCTTAGCACTGAAAGGAGTGAGACAATGGTTGGATACCAATATGCCAAACCCTTTGAAAAAGGGAGTTTTGAATTAGAAAGGAGATTGAATTAGAAACAGCCTCTCGGGCCCCTTCTGCCTTGAAGAATATATGACTCTACTATAAGGATGGCCATCCACACAAATCATAGCATTGTCAGCTTAAGTGGTTCAACTTTTTTCACTAGTCACCATGGATGAACTATTTCTGTCCCATCCTATCATTAATGTAGACCTGACCTTACAGGATTAACAGCTTCATCATTAATATTTTCAACTCAGAAGGGATCCTCTTCAATTTGCTCTTTAACTTTTGTAAGACACTTTCAGAATTATGAAATTATACCAGGTGCCAGCAACAGAATGTTTTCCTAGGAAGAATGAAGAAAAAGTGAGATCATTGTCTTATAGTGGGAACGCAAATTCAGCTTTCCAGAATGCTACAGGTTATATAAATTGGGTTGTCATTCCCCTCTGGCCTCTATCCTTGCCCACAAGTACATTCCTCAGAGAACATGTCATTTCACAGAAAATACATCATTCTATAATCACTGAATCAGAGAAAGCTAATGGACATTATCTTGGGTGAAAACAATACAGCATTTCTCTTTTTCTCTTTTGCGATGCAAGTTCTTAGTATAAAAATTCTTTGCAAAGAGGGAGTTATCTGCATTCAAGAAAAAAGATGAGATTGCACCAAGTATTTCTTTTATAATTTATTTTTCTTCAGTACATAACTCAAAAACATTTGAATCAATCAGCATACCAAAACTCTATGTATTTTTCAACTAATTACATTAATACAGCAACAACCTGGCTGTTAAAATCCTATAATTTCCCTCCAAGGTTTTTCAGGCTTCTGCCTCATAAAAGGTTAGACTTCTCATTGGAAAGCAAGTCAAATTAAATTGAAAAAAATAAACACAACAAAAACCTCTTTAGGATTATTTGAGCACTGAAACATTGCTAACTAAAATCCCTTCTACCTCCAACCACCTATGTGTATGGGGAAGCTACCATTTAAATGTTTTGATTTGTTCTAATATATTATTCATATTATATTGTGTCATCATTTTTTAAATTATTATTATAATTATCAAAGTACCCACAAAACCTGTTGTTTTATATTGTTAGTGCAGCTTTGTTTAGACTTTCATTACTGACACAAACTTACATAAGTAAGCCAGATATTAATATTGAATTTACTTAGTTTTGTAATGGAGACTTTTTCTTTGCAATTCACTCTGATATCATAAAAAGAACAAGGGTCTATTGGGTTCTTAAGTCATCAGCCATATCTGTAGTAGGCTGAGAAGGATCTGAGAATCCACATTCTTCTTGTCAGTACTGTATAATTGGCAGAGATGAAAGCTACCTGGGTTGGACAGGTCTGATTGGAGAAAGTCATGGTTAAGGAAAAAAATAGTGATTTCATGCTCTTCTACACAGTACTAAAGGGAGGAGCTTCCAGAGGTATTAATACTAACAACTATTATTTATTGAGATCTCTTTCTTCTCTCTCCCTCTGTGTGTCTTGAAAATAGATTTTCGATTTACTTCCACTTATATAATTATATATATGTATGTATGTGTATATATGTGTATATGTGTGTGTGTATTACCACTTATGTGTTTGGGGAAGCTACCATTTAAATGTTTTGGTTTGTTCTAATATATTATTCATATTATATTATGTCATTTTAATTCTTATTTTAATTATCAGAGTAAGAAAAAGATCACAAAGCTGGTAGGTAGCAGAACTAGTATTTTGAACCTAAGACTTCCCAATTTAAAACCTCATCTTCTGTTCGAAAGAGCTTACCACCTAGGGCCAATTTGAGTTTCTAGAAACTTATCTTCTAATTTAAGTGCAGTAAAATCTACTCTTTTTGGTGTATGAGTTTTGACAAATACATGTAACTACCCCCACAATCAACATAGGGAGCAGTTCAATAACGTCCCCCAAATCTCCTCTGAGAAGCTATAATGGGGGTTTACTCCAAGTTGCAAAGCATGAGAAGTTCAGTTTGAATTTAAGGAAGGGGGCATGAATGCTTTGGCAGAATAGTTCAACTCCAAAGGGAAAAATAGGTTCTACTACCATTTAGCCTAGACTTGCAGAAGAAGCTACTCTGTCAGTAATCCTTGAGATAACGTGGATAAAAGCCTGAGCAGTTAACCTTTATTTTGAAGCTGAATTTTAATAAGGATTATAAAGTTAAGATTAGTTCTGAGATTTCTGGCCAGTAATGAATGAAAGATATTTTGGATTTGTCACTTGTTTTGAGGTAGGAAGTTCAGTAGGTAAAAAAACAGGCTTCTAGCATGTTTGGGAGGTAGAATTTCTTCAGAGTATCTAAGATCCCTATTGTCCTATATGGAACTCAGAATTTTCTACTCAATTATTTCTGCAGATTAATTAGATATCTGTACATTCATACCTTTTTGTTTTTAAATACAAAGCATATTGGATTAAAAAGAAAACTGTATGTCAGAGACTATGATTGCCCTCTAGTGGGGGCCACCCAAACTGCAAGTCACAATTACCAAGGTTTCCAGGAGGCTCTGAGGAAGAAACTGGCAAAATCAACTACATACCGTTAACATCAAGAACTCTCTTCATGTTCATTCTAAAGATGCAGAATTTGGGTGGGTGGTTGATTTGTTAAGGTTCATTCTTTCTGCTGTAAATACTATAGAGACCTTCTTCAGAGTTCCTAGATCCAAATAGCAAGCACAGGTATATTTGTGATAAGGAATAAGGGTCTAAACACTTGAGAAATTATTCTGAGAATTTCCTCTGCTGGAACTCTGGCCAGTGTCTCTACTTCGAAAACATCCAGGCCGATTACCTTACTTTGCATTTATGTTTAACTTAATAATATACTGTATTTTGTTACTTAAATTAATCAAACAGTTATTGAGAACCTGTAATATTCCTCAAAGACAAAAAAAGATTCATTAGGAAAAAGCAACAATTATAAATGTGAATATTCCTAATAACAGAGCTTTGAAATACATGGAGAAAGAAATTGATAAAAATAAAAAGAGAAATAGCTCCACAAAGATAGTTGGAGACTTTAAGATGCTTCACTAAGTAATTGGTAGAACAACTGGAAAAAGAAAAAAGTTGAAGACATAATTGAAGCACCTGGCAATGTTCTTTGAGAATGGGACACCATCCTCTAAGTCAGAATATATACAATGAATCAGAAGTATTTATCTGACACTGTGTCCTTGTTACAGGCTGAATAATACCTCTCACAACATGCCCATGTTCTAATCCCCAGAACCTGTAAATGTTACATTTTATGGCAAAAGGGGCATTGTAGATGTGATTAATGATCTTGAGATGGAGACATCATGCTGGATTATCCAGGTGGGCCTGAAATATAATACAAGTGTCCTTCTAAGAGGGAGACAAGAATATTTGACTACAGAGGAGGAAAAGCTGATATCGGAATAGAGCAGAAATTGGAGTGATGTACTTTGATAATGGAGGAAGAAGCCACAAGACAGTGAACATAGGACACTAGAAGCTGGAAAAGGCAAGGAAATGGAGCATCCATAAGGAACCAGCCTTGTCAATGCCTTGATTTTAGCCCAGTGAAATCGATTTTACACTGAAGATTCCCAGTAGTATATAAGGGAATACATTTGTTTTAAGCTATTGAGTTTGTGGTATTTGTTAACAGCAGCAATAGGACACTAATACAGTCTACAACAGCAAGAAGACACGGGTCTGGGAAATTAGGGGTGCAATCAGGAGCAACTATAATGACCATCACTCCTAATAATTAACTAAAGGAGATTAAAAAGACATGTCAACTTAATGCAATGCCTGATTGTTTTTTTAACATCATTATTATATTTTATTGTTTTTAATAACATCAATTATATTTTCTTGTTTGCTAGCTTTATTGAGATATAAGTGACATATAACATTGTGTAAGTTTAAGGTATACAATGTGTGATTTGATACATTTATATATTGCAAAATGATTACCACAGTAGAGTTAGTTAACACATCCATAACCTCACATAATTACCATTTCTTTTTTGTGGTAAGAACATTTATTATATACTCTCTTAGCAACTTTCAAGTTTATAGTCTAGATTTGTAAACTATAGCCACTATGGTGTACATTATATCTCCGGAACTTATTCATTATATAAGCAGAAGTTTGTTCCCTTTGACATCTCCCCATTTCCCTGCAACCACCATTCCACTTTGTTTCTATGAATTAGACATTTTTAAATTCCACATATAAGTGAAATCATATACTATTTGTCTTTGTCTGAGTTATTTCACTTAGCATAATGCCGTTAGAGTCCATTAATGTCTTTGCAAAAGCCAGAATTTCTATCTTTCCCATGGCTGAATAATATTGTGCTGTTTAATTTTTTATATATAATTAATTTATATAATATGTATCATATATTGCCTTCTTTATCCAGTTGTCCATATATGAACTCTTATATTGTTTTCCTATCTTGCCTATTGTGAACATGGTAGTGCAGGTATCTCTTCGAAATCCTGATTTAATTTCCTTTGGATATATACTCGTAAGTAGAATTTCTGGATCATATGGTAGTTCCATTTTAAATATTTTTTAGGAACCTCCATACTGTTTTCTACAGTGGCTGTAACAATTTACAATACCACCAACAATGCACAAGGGTTCCTTTTTGCCCCCCGTCCTCTCCAGAATTTATTATCTCTTGTCATGTTAATAATAACCATTCAAACAGATGTGAATTTATATCTCATCGTGTTTGATTTGCATTTCCCTGGTGATTAGTGACCTTGCGTATCTTTTCATGTACCTGTTGTCCATTTGTATATCTTCTTTGATAAAATGTCTACTCAGTTCCTATGCCCATATTTAAATCAGATTTTCTTTTGCTATTAAGTTGAATGAGTTCCTTTCATATTTTGGAGATTAACCTCATATCAGATACATGGTGTACACATCACATTTTCCAGTCATTCGGTATGTTGCCTTTTCATTTTGCTGATTGTTTCTTTTTTCTTTGAGGGAGCTCTTTGTTTGATGTACTTCCACATATTTATTTTTGCTTTTGTTGCTTGTGCTTTTGTTATCATATCCAAAAAAAATTGTTGCTAAGAGCAATGTCAAGAAGCTTTTTCTCTGTTTCTTTCTTTTTCCTAGATTTATGTTTTCAAATATTATGTTTATGTCTCTAATGCATTATAACTTAAATATTTGAGTAGTGTAAGATAGGGACCAATTTCATTCTTATGCATATGATTATCCTGTATTCCCACCAACAATTATTGAAGAGACCAGCCTTTCCCCATTGAGTATTCTTGGGTCTTTTGTCAAGTATTAGTTGACCATACATGTATGCGTTTAGTTCTGGATTCTCAGTTTTGTTCCATTGGCCTATGTATTTATATTTATACCAGTACCATACTGTGTTGGTTACAATAATTTGTAGTAAAGTTTGAAATCAGGAAGTGTGATGTCTCCAGCTTTGTTCTTCTTTCTCAGGATTGTTTTGGCTATGTGTGGTCTTTTGCGGTTAGTTACATATGAATTTCAGGATTGTTTTTTTCTGTGAAAAATGCTATTGGAATTTTGATGGGGATTCCATGAATCTATAGATAGCAATGGGTCATATGGACATTTTCACAATATTAATTTTCTGATCCTTGAACATGAGATATCTTTCCATTTATTTGCTTTTTCTTCAACTTCTTTCATCAAAGTCTTATAGTTTTCAGAATACAGATTATTTCTTCCTTGGTTAAATGTATTCCTGAGTATTTTATTGGTTTTGATGCTATTGTGAATGGGATTGCTTTCTTTATTTCATTTTGGATATTTCAGCGTTAGTGCAGAGAAATGCAACAGATTTCTGTATGTCAATTTTAAATCCTGCAACTTTACTGAATTCATTGATTAAGTGCCAACATTGTTTTGGTTGAGTCTTTAGGATTTTTTATATATATGACAATATCATCTGCAAACAGAGATAATTTTACTTTTTTCTTTCCCATTTAGATGACTTTTATTTCTTTTTCTTGCCTAATTGCTCTGGCTAGAACTTCTAGTTCTATGTTGTACAGGAGTAGTGAGCATGGCCATCCTTACCTTGTTCCTGATCTTAGAGGAATTTTCAGTTTTTTACCATTTAGTGTGATGTTCTCAGACATTAATTTCTTTAAATAAGCTTTTTACCCTCTTCTGCCTCAGTTCTTCTAGGACTTCATTAATTTGCATATTGCATCTTTTAATGGTATCCCATAGATCACAAAGGTTTTCTTCACTCTTTTTCATTCTTTTTCTTTCTTCTCCTCTGTTGGATAATCTCAAAGGTCCTTTCTTCTTATTTACATGTTTTCTCTTCTCATTTATTCTGATGCTGATGCTCTCTATATCATTTATCATTTAATTCATTGAATACTTCAGCTCCAGAATTTCTGTTTGGTTCTTTTTTATGAGTACTATCTCTTTGTTAAACTTTTCATTTTGTCTTGCATTTTTTCCCTATTTCATTGAATTGTCTATGTTTTCTTGTATTTCATTGACCTTCTTTAAAACAGGTATTTTGAATTATTTTTCAGATAAATCACAGATCTTCATGTCTTTGGGGTTGTGATCTGTGGTGGTATCATGTTTCCTTGATCTTACATGTTTTTGTAAAATCTTTCACACTTGAAATAGTAGCTACTATCTCAGTCTTAAACTAACAGCCTTCAGAAGAGAAGCACTTTTTGTCAGTGCTGTTAGTGATTCTGAGGCTTTCTCAGACCTTCTATAGATATGTATGATCCACACTTCTTGCCCCCTTTTGTGGCAGAATCCTTAAGCTTGTATGCCTTCTCTCCATCCTGCGATGTACCAGCCCTAGTGCTGAAAACCCCTATTTGGTTTCTCAAGGGCAGAGGTAAAGCTCAAGTTTGTGGTCTCTCCTTGGCTTGCCTATTTGATCTGGTTTTCTGCATTTGCTCACTAGCTATCTACCAACATTCACATTTGCTTCCACTGGGAGCATACACAAGGAGCCAGCCATGTGGCGTGTGTGTGGAGGAGGGGCACGTATGTGGCATGCCAAGGACTGGTGTTCCCATTGGCCATTTGGCGGGATTTGCAGGTGAGGTGTACTCAGTAGCTTGTGGGCGGGCTTCTTGATGGAGTCTTTGATGTAGTTAGTAGGATTTTTGTCTCTTCAATGCCCTCCAAGAATACTATTTGCCACTCCCCCACCAAATCATGCAGCACATAATTCAGTACAACTCTCTAACACATCCAAACTTGTTTTCAATTTGTCAAATGGTATACTGGAACTTCTTCACTAGAAACCTAGTCTTCCATAGAAACTCTCTCATTTGTGGGAGAGTGTCTAAGACAGTATTTTCTAGGAGCTCTTGGACTATAGCCAAGAGGGACTGGACCTGGTTCACGGATCCATGTAGGGTTTACTGCTGGGACCTAGGACTGTATGCCTATTGCCCAATGCACAGACAAGGTGAGACTCCTCCAGATTCCTTTGGCATATGTTCCTGGATCCTATAGATCCCACAATGGAACTTTTATCTGTGGATGGATGCCAAATTGTTGTTGGGGATAAGATGAGGGACATTTTATTCAACCATGTTGCTGACATACAATGCCCGATTCTTGGCTGTCTCATGAACTAATCTTAAATCCTATAAGATTTTTATCTCATTATTGAGGCATTCGACATATTTGAATTTTCATTCTGAATTAGATAATAATATTGTATCAATGTTAACTGTCCTTACTATGATAGCTCTACTGCAGTTTAAGGTAGTGATGTATAGAGATGTCTTATGGAAAAAATAACTAAATTCTTACAGGTGAATGAGCATGTGTGCAGCTTATTCTCACATGATTGGAGGCAGAAAGAAATTAGAGAGACAGACAGACAGAGAGAGGAAGGATAGAGAGAGGAGAGTGAACACAAATGAAGGGATAAAAGGTAAACAATGGGAGAATCTGGGTAAAGCATATTCAGGATTTCGTGTACTATTCCTGTAACTTTTCTGCAAAATTGAACTTATATAAAAATAAAATGGGCAGCATGTCTGCCTGGTAGTCCTACGGATCTCTCTCTTGCTTTGATACTGTTTGGATGAAACAGATCCAGGAAACTGTTCTATGTTTCTAACTACCCTCCAACCTCCTCTGGATCTGATGGAACAGGATCCAGGAAACTGGTCCAGTTTCTAACTACCCTCCAACCTCCTCTCTGGTTACTACTTCCGAGAACATCTTCTTGCCTATCCTCTGCTCCTGGAACCAGCCAACTATTTGTTGTGGTAAGCTACTTGTTACCAACCATGAGCTCCCAGATTCATCATAATTATTCCAC
The DNA here is from genome assembly GCF_014176215.1 of Rousettus aegyptiacus. Classification (NCBI taxonomy): domain Eukaryota; kingdom Metazoa; phylum Chordata; class Mammalia; order Chiroptera; family Pteropodidae; genus Rousettus; species Rousettus aegyptiacus. The sequence continues at coordinate 94,019,086 of NW_023416312.1, read as the reverse complement.
CGGGATGGAGACTGCCATGAACTGCATGGTCAACTTGAATCTACAGGTCTCCTACATCTATCACTTTCTGGGATTGTATTTAGAAGTCAACTGTGTGGCCACAGAGAGCATGAGCTACTTCTGTAAAATGGCCCTGGAGAAGTGCAAGGGTACTAAGCATCTCTTGAAGATGCAAAACTAGTGTAGAAACTGTGCTCTCTTCCAGGATGGGAAGAAGCTATCCCAAGATGAGTGAGGCAGTAGCCTGGATGCCACTGGAGCCACCATGGCCCTGAAGAAGAGCATGAACCAGGCCCTTTTGGATCTGCATGTACTGGGTTCTGCCATCACAGACTTCGTCTCTGTGACTTCCTGGAGAGCCACTGCCTAAAGGAGGAGGTGAAACTCATCAAGAAGATGAGTAACGACCTGATATGCTGGCCAGCCTCCAAGCTAGGAGTCCTCCAAGGACACAGCCAGGAGCCCTCAGAGCCCAGCAACCTTTGACAGGCCCCTCTTATCTCCCTGGTATCATGGCTTCTGCATAAGTCTCTCTCTCCAACCACCAGGGATCATTTTAACCACCCTGGATCCCTATCCTGGGCTACGGCCAAATGAAAAAAATAATACCTTTATAGCATAAAATAAAATTAAAATAAACAAATAAAATAAAATAAAATAAAAAATATAAAAGGATACTCCCCAGAAATACACATAGTGCTATGAGAGTATATAACATAGTGTAGGGGGAGGGTTCAGAACACTTTCCCAAGGAATTATTCATGATCTGGCACCTTTGGGCCAGTCATAAGTCCTAGATGTTCACAACCCTCATTTTGTACTTCTAAAATATTCCCGAATTATTCTTACTTTGGGAATTTTGGCAACTCTTGAGGTGTTAATGCAGAACTCATATTTATATCTGTAAAACAGAAGTGGTTTAATGAAAGTAAAATGACGCTATTTCTATGGAAGGAAAAATTTACCTAGAAGAATCCCACCTGGCCACATCATAATCAATATTTTTAAAAAATAGGTTAGACTTGAGATTTCATCTCTTGCTTATTCCCTGAGTTACTTTCTGTGGCTGATAAGAGCTGTTCTCATCATAGCATTGTTATAGGTTAAACCCCACCCATTGATGGAGAGATGGGCAAACCCAAGTTTGAGTAAGCCTCAGAACCTAGGGAGTTGAGAAAGTCTTCAGGGTCCTGTCTGATGAGTGATTTTTGACCCTGCTATTTACTGAGTTCTTATAGTTTTTATTGGTATATAGTTTAAATACTGTTCCAGAAGTCATGGGAATAAAAAAGAAACATAAAATGACCTTTGATTCCCCGCCAAAACAGTCAGTCTAGTAAGAGCAACAGAAATGTATATAAAGAATGAAACACAAGTCAAACCCATTTAAGGGAAATTGAAATTCCCGTTATGAATTAGACCTGGTATGGGAGTCTACTTTGCCAAATGTTTCCAAGAAGGTGATCCAAGACTGGCTGTGACCCTGATGACAGACACTGTTATAAAGGAGTGCAAGAACCACTCAGAAGTGTACCACTGAAAAATTCTATTTTTTTTTCTAAAATATTTACTATTCCAGGAAAGGAGACACTTACGGTCCGAGATAAACTGAAAAAGTAAGCAGATTTGGGTAGCAGAAGGAATATTGTCAACACCTGAGAAGAAATGAAAACTTACCTTCTGGCTTGCTTTGACAACATTTTAATGTTTTAATAGTTTAAATAATTTATGCTCTTTTCAAGTTTTTATTAAAAATGTCAGCAAAAGAGAGCAAATATTTCAGAAATCAGTACTTCTCAATTATAAGCAAAAACGTAAATAATCCTTCAAGAAAATTGTGTCAAGAATATGATGTGTTCTAAGATAAAAGCCTAATAAAATATTTTAAATATTGAGATGATAAAATATCTGATTACATTAAAAAAACTCAGAAAATGCAAATCAAGAGATAACTCATTCAATTATTTTTTGCACTTACCTTTAAATTATATCTAAATAACTGTGCCCAGAGGCTTTAAGAAATTATCCTATCTATTCATTAGAGCAACTCTGTGTATTATTATTTCCATTATACAGATAAAGAAACTGATGCACAAAGTGGTAAAACAACTTCTCAATACCCCATAACATATAAAGTTTATGTAAATATAGATATGGACTCTTACTCATGAAAATAACATTTAGATAATGAAATAAATGTTCCTTTCGGGTGTCTCAGCAGAGGAGACTTACTTCACTTTTAGCCCTAGATTTTTATTTTTGAATAAAGTTGAAGAATAGAATAGAATGTAATGGAATGTGGAATGTGGAACATGGAATAGAATGGAATGGAATGTGACTTGTAATTATGTCATTTTATTTACTGAGTAAATATCCTCTAACTTCTGTTTCTTCTCTTTACATATATTCTCAGAACTCTATTTTGAAAAAAATATTTTCCTTTAAGCTCCTGAAATGATAAATTATATTCTGAATTATTATGAATTACTTTCACGTAAGGGTTTCAAGCTATTCTCAATAATCATTAAAAAATCATAAGGAATGAGAGAAATGATGGAAAAATTATGATAGGCCAATCAAGTCATAGTTTTCATAAAGAATTAGAAAACATGTTCCCCAGAGCGTAGTCCAAGGTATGTGACAATAATACTAGACACATGTTTACTGCATTGTTAGAGAGATGTCCTGAGAGCATTTGGAAAGATATGTAAGCGCGCTAGTGGACACTTGAGACAAACCAAGGCAGAAAAACTCATTTTTTAAAAGATCACTGTATTTTGGGGTAGGAGACAGCTGCCAAGAGTAGTCTAAGTCTTGTCATCAGTGCCCTTAACGCTATACTTAATCCATTTCACATACTACCACCAAATTAAATGTGCAGTTTTAAATAAGAATTTTCATAATTTCAATATCAATAATAAATCAGAAAAGAAACACAATATTAAAATTATACCCCACATGGGAACTGTCAGGAGCAACCTCAAAGGGGTTCATTAGCTACAGCAAATTTTTTTACTGTTCCTTTGCTCTGGGTAGGATAATATTGTTCAGCAGTAATTTAACAATATGTTTTAAAGATTTTTAAGATGACTTAGGTATTGACTTATGAAATTGTGATAGGTTTTATCAGGAAAATCCTGCATCTATATGATCTATAATTGCTTTTCAAACTGCCATAGCATTTCTAAATCAAGCCCTGGCTGTTAATTAACATGCATAAATGGGAACGATATCATTATTCTCTCTATATCCAAATTGTTTCCATCAGAGTCTGTGTTGCAATTCTACTTAAGAAAAGATATGAAACATTCATGAATGTCTTTAAGGCTTGTAAGCAACTCATTATTTTCTTACTGTGGAGAATGGAAATGTAAAAATCCTAAATATGTAACTCCATTCTAGGACTTTGCCAAGCTTCCTCCAAGACATTACAGAATTACTGACAAATCCCTATGAAAGCAATTTCTATTACTGCAGCATTAAAGTATTCTACTGGCAGTGAACTCCATTATAAAGCTAGCATTGAATGTTGGGGGACAGGATCAGCATATCCTTAAGACAGATACTAGATAACAGATACCAGGTTTTTCTATATATAATTTCTACTTTAAAAAAAAATATATATATATATATAAATTTATATATATATATAACTTCTTTATATATATATAACTTTTACCTATAGTTATAAAAGTCATACTGAGGAAAAAACATAATAGTGAGGAAAATTTTAACAAAGAGAATACCTATAGTTAATGACCCAAAGATAAAAATTGACACGATCATATATTTTCCCAGTTTTCTCTTTTTGAATGTATTACATGCCTACATTTTACTCACAAATAGGGATCCTCCTTTTTATGATCTTACTTTATCAGATTTTTAACTTAACAATCTACCAATCCACCATCACTATTATCCCATTGTATTAGATGTTCCTCTAAAATAGTCTTATGACTACGTAGTTGTTATATGTTTAAGGCCATAGCTTAGACTGATGACCTAGCTGAAACTGCCTAATGCTTTATTTTGATTGTTTAACTTACATGCTATGATTTCATCTTTTGGAGAATACTTGTGTTTTTAGTTATTTAACCCTGAGATATTTTCACAAAATATTCCTTTCTAAATAGTCCATAACTTATATATATTTTACCTGTCATTATTTTTAATACTAATATACAAAAAAAAATTGAAGCAGATAAATTATTTCAGAGAATTGTTTAGTAGATATATTTTTTTCTACCCAAATAATGTGACAGAAAGCATATACAAAACAAGAATTCCTGGCTGGTCCATAAAGATTTCTCTAGAGAAACAGTAAATTTCAAGGACTGAGATTTACATTTAATGAAATGTTCTATTGTCATTTCACAGGTAGCAAAGAAGGAATTTCTCATCTATCATTATCCATACTATTCATGTATAGTCTTAAATATAATAAATATGATTAGAAAACTTCTAGTGTATGAATAAGGCTAGCATAGATTTATTTCTGAAATATCCAATATAATTTGAAATATATTCATCCTTTCCACTTCTACATAATTTGTTCAAAACCATGGAATATTTCCAGTTCTCAAAGTTGAAACGCAACATTTGTTTGTCAATAGCTTACTTTAATGAACATATACAGTAATTTCTTTGAATTAAAAATAAAATTTGAGGTAAGGAATTCCTAAAATATTTACCATTTTTTTATCCATGATTGTTAAAAACACTAAGGTTTACACACACGTATTTGTCAACACACTTTGCCCAACATTTGTGTGACTGTGTATGTGTGCATATGAGCAATGCATGCATATATGGTTTTATGTCCCTCAACACAGAATGGAGGAGTCTGACCAACCAACATCTGGACAGAAGACTCGGTTGATATTTTCAAGGAATATATTCAGAAGCCCTGGACAATCTCCACATTCAAGAATTACACTGTAATAACACTATAGTATATAGTTTTCTTCAAAAATTCCTAGTAATAATAATTACAACTGTGTACAGCCATGCCACCCTGAACAAGCCCGATCTTGTCTGATCTCAGAAGCTAAGCAGGGTCAGGCCTGGTTAGTAATTGGATGGGAGACCACTTGGAAATACCGGGTGATATAGGCTTAAAAACTAAACTAAACTAAACTAAAATAATAATTAATAATAATATGTAATAATAATAATAATAATTCCAACTAACATTTACTGAGCAGCAAGCATGTGCTTAGCACGATGTGAAGTATTTTGGTTTCACCTCACAGCAAGCCCATATGTTAGGAACTATGATCATCACAAAATTAAAAAAAGAAACTATCCATTGCCAATAAATGACAAAATGAGATCTCGAATCTAAGTATCCAGCAATAAAATACGGGTGTTTAACCAGTTTGTTATTACTAACCTGCTACAGACTAAACTGTGTCCACCCCCCACCACCAAAAAATATTCATATCTTGAAGTCTTATCCCTCAAAGCGATGAGGCCCTTGGGAGATAATCAGGGTTAGATGAGTTTATAAAGATTGGTGGCCTTGTAAGAAGAGGAAGAAATGTCTCTCTCTCTCTCTCCCCACCCCACATGCATGCATTGAGGAAAGGCCATGTGAGCACACAGCAAGAAGATAGCCATTTTTAAGCCACAAAGAGAGCTTTCACCAGAACCAAACCATGCTGGCATTGTGATCTAAGACTCTAGCCTCTAGAACTGTGAAAAAATAAATTTTGATTTTTTTTAAGCCACCCGGAAAATGGTACATTGTTATGGCAGGCCAAGCTGAGTAACACACACCATCAAAAAGTAAAGAATGGTTTACAGTGTACTATTATTGCACCTTTCAAAAGTTAGGGTTGCTGGAACCTCATTCCACCTTCTCCCCCCACAAGACAGCTTTCTAGAGCTCTAGGCATCCCTCTGATTTGGAGAGTAGATAATTATTTAATAATTACATAACAGGGAAGGTGATATTGGCATCATGGCAGCATAAGATATCCCTTTTTTTGGTCTCTCCTTCTTAACAACTAAATTTGGTGCCCATCAACAAACAAAAGTACCTCTGTGGGATTTGTGGGATCCAGGACTATACACCAAGGGACCTGGGAGGGTCTCACTTCCCTCTATAGGATACTCAGCAGACAGACCACAGTATGGGTTGTGGAAGCAGCCGGAGCTTGCTAACCAGCCAAAGCCTCTCTAGGTCACACATGGGTAAAACCAGGAGAGTGCCGAGTGCTGACTTGGGCAAAAACCCATAGATAAAAGAGCCTTTGTAAAAGTCCTCCAGCCTTCCAGCCTCCCCAAGGAGAGACTCCACTGTGTTGGAACAATAACAAAAAGTTTGGGTGTAGTGGAGTTTAAGAGAAACTGCCAGCACCACTCCTTCCACAAGGTGACAGTGTGGAGCTGAACTAGATGGCAGTGACCTCCCCTGTGGGAGAAAGGGAGAAAAGTGAATGAGTGCCTGGCTATGTGGGATGCTGCTGGAGACTTCTGTTTCTCTCCAGCAGCGCCCAGAGTATTGAAGTGGTACCCCAATGACTGTGGGAAGGGAGATCAGGAAAGAGGCAGATAGGAATATCAAAGGGCATTTAAGGGATTTGGTTCCTGCTGACTGCTTTCAGGAGCTCACCTTAGGGCTCCCCCATCTGGCCTGTGAGCTCACTTTCAATAGGAATTTAACATTTAACATACAGCAGGCAATGTGGAAGATAAAAGATGCATTAGGTATCATCTCTCAGCTCCTAGAGCTTACAACCCAGTGTTTTGATCACTTCACACCTAAGACTTCTCTCAGGCCATCATGTTCCTCTGACCATGCTGATTTCTCTATGTACCTTGGTTTGCTGTTTCCCTATATCTTCCATGAAAAAGCTATCAACAGGAATGCTATCATATTTTTTCTGCTTGTTCACCAAGCCAATACACTCTATTGAGTACTTACATTGTGCCTAGCATGGGTGTTTTATGTATGTTATCTTACTCAATACTTAAAAACTACAAGATAGATCTTATTTTCCCCACGTGAAAAAAAATGTGTCAACCAAAGCACAGAGAGATTAATTGCTAATGTCATGTAACTAGTAAGTGCTACTGTTGTGAATTTGAACCAAAATGTTAATTATTTCTGTCTACTTACTCCAAGTGGTTAAATGATCCTTTTATTTGTGGTTTGAGGGATAGATAAGGACGAGGGGGCAGATTTGAGAAACAGAATTGCAGGATTAAGTGCGATCATTTTTAAGTCTACATTTGACTGCTTTAGTATACCAACTACTTAGAATACATTATATTTCTAATAAATATTGTCTTAATTTTGTTTTGTGCAATTAAAGGTTTTATAATGTTTATGACAAAACAAATGCATTTTTGTTTTGTTTTACTTTTCTGTTATTCTGTTGTTTTTTTAAATTTAGTTATGAGATGTCTAATTCTTTCAAGGATACCTAAATATTTACAAGTTTCAAATTGTTCTAATTCTTCAATAGTTAAATTTTTTGTGCACAATGAACATTTCTGTCCTTTCACACTTTCTGTTGATTTTCATTATAAAAATCAAGCTCTGTCATAACATAATTGTTAAAGTATCTGGTAATTGTAGGTAGTTTATGAACCTTTTTTTAGAGTTGGCATTTTATTATTGTAATTATCTTTAATATAGGTTAATTACTCCTGGGGCACACACGGTATTTTAATATATACATATTTCAAAGAATTAAAGTATCACATCTCAGAGTCTGAAGAAACCTTAAAAGTCAACTAACCAAACTCAACTTTTAAATTTTTAAAATAATCCCTATTCAAAATATACATATGTGACCCAGACCACCATGAGCAAAACATAAAATGAAAGACATTTCCCAATAGTAGCCATGGGAGGAAAAAATAATTACTTTTTAAAATTTAGATAAAAACAAAATATCTCAATGATACTTAGTAATAAGAGCAGTCATGATATGCTACGCACTGTTCTAAGTGCTTATGACCTTATTACACGTATGAACTCATGTAATCCTGGATGAAGAGATGATGATTATCTCCATTTTAGAGATAATGAAACTGAGGTCCAGAGAGGTGAAATAAATCCATTCAAGGTCACACAACTAGTTAACAGCAGAACTGGATTTCAGATGCAGGCAGTCTGAAAACAGAGCCCTTACATTTAATGGCTATGCTATCTTCTTTAATCTGGTAAGAAATCATCAGAACATTTGTTCATTGCAGCTTGGCCTTTCTACATAGATTTTCATCCTTTCTCTTGTTTTGATGGACTTTTTGGATTGCATAGAGCTTTGAAGCCAGAGTACTCTAACTGACAAGAAGAAAAAGTACAGGATGCCTACCATTTATTCACAGAATATCTACGTTCTATACTCTATTGGAACTTTTGTGTTTTGAAGAATATATTTATTCGTACTGAGTCAAGTCAACCTCAATCATTCTCTTACACTCAATGTTTGAAAAGCATGTCCATCATTTCTTCAGTCAGCTAGATTTTTTTCTATAACGATATGCTGTATTGATCAGCTCTGAGAATATTTATAGTCTACCTCATCTTAATAGGAATTAATACTTCTGTTATTATAAAAAACATTAATTGTTTTAGTGTTGACATATTGACAAATGATATGATAAGTGAAAAAGAAAAATATAATCAAAGACAACCAAATTACATCTTTCAGCTGCTCATGGGCAAAAATGTTAATATAATTTAAAGTTTCAAAGAAGATTAACAGCTATTCCGGTGAGAATGTACCCAATAAAAACAATACAGTCATAAGTCAGCAGTTGATACTGACAATAAAACAAGATGCTCCAGTTAAGGACGTATCATTACATATTATTAAATTATATCATCCTGGAATGAAGCATCAATATTGAATTTGTGGAATTAAATGCATAATTCTGAAGCTTTACTTATTTCATTGATTTGGTTTGCAAAGCTTATAGTTAAGTTTGACAGGGAGACTCTTTAGGATTTAATAGGCTCGGAGTCTTGAACAACTGACTGCAACCTGCACTACAACTGTGATGAAAATCTCTAGAATTTGGTTTATGTTAACCAAATGAATAGAACAGATGACAGAAATAACAGACATTGTTTTGATTTTATATATAAAAAAGCACACTATAAAATATACTCAGGATATTAAATAATTTAACACATTTAAACCTATAAGAATTTATATTCTTTCTATGAAATTAAAGATATTAATTTGAATATATAGTACACCTTACATGTTCAGTGAAGGTGTTGCTTTAAAATAAAACTTGCTTCAACACTATCACTAGTGCTCAGAAAAGGTTTGGATTTAATCATTTGGAATTTTCTTCGAAACCAGCTGAAAACCACTTGAAAAATTTGTCAAAGTAGTTAGTTACTCTACCTTGTTTTAGACCAAAATATTAGTCAACCTCACATTTATTAGAGTAATTCACATTACTTTTTAGTTTTGAAAAAATCCACCTACAAATGATGGAAGTAATATAAACATGGTGACAGATGGATGGAAGACATTAAATTAATGTTTCATAAATTATGAGACACAAGCTCCAGAGATAACTCCAAGAACGTAGTTTCATGAATTATTTGAGCAGTAGTTTCATCACTGAAATAAGTTTATGTTCTCCCATGTGGACAACTTAGAAGGGGATGACGCTTATTTGGATGGATGAGTTCAAATCTTCACATTATAAAATCAATCACCTTATTTTTAAGTCACACTTTGTATATTCAGAGTTTAACTTCTATTCCAAGATTTTTCAGAATTTGAATTTATTCAAATGTGTTTTATATTTTGTAAGGCAAATCAGAAGTTATCTGCTCCTCTATAAATAATGCATAGGGAATAGAAATAGATGTAATAACATGAAGTTGGGGAATTATGAGTGAAAAAATATTTAACACCAGTTCTGTTCAAATACAACTGAAATATATGTGCAATCCTTCATATTCTTTGTCCTTTCTTTATGATAGTTACCTCATTGGCAAGCTACCATGAGGTCCTTGGGCAGATTTTCTTATGCCAATAATCAAGGAAATATCAGCTAAACTCTCTAACCAATGGATTGACTTCAGTAAAATGGCCAGGAATTAAGGGGGGGGGGAAGGGGTTCTATCTAACGTTAGGTAACAAGTTTGTTTGAATTTGTCTAACTTTCAACCAATTATGTAGGTGCAATATAGTTTTAGTAAGGGCAAAACAGAACAAACAGACAAAAGCTGAATTAGAGCCCTCAAATCCTGCCTATCCTAGGAGCATATATATAAGATGACTATTCTAGGAGTTTCAACTACTAGGATATCCTGAGGCTAAACACGATGTATGTTTAAGCCAGTTATTGTTGCCATGACTTCCTCTTCAAGGTACCTAGGAATCCCATGGAGAGAATAACTGAGGTAAAAGGAATCATCCTTTCTCTTGCTGCCAATTCATGGATTATAGCATAAGCAGCTTCCACTTTGTGTTTACAGTGAAAAGTTAACCCTGATCTCAAAGTGTTGAGATAGAAAATGTACCTTCCCCCTCACAGAATCCATGGGCATATTGTCCTATAGGTAACTTTTTACATGGATACTTCCAATAGCATGCTTAATTGCTTGTTATTTTTCCCCGTTAGATTATTCTTTAATATTCAGATTTTACTTGCAATCTAAAAAAATGCATTTCTTTCTACTAAGGTCACATAGAAACCAGGATTTCTGCTGACGACAGGAATGCCGTAAAATAATCTCGCTTTATATATTAACTGCTCCAAGGAAGAGGCCAATATGGCTATGAATTATTTGTATTTTGTCCTTAGAAGGAAATAGCTGTTATAATTTCCTACAATTTAGAATACACAGAGAGAAAAACATGAGGAAATGATTTGCTCAATGTTCACTAACACAAAGAACTGGAAGTGGAATGTGTTTTGTCCTAACAGAATTTCTCTGGTGGCGGAGACATTGAATTAAAAATTAGAGGACTTAGGAACTTGTGTCCTGTGTTTTACTAAATAAGGTAGAAGCATATCATGGAGGAAAGAAGGTAAAATTCTCAAAGATGATAAATTCTCAAACATCTCCTGGTCTATTGCCTTGAAATTGATAGCAGATTTTCAAAAACTGTTAAGAAGGCCCATTTCTCTTAAATTTATCATTATATTCCATTCTCGCTGTCACCAAATTGGTCTAAGTTTTCATTATTCACACTTGAGCATTTGAAGATTAAATAATTCATACATGAAAGTGCTTAGAATAGTGTCTGACACAGCATGACTCAACCTAATGAGCATTCACCATGTGCCCATATGCATTACAGGAAACAAAGAGATAAATAAAAAAGGGATCGAGCCTTTTAAGTACCCAGAATCTAGTGGGCAAGGCAGAAACATAAATATCTGCATTGTATGGCAGACTTTAGCCAGTGTCATAACGAAGCCACAAATAAGGATGAGATTGGCAGGAAAGATAACCTTTAATGATAGAGAAATCGATCATTCATTCATTAATATAAATTAACTCATACTTTTATTACAATTTTTTGAGGTAAGCTGCATAGATGTTCCTTTGAGCATTCGTATAGATCTCCATAATTGACAAAGTGCTTTCACATACACTGTCTCATTTATTTTAACCACAACCGCTTCATAATAGAGATTCTAGCATTATTTTTATTTTATAGAAAGGAAACCGAGGTTTGGAAAGAATATTTTATATAGTTGGTCATTTTTCAGAGGTGTTCTGATGTGAAAGCCAGGATGAGGAAGCTGAGTTCTAGGATGAGGGAGACTGGTCCAAGGTCACATAGCTATTTAGTAGGAGAAGCTCAATTTGAGATCATATCTTGTAAAGGTAGATTCTGTACAGTTAAGTCCACACCACAGCAGGGATGGAATGAACCATGTATGTATTTCTTCCACTCTCTAGTTCCTGAGATGTCTGTCAGTTTCCATATAAAAAAACCTACTACATAGGACTTTTTAGAAGCTGCCCTGGTATTTGCCTTGAAGTGCTTTCAAGACCTATCTTCATAGAGTATGAGTCTTGTTTAGCATCCAGTATGGTCTTTACAAATAAGAAAAATGATGACGGCAGTTGACATTTTCAAAAGTGTTTTCAAGAAGGGATTGGCAAGTCAGTCATTAATTTCATTCGGGAGGCTGACCCTTCCACATTTAGTATTTATATTGAGTGCATTCTTTCAAGGTGTATTGTTTTACATTAAATACTAACAGAATATTTCAAATTAATTTCTTATGTGGACTCATTAGAATGCTAAGGATATATTCAAGTAGAGAATTGTTATTCAGAATAAATTTCTCTGCCTCTTGTCTTTTGTAAACTCTATAATACATGGGCAGGCTGATGTAGGAATAATTAGGTAGAAAAGTGATTTTTTTTTCTCAATAGTCAAATGAATTACAGTTAAATGAACAGAATGATCAAAACAGTTATTTATTAATTTGAATTTGTCTCCCACTTAGGATGTTCCAAAGTTCATTTAAATCAAGTTTGTAAGTAAACTTGGAAGATTAAAAAAGTATATTACTGCTAAAATTATAGAACTAGATCTCTGAAATGGATGTGAATATATAAGATTTAGAAAAGAAAGTTGGGATGTATGGACATTTTGGTTAAGGATTATAGAGCTTTTTGGAGAGAGATGATATATTTATGAATGAAAAAATATTAATGTCCATAAAAATTCAGGTCAAATATGCATAGTATAAAAGCTATACACGAACATGTTGACAATGGTTATTTTATAAGGGTGGTGTGGTAGACACTGTTCACAATTATTTCAAGTCCTTCTCATGCCTTTCCTGTCCCAATGATTTTGGGTTTGACCATGAGACTTGCAACATATGGAGTAAGAGTATAAGTTACAGTATAATAGCTCCAAGTGGAGGCTTTAAGACTGATTATTTGTTTTTGATCACCCTCTTGTGCTCATTCTCAACATACCCTCATTTTTAAAAAGAAAAATGTGGCTCAGAGTAGTTAGAGACTTGTTTTTAACCATATAGCTCATGAGTTTTCAAATCCATAAGGGGTGGAAGTAGCATTCCATTTTATATCTTTAACTTCTCTTCATTTTACTTACTATTTTCTCAGATTCTTTTTACCCAAGTCACAATCAGCGCTTTTCTGCAATCATTTGTTCTTTATGAAAAGAACACAGCAGTGAAGAGAATCTTCTGAAGACACACTAATGGATTGCAATAAGTAATCTTTTTATGTACATTTGTGCAAAAATAATACCATTTAACTTAAAATATCATTTAGGAAAACTATAAAATAAATAATATTAGAAATTGGGCTTAACTTTGGCTCTTTAAGACCATAATGTATATTCTTTAACATCTGTCAATGACAAACTCCTTCTCTGTACTTTGCATTATTGTTCCCTGCTCTGTTATTATTTCAGAATCTTTACCCACAGCTTCATCATCGGGCTCCTGGCTTCTATCTTTGTTTCAGACTAACCTGAAAGTGACTGAAGTCTACTCCAGATGATCCAATGTCAGACACACATCATAAATTGCATCCCATTTTTATAGACTGAATATGAGAGAAATCAGTTTGATGGTTTTCATTTGTAAGCCAGCTTATCTTCATATATAGGCTTTTCCTCATTCTGAACTAGATCTATGCAATCACCTACATTTCATTTGAGAAGAATTACCAGTTTTCAATTGTTTCTCCAGGTATTCCTTATTACTGAGAAATGCAAATGTGGTTTTTGCTTGAAACTCCTGCTGATAGAAACAAAATCTGCATTGCTATTCAAATTATTATGAGCTACCTACAGCACTTGGCTTAAGCAGTTGCATAGAAACTATTTCATAAAAATGCTCTCTCTTCATAAGGAAGGTGTGACAAGAATAAAATGTGATTTCATCATTTCTGTATAATCCCTTCTTCAACCAAATAAGAAATGGTCACAGGGTGAACAGAGGTAACAAAGCATAGTGAGGGGGGTTTCAACTTTACACTCTGGAGCCCTGGTAAATCAAAGTGTCACATGAGTCACTGTGGAAAGTGAGAAAAGGGGCAGTCAAGGGAATGTTTGACTCCTTGCTTCAACAGAGCAGTTCTGGTTTTGTCTTTATAAACTGTGCTTGGATAATAATGTGTTTTTTACAAAAAGGTCCATAGGAAATTTTTTTTAAACCACTGACCTATACAACTTTTGAAATCAGTCGTTAGGTTTCAGTCGTGTTTACAATTATGTGACCTTGGGCGCGTAACTTAACTCTCTAAGCTTCAGTTTTCTTATCTATAAAATGTGAAAACTACTTCACAAACATATCCTGCGGCTGAAATGAAGTCACACATCAATGTACCTAGAATATGGCATGCATTTAATAAAGGGTAACATTTGTATTTATTATTATTGCATAGAATAACGATATATAATACATGATCTTAATCTTCAAAAATTTATCAAGTGAATCATTATGTGAAAAGCATACCACTTGCTCATTGCCCTTGAAAACGTTATAGCCTAAGTGGTAAGATGATACATAGCATTTAAAAAATCAACACTCAAACAGGGTAGTATAGGCCAAGAACTAAATGACTTGGATTCCCTGGCTGAGGAAAGAAAGTGCTCGAATAAAAAAATGAATATGTTCAAGCACATGACCTCATCTTCTTGGCACAAGTCTCTGTGTGACTACTTTATGAAGACTATCCCCAAATTGAGAGGTTGAAACCGTTACTAATTTACTGACTGCAGTGCAACATCTCCATTTAACAGGGAGAAAATGAATGCCAAGGGCAAACGGCTATAAATAGTATTCCTAAAAGAGAAATGATGAGAAGCTATGGTCTCACCATAGGTTCTCTACTAGGTCTCCACACCATCAGACCATTTGCTACCATGCTTGAACCAAACAACTATCTTTTTCAATTAATTGATTTCCACCAGCTAATGGTAAGTGATATAGGAGGGAGTGGAATGTGTAGTAGATATTGTATATGACGAGAATGCTTTTTGGACAGCCCCATAAATGTCACTGACTTGTTTTCCATTTACTGACTCTCAGGTATGGTGAAGATGGTAAAATGGCTACATGGCAGAGAGGATGCAGGAAAGACATGTGCATTTGGAATATTATAATGAAAATTAGTCTACAAATCATTAAGGGCTGATTGACGAACATGCCTAACCAAATCCTAGACCCTCGTCTGTGGCATCATCACTCACGGATGATGCTATATCTCTCCTAATGTCATTTATTCACTCAACAAAAAATTATTGAGTGCTATCGTAGGGATAACATAGTGAACAAGACAAGGTTGCTGCTCTTCAAGGAGTTACAGTTGAGATAGGGATACAAACAAACAAACAATTAGAAGTGGTGCAGTAAGTGCTTTAATAGAAGCAATTAGAGGTTACAATGGAAGTTTATACAATGGGGCATTTAACCCAGTTCTGAGTCAGAGATAGCCTGCAGAGGACATGATATCAAAGGAGAGATGCAAAGGAGGAATAAGAATTAACTAGGTGACAAATCAGGGAGAGCAAGGAATAATGTTCCAAGGGCGAAGGAGAGATAATGCTATTCTGGATACAAGTGAAAAAGAAAACTCAAGGATGAAAGCAACAGGACTGAAGAAGCAAGTAGGGGTGAGCTTATGAAAGGCCTTGAAAACCATGCTGATGGCAATGGGGAAACTGTGGAGCGATTTTTAAACATGTGCTTATCGTGATCAGGTTCAGTTTTGAACAATAATGCTAGAAGAATGGGCCAGAGACCTAGACACAACTTGAGACGTAGGAGCAATTGAGACGGTGTTTTCCTGGACAAAGAAAGAGTGGTGATGGAGATAAATGAACAGATACTAAAAGCATTTGAGAAATAAAATCAACAAGACTTGGTGACCTGTGAGAAGGTGGACAAAGGTGAACTTCTAAGTTTTAGGATAAGCACAGCAAAGAAACAGATACCTGCAAGGAGTACTCCAAAAGCAGGGCTACATATAAGTGTGAATAAAAAAGGAGAGTATGCTGTCATAGAGTCTAAAGGAAAAGGATTCTTCAAGGGACATGGTAGTGTATCAAGTGATATTAAGTGATACTAGGAAAGGATTTAAAAGTTTTAGTGGATTTGACATCAAGTAAATCACTGGTAACCTGGACACACTGTCAGAACAGTTTTAGTGGACACCTAAGAGTAAATGAGCATTTCTATTTCTAGCAATTTGGAAAAACAGGCAACCTGAAAAACCATGTTCTACATAACACAGAAATGCCAGGCAAGAAAAAAAAATATTGAAATGCATAGCCAAGACCACAAGGTATTACATAAAATCCCAGAAAAGCTGTAAACATAGTAAAGAAAGTTTCCCTATGCCCTTCATTCAGCTCCCCCTAATGTTAACATCTCACATAACCATAGATCAGTTATGAAAACTAAGAGATCAAAATTTGTACAATATGATTTAAACTATAGACTATTCAGATTCTACCAGTTTTTCTACTAAGGTCCTTTTTCTGACCCAATCCATGATAGCACATTACATTTAGTTGTCATGTCTCCTTAGTTTCCTCTCATCCGTGACAGTCCCTCAATCTTTCCTTACCTTTCAGGACATTGACAGTTTCGAAGAATACTAGTCGTATCTGTTATAGAATGCCCCTCAATTTTATTTTATCTGATGTTTTCTCATGAATGGAGTTTGAAGTTATGCCTTTTCTGCAAAAACACTACGGATGTGATATTGATAAGGTTGTGTCCTTCTCAATGCCTCACAGGGAGGCAGGATCCTTAGGTCTCGTGGACCTGGCCTTCTCAGTCCTCTTATTCTTCCTTCAGTTCTAGTTCTGGCCTCAGCACTCAATTCCCACCCCTCCCCCAGAAGAGATTTTTAAAAATCTGTTCCTTTCTTCCAACTGCAATGGATTTTCACCAGTACTCTAAATGCAAGGGTATTATTTTTCTTTCCCCCACGGATGAAGGATTTTGTTTAACAGAGACAATATGTGAGAAGTGTCTAAGTGGACTCTCGTGCCCTCCCACAGTGAGTGGCTGCTGTTCCTTTCCTCTTGGTCTGCACTGGAAGGGAACTTTCTTAAAGATTCCCGCTAATCTTTTCTATGAGCACTTGGCAAGGTACATGCAGAGAAAGCCTTGAAGATATGGCAGACTTCCCCCATTTTTGTGGTCTTCATGGGGTTCACAGTCTCTACCAATTTACCCATCACCCTGGGTGAATTCTATTTACTGTCATCTGGCTGTGTCTTCTCCAAGTAAGCCAGTGCTCACATCTTTTTTTTTCCTCAGATTTTGGGACACTTGATTGCTTTTCAACCTCAAATCTCTCACAAATTCATGAAAACGTATGAATTTGAAGCTTTTTTAAAGCTTTTTTAAATTGCAAAGTGGAGTGACACACTCCAGCTCTCCACATCAAGCAGAGATGTAAAATCATCTATTATTACATTTTATGTAGACAAATATTTTTTCTTTAAAACGCTTTTTAAATAATTATGCTTTTTACCCATGATCTTATTGTTTACTTGTCATGGTTTTAATATATCTTATTATTATAATGTTTCTCCAACAAGCCTAATGACAACAAGCCTAATATTTTACGTGCCTATTGAAGGTACATAGCTCGTATTTAGAGGTGAAAGATCCTTTTGATAATAACTCAAACCCTGTAGTTCCAGAATATGCCAAATAGTGCATATTTGTCCTAAGCAGTGCCCTGAGTGCTTATGTAAATGTAATGCAAAATATGTGGTTTTGGAATTTACATATTGAAACGCATTTTTCTTATATTATTAAAATAGCAATTGAAGTGCACTGAGGCACAGACAAAACTTAAATGATTGCTTCTAGATGTGACTTTATTCCTCAACATTTAGGTTGCTCTGTTTAATAAAGATATATTTTATAAAGCATGTTTTCAGTTTTCAGATCTCTTTAAAAGTTGTTAATACCCAACAGTGCTGGCTTATATTTTCTCAAGTGTTCTTATATGTGGAGCAGTCTAATATGCAATAAATAAATGTTATAAGTATTTATTAACTATAACTACCATTTACTGCTAGAATAACTATTATACTATTTCTTAAAGGAATCTGATGTAATTACTTGATCACCAAATTTGTAATTATTTCTGAAACAACTTGTACTCACAATTGACCATTATTTACTATATATATATATACATATATATATATATATAGAGAGAGAGAGTCAATATATAGAGTTTATATATATGTCAACTATTATACATATATGTATATAGTTTTCTCATCTACCTATACCTCCCCTTAACACCTATGAAGCAAAATTGTTCATGACACAGAGGAGAGATCATGAATTCTAGATAAGATGAAAGCTGTATTTACGTCTTGGCTCTTCCACTTAAGTAATTTTAAAAAATTTGCAAAAGCTTTCTGAACTTCTATTTACTCATCTGTAAAATGACCTCACATTGTTGGTGTATTAAAATTTGGAATAATATATGCAAAGCAACTAGGACAATTATTGGTGTGTAGCTAATGTTCAATAGATAATAGCTATTATTACTATTTTGATTACATCAAAGGGAATGCCACTTATGATAAGATTTAAGATGGTGGTTTTGGCAATGGATAGTATAATCAGCTCTGTATTGTATCACCAGAAAAATATTTCCTATATAAAAGCTGTTTATTAATAGTTGAGGTAAAGCATATTGTTAAATAATACCTAAAGAAAATTTCTAAAAATATCATTAACTTTTCATCTGTAAATTTGTTTTTCTTCCAGCTTTATTGGGGTATAATTGATAAGTAAAATTATAATATATTTAAAGTGTACAATGAGGTGACTTGATATTTGTATAAATTGTGAAAGGATTCCCACAATTGAATTAAGACATCTATAACTTAACATAGTTACCTTTTTCATTTTTTTACCTGTAAATTTCTGATCTTGTGATATCTCTGATTTCAGATGCCACATATATATGCATAATATTTACTATGTATATATTTACTATAATATTTATCATATTTTTATCCTGACAATAATATTTTAGACACCCCAGCTCTGCTCCTCACCACTCTCTTCTCTAAATACTGTCCTTCTTACAGGTTGCATATAGGTCAGCCTCTCTTATTTATCCTCCTCTGAAAGATCATGTGACTTGGAGGTTTGGAGATGTGTATTTTTTAAAGATAGCAATAGTGAATGAACATCATTCATCCTTGAGTCATTGATCCAGTAACTCAATGGGTACCATGTGCCATAGACTATACTGGGACTTAAGGATTGAAGCATAGATAGGTATAGTCTCTACCTTGAGAGATGTACTACTTACCAGGAATAAAATGCATAATATACTGTAATAAGTACACCAAAAGAAGTAATTATAAATAGCCAAGTGAACTGGAGGAAGGAGAAAATGGGATGGGGATGTTTGAGGAAGGCTTCATAAAAGAGGTGCTATTTTAGCTGTTCCTGAAAGGATAAACTGAGTAGTACTAGCCAAGGGAATAACAAGCACAGTGAATGTAGTTGTGAGAGAGCTTAGGTTTCTCAAGGGACAGTGCGAAAGCGAATGTGGCTAGGGTATAAGGCACGGATGGGGTGACAGAAGCTGGCTCTATAGGAGGTTGAGATGAGTTTGTGTTAGGTTTCATGAACCTTGATGAGGGATATGGACATTGTCATGTGGCTACAGTGAGTATAATGGAGTGAATGTTTGTGTCCTTCCCCCCAATTTACATGTTGAAATCCTATTTCACAACGTGGTGGTATTAGGAGGTTGGACATTTGGGAAGTGATGAGGTCATGAGGGTGGATCCTTTGTGAATGTGATTTGTTCCCTTTTAAGAGACAGCTCTAGCTCTCTTTTCACCATGTAAGGACACAATGGGAAGACAGCAGTTTGCAACCCAGAAGAGGGTACTTCCCAGATGCCAAGCATGCAGGCATCCTGATCTTTGACTTTCCGTCTCCAGAACTATAAGAAATAAATTCCTGCTGTTCGTAAGCCACTCCATCTATAGCACTTTGTTATAGCAGCCAGAACAGACTAAGACAGTGAGTCATTAAGTTCGGAGTATCATGATATCATGAAGCGTTGCAGATTAAAGCTGCTAAAGTCCACTGCATCAAACTATCAACATACCTCTGAAAAGGAGTAAAATAAAGACTACTGACTGTTTTATACTAAATAATATGTGAAAAGCAAAGATTTACAAATCAGACATGGCTTCCTAAACTCAATAAAACTGATAGCCATTTTATGCTCTAAAATGTAAATATCTTTTATCAACTTATTGTTTTCATGGGCCTCCACTAAATTAAGTGTCTGAGACTTAAAGGGATTAAGTAGTTTTTGTAATTATTCCTTAGCTATTCAAGGGCAGGATCAGACAATGATTCAGCTCTGATGCCCGAGTAGGATAAAGTTCATTTCATAAAAGCTCTTGTTGAGCCACCGAGGCATAGTGAGTGATAATATTTATTGGCCATTGACATTAGTGTAAGAATTATCAAAACATTTTTTTAAATGTATAGCAATTCAGCTAATGCTTAATGGCACTAATATGCACAATGCCACTTTTGCTTATCTAGGCTAGTGGTGGCTAATAATTAATCAGACTCATTGTTACGACTATTAGCAGATTCATACTTTTATAGCTTTAATAAAATATAATTTATATGCCATAAAATTTATCCATTGTAAGTATAAATACAATGACTTTTAGTATATTTATAGAACTGTGCAACAATCACCAAAAAATCTAGTTTTAGGACATTTATATCATCTCCTGTCTTAGTCTGTTTAGGTTGCTATAACAAAATGCCACAGAATGGTTGGTTTATAAAAACAAGTTTATTTCCCACAGTCTTGGAAGTTGGGAACTCCAAGATCAAGGCACCAGTCTGGTCGTATTCTGGTGAAGACCCTCTTCCTGGTTCACAGCCTTCTTGCTATGTCTTCACTTGAATGTGGCTATGGATCTCTCTAGATCTTATTTTTTCTGAACTTATTTTATTATTTTTTTAAATTTTATATTAGTTTCGGGTATACAGTACAATGGTTAGACATTTATGTAGTTTATGAGGTGATCCCTCTGATTACTCTAGCACCCATCTGGCATTATATATACTCTTGGCAGGAAGCTCTGTTAACAACAATCGACACAGCTCTGCTCACACACCTTCAGGGACAATCCCAATGACAGGCAACCAACCCCAGCCCAAACTACAGTATTTCTTGAACAAATCTTGGGAGTCGGTGGGTCCAAAATGGGCAGAGGCTGGCCTCCCTGAAATCTGACTTTTATAAGCGTCCACAGATTCAGCACTGACACCAAATCTAATCTGCATTGGCCAGGTGAAATCTGCTCACTAGATCCTGTTTCATAAGGCACTAATCCCATTCATGAGGGCCCTACCTTCATGCCCTAAGCACCTGCCAAAGGCCCCACCTACTAATACCAATCACTTTTGTAGGTTAGGATTTCAATATATGCATTTTAGGGGACACATTTAAACAATAGCACCCTCCAAAATTCCCTCAAAATAATTTACAATCAATCTCCATTCCCACTCTATCCATAGAAAAACATTTATATGGTTTTGCCTCTGAGTTGCCTTTTCTGGAAATTTCATGGAAACAGAATCACAATATTTGTTACTTGTGTCTGGCTTTTTTTACTTAGCATGTTTTTGAGGCTCTACCAAGTTTTTCGAATGCATCACTACTTTTGTTCCTTTGAATTGAAGAATGTAATTCTATTATATGGGCTTACTGCATTTTTAAAGTCCATTTACCAATTGATGGACATTTGGGTTCCTTCCACTTTTTGGCTATTATAAATAATATTGCTATGAACATTCACTTACAAGTCTTTGTGTGGACTTAAGCTGTTTTACTGAGTATTATTGGAAATCGATGTTTTAATTTTTAAGAAAGTTAACCGTTTTACAAAGTGGGTATACAATTTAAATGCCTAAAGGCACTATGTGAAAGTCCCATTATCTCTAAAATATCATAAACATTTGTTGCTTTTTAAAATTATTATTTTGGCCATTCTGGTGAGTATAAAGTGGCATCTCATTCTGGTTTTAATTTGAATTTCCCTAATGACCTTAGCATTTTGTTTAGCATATTTTCATATACTATTTATATATATATTCTTTGATGAAATGTTTATTTAAACCTTTTACTCACTTATTATTAGATAGTTTGTTTTACTATTGAGTTATAAGAGTTTATATATTCTGGATATGAGATTTTTAGCATATGCATAATTTTCAAGTACTTTCTCCTTGTCTATGGATTGTCTTCATTTTTAATGGTGTCTTTTGAAGTGAAAAGTTTTTAATTTTATGAACTCCAATTTATAATATTTTTGCATGTAGATACCCTAATTTCCTAGTGCTATTTGTTGAAAACCTATCTTTTCTTCCACTGAAGTACCTTGGTCTTTTTATCAAAAATCAATTGACCATAAACTTAAGTGTTTATTTCTGCACTCTCAGTTCTATTCTTTTGATCTTTACACCAATACTCCAATCAGTACTTCACTATATTGATCACTGTAGTTTTATAGCATGTTTTCAAATTGGGTAGAGTAGGTCCTTCGACTTTGTTTTTCTTTTGCAATAACTCTGGAATTTAAGAGAAAATAGTAATAAGAATCATGAAACTGGGTGGCCATTGTTGAGAGCCAGTGATGGTTTGAAGAGAAAAAGCAACAGATTCAGGTCAATTAGCTAATTCAAAGCAATGTGTAAGTTAGAGCTCAACCCCTCAGCAGTATTTAAAAAGACTCCCATCTTCTGCTACCTCTGAGTTGACTGAGCTACAGATCAGACTCAGGATTTAATTGCTGGAGTAGCAGAATTTCAAAAATGTTGAATGGATTCTTATCCTTGGTGAGTGCCCTGTGATAAAATCAAGCTCCTAAAAGGGAAGGAGTTAGAAGCTGGCATATGGGAGAGTGATACCTGTGTAAATGCATTTGAGAATCTTGAACCTCTAGATTATCTTAAATTCTCTGAGCGCACAGAAATGGCTCACTGCCGCTCAAAAAAAAGAGCTCTCTCATTTGTCATTTCGTTGTGTGGAGGACCTTTCTACTATGCAGAAGACTACAGTGCTACATGTCCTCTTTAGATCTGTGCCCACCAGACTAATATCTGTGCTCAAATCTTAGCATTACACCTAGAACAAATGAGTAAGCATAACAAGGTCACAGGATACAAGGTCAACCAAAAAAATCGACCCAATTTGTATATATTACCAATGCACAATTGTAAAGTGAAGAATTTTAAAAATACCACTTAAAATAACTCAAAAATGGAAATACTGAGTTATTAATCTAAGAAAACATGTACTACATCTGTATGCTAAAATGTTTTTGTAGTACAAAACATTGATGAAAGAAATAAAAGAAAAACTTGCATAAATGAAGAGATATCATTTAATGGATTGGAAGATTCAAAATAATAAATGTCTACTCTCTCCACAATGATCTATAGACTGAACACAATTCCAATAAAAATTCCAACAGGATTTTTATAGATCTAGATAAGCTGATTCTAAGATTAATATGGAAAGGTAAAGGGACCTAAAGTAGATAAAACAATGTTGGGGAGGGGAGAAGAAAGTGGGAAGGACTACATTATGCAGTTTTAAGAGATCTGATTCAAGCTACAGTAATCAAAACATTGTGGTATTAGTAAAGGAATAGACATATAGATGAATGTAACAAAACAAAGAGCACAGAAATAGAGCCACACAAAAATGCCCGTGACATTTTGACGAAGGTTCAAAAGCAGATCAATGAAGGAAGAAAGGTCTTTTCTATGAATGGTAAAAATAAACCTTTGCACCTCACATTTCATTCAAAAATAAATTCAAAATGAATGACTGGTGTATATATAAAATGCAAAACAAAAAAGTTTAGAAAAGAGAGATCATTGCAACCCAGATTAAGCAAAGAGTTCTTAGACTTGAAACCGAAAGCACATTGCATAGAAGGGGAAAAAATGATAAATTGGGCATCATCAAAATTAAAATCTCTTACTCTGTGAAATACATTCTTAAGAGAACAAAAATGTAATTTTTAAAAGCATAAGTAAGAATGGCATTCTCAGCTTGTCGAATAGTCAAGCAATACACATAAAGTTATAATACTATGTGATGCAGCTCAAGCGGTATTCTGTGAGGAATATGTAATTTTAAATAGGCATATTAGAAAACAAGAAATATTTAAACAGCCAACCAATTCGAGAAGCTACTGAATAAATAGTATATTCAACCTAAAGAGGTAGAAACCAGGAAACAACAAAGATAAATGCAGAAATAATGAAATAGAAAACAGCAGAACCAAATAATAATAGCCATCACTTTAGACCTACTTATACACATTTTTGCAAATACAATCAATTACTAAAGAGAAAAGCAGGAACAAACAAGTAAATTTGTACAAAATTGAGATGCAGCAAAGATTTTAATCTAATGGAACACAACAAGTTCCCTTCAGGATAATCAAACTATGGACGGGAAAATGTGTCTACAGAGAAGCATACTTCATTTTATTATGCTTCACAGATGTTGCACTTTTTTTTTTTTACAAATTGAAGGCAAGACCGTACACCAACAAAAAGACTATGATTTGCTTTGTATAGTGGTCTGGAATCAAACCTACAATATCTCTGAGGCATGCCTGTATAGAGGTATTTCAGCTAATTAAGGAGAAATAAGAGGATGATCATTCTGTGACCACTAAAAGATTAATAAAGGTCATGATCATCAGTAACTTCTAACATCAATACAAAAGGAGACAACCAGGCATTATATACCTCCTAATGGAGGTACATGACATTACCTATAGAGTGATCTTGTGGAAGGAAGGAAGGAAGGAAGGAAGGAAGGAAGGAAGGAAGGAAGGAAGGAAAGAAGGAAGAAAGGAAAGAAGGAAGGAAAACAATAATCTGATCAAGTTTCTAAATCTAACTCTAACTCCCAATTTAAAGATATGCAGGGGCCTGAAGAACATATTAAAGGATACCAAAGTGTCACAGTCAGCAAAATCCAGACTATGGGAAATGGGAAAAAACACAAGACTTTTTTTATTTTTTAATGCAAGGGAAAAACGGTGATATGGGGAAATCTATAGCTTAAAAAAAGCCTTAAGGGATATAATCAAAATGGATAGATGATATTTGGACATCAATTCAAAGAAACTAGATTTTCTTTAAGTAGTAGCCTCTCAGATAAGTATGAAAAATAACTGGATATTTGATACTAATGACAAAGATTTTTAGGACTAATAATTGTATCAAGTTTATGCTTTTAAAAATATTCTTTATCTTTTAGAAATGGATACTGAAATACTTAGGTGTGATGCCTTGAACTTACTTCACATTATTCTATTTGCAGAAATGGAAGGTGGACGGTTGTAAGTGGATACGGATACGTGGTTAACACATTGGCCACAATTAATTATTGTTGATGCTAAATATCAGGCGTATTGTGCTCATTGTGTTCTGTTAATTAGTCTGCAAGTTTTGGAGTTTCTGCAATACTTTTTATTATAAATATCATGCCATTAATTTTGAAATCCTAAACAAAAGGGACTGCTTTTTAGAAAAAAAAAAAAAATTGATCTACCAAAAGAACTTCAAAATACAAATGGAAACTATTCACAATTCAAGACACTCTTAAATGTCCAGAATAAGATTATTTTGGAGGCTACTTCTACCAAATGACCAAGAGAAATTAACTGCTAGCTTTTCGTAAACTTCCAAAGCATCTCTAGTCAGCTCTCCTTGATTCAAAAACCAAATGAGGACCTCAGCCCCCACCTCCACGAAAAGAACACTTAAGCCAAGCTCATTCACATAGCAGTAACTGTCTTAAATAAAATAGCATAGTCAACACAGCAGTGAATTAAATAAGCAAACAAGCTGTGCCCAAGAAATGAAAACATGGTTTAACATTAGAAAGTACGTTGAATTGTAATTGTCCACATTAACAAACTAGAGGAGAAAAAGCCTTTGAAAGACATTCAACATGAGTTCATAGTACAAACTTATGGCAAACTAAGAATAGAAGAGAACTTCCTTTTCCTAAATTCTACCAACGGTCCCCAACCTTTTTGGCACTAGGGACCAGTGTTTCTATGAGAATCTAATGCCTGATGATCTGAGATGAAGCTGAGGTGGTGATGCTGGTGCTGGGGAGCGGCTGCAAATACAGATGAAGGTTAACTTGCCTGTCCACCGCTCACCTCTTACTGTGCAGCCTGGTTCCTAACAGGCCGCAGAACAGGACCGGTCCACTGCCCAGGGGTTGAGGACCCCTGAGTCTACAGTAATGTTAGAAGCATTATCATTCAAGTCAGGAACAAGGCAGATATATACTCTCACCTCTACTGTTCAAAACTGCACTGGAACATAAAGCCGGAGATATGGATATAAAAATAAGTAAGAGATATTAATATTGAAAAGAAAGAGTTACTATTTGGTAACAATACGACCATCTATCTAGAAAAATAAAAGGAATAAGTCTGTGGAATATGCAAATAAGGGAGTTCAGAAAAATAGTGTACGGGAGGTCAATATAGTAAAATCAAAAAGCCTTGCCACATGAAACAATAACTAATTAGAACATGTAATAGACAATATCCCATTCACAACTGCAACAAATCCAAAGTTACTTCAGAGGAATTTCAAATCACAAAATGTATGAGCTTTTCATGGAGACAAATATAGAAGTTTACTGATGGATTTGGATTTTTTTAGAAGTCCCAAATAAATAGAAGCGTGCCATATTCGCTAATGTGAAACAAAACATTGTAAACATGTCAGCTCTCCTAAATTATTGACAGATTTAGTGTCCTACCTGTAGTTGCCAAAATGACAGTGAAGTTTGTGCTGCTATCTTCTGCTCCCAAAATCAACCCTGGAAAATGGTAGAAGAAAGAAAACGAACAAGGATGTATCAGTTTCCTGGGGCTACTGTATCAAACTACCACCATACCATGGCTTATACAACAGAAATGTATTCTCTTACAGTTCTGGAAGCCAGATGCCCAAGATCAGTTTCACTGGGCTGAAATCAAGGTGCCAGGAGGGGCGCACTTTCTCTGGAGACTCTGGGGTAAAATCCATTCCTGGCCT
Organism: Rousettus aegyptiacus; assembly: GCF_014176215.1. Taxonomy (NCBI): domain Eukaryota; kingdom Metazoa; phylum Chordata; class Mammalia; order Chiroptera; family Pteropodidae; genus Rousettus; species Rousettus aegyptiacus. The sequence goes on along the minus strand of NW_023416312.1, from coordinate 93,991,963 downwards.
CTTCCAGCTTCCGGTAGCTGCTGCCACTCCTTGGCTTGGGGCGAAATGACTGCAATCTTCAAGGTCAGCATCTTCAAATATCTCTGTTCTCCATGTTCACATTTTCTTCTGTTTGTCGATTCTTCTTCCGCCTCCCCCTTAAAAGTATACAAATGGTTGTATTTAGGCCCCACCTGCATAATCTAGAAAAATCCTCCCCATCAAAAGAGTCTTAAATTAATCACATCTACAAAGGCCCTTTTTCCAAAGCAGGCAGTATTTTATAGGTTCTAGGAACTAGGGCATGATATCTTGGGGCGGGGCGTATTTCAGTTTACCAAAAATATCAACAACAAAATCTGAATAACAAACAGTGAGAAAACTCTCTGTTGAACTGGTACTTGTATTTCTGATGGGGAAGTGGGAGGCAGCACTGAAGTTTAGGAGGGTCTGTAGCCTGTAATAGATGGCAAATAACAGGATAGGTAGGAGGAAACTTTTAAAACTTCTGACCCTGCTTCACCTCAGACCTAAGATGCCAATAGCCCAGGCGTAGTATCGGATATCAGGAAAGATTGGCTGGATTGATGCTGTGTGACTCCAGAGTCCATGTTAATAACCACCTGAAACCACTTTAGTGATAAAGCCTGGCCTTTTTTTAAAAAATGTATTTTAATAGAATAAAAAGAATGGAATGAAAATGCAATAGCGAGTATCAGGGTGAACCAGACACACCCACGCTTGGTAGAGATGTAAAATGCATTTCTTAATATCGGTGAGGCTTAAGAAAAAAGGAAATTACTGTACTGAACAATGCAATGTTAGATAACCTCAAAGGAACAGCGACTTCCCAAATCGTGCTATTCAACTACTTCAGTGCAGAGAATAAATGGAAGAAAACATTTCCAAAGTCTATGAACTATGGGTGAAGTGACTGCATAGGAACATAGGCTTCTTTTCTGAATTTCTACCACCTGTCACAGCCGCTGCTGCTCTCCCATTTAGCATTTAGCCTGGGAACCAAAACTTTCTCCGAAAGACTTGCAGTTGGGCAAATGCGCCCAGCTGGCAGAGAGGGCAGAATCTCCCAGACAGCATTTAATCAAGGAGCCAGGAACTAAGATGAGAACCCCCGTTAGTGAGGACTGAGAGGTCTATACACATCTCAGAACAGCGTGGGCCCCACAGAATCCCACTCCACCCCAGACATCAGCCCCGAGAGTCTTGGCAGGCCCATCAGGATAAAGAACCCTCCCCCCCGCCCCCGCATTCCCAACTCTGGGGACTCAGAGGCGACCAGCCTAATTAGAGGGAGACAGACTCTGGTTCACCAAGGGAGAGGGGCTCAGGCACTTCCAGAAGTCAAAGTGACAATCATGTGGGACAACTGAACTGACCTCCCATGGTTGGAAAGAAGGAGCCCCAGCCCACTCAGCCTGATTTCAGCTCAGGGCCGCCCTATGCAGAGGCCCTATGCTTGGATGTAATGTTTCCAGAACTTTGAGGTCTGAAGGAGATGAGGCTTCAACCCAGGTGATGGGACTCAGGTCAGTAAGGTGAAAAGTCCCAGATTCTGCCACTCCTCAAGAAGTGGGTCCTGAAAAAACCTCCCACCGTAGACAGAGGTCACATCAAGGTGAACCCACAGATACCAGCTTCTGCTACCAGCCCTGAGACTCTAAGCACGGTTGACAGACAAAGCACCCCCACCCCCACTTGCCTGTCGAGGTAGGAGAGAGATGGAGGCCTTAACCTTCAGGAAGGGGTACTGGGCCCTGTCAGGAGTAAATGTAAATCCCTTGAGGAGGACTGAGATATCCCCCAGCTCTGAACCAGAGAAATCCCCACAGAAATTCACTCTGACTCCTGCTGTCAACTGTTGAGACCCCCATCGGTGCTGGGAGGATAAGCATTTCCTCTCCCCCATTCCTGGATCAGGGATTTGCAGGAAGAGAAATTCCAGGTCCTGCCAAGCATCAAAGTGAGAATTCTGAGGGAGAGCAAGCTTCACAGTGAGGACCCTGAAGGAAGATTAATGAAACTTTTCTGTGTACTCAGAGAGGGCCCCACCTCCTGACACCTGGCTCACTCCTGCTGTTAGCTCTGGGCAAAGCTATGAGGCAGAGGCACCTCCCTCAAGCCTCTGCCTTTTTGACAAGTTTTCAGGAAGATTAAGACCATGGCCTGAGGGGGGTCTTCTCAGGTCAGCAGAATGTAGATTAGTTGTGACTTTACTGAAAAGGATTTAAAGGTACCTCCCCACTGCAGAAAGGGCATCTCGCAGAAACTCCCTGCTCCTGCTGCCAGCCAGGGGAGAACTCGGGCAAGGAGTAGCTGAATGTGACATCTTTTCAATTTTGTCTCAGTGGTCTCAGGGACGTCTGAAGACAAGAAAGCAGGTGAGGTGGGGGAAGGGTGGGTTGAGGTCCTGCTAGACGTAAAACGGAATACCCTGAAGGAAGACTGAGGGTACCCCCCACCCCAGAACACATGGACCCAAGTCCCTGCTGTCATTCCTGGAAAACAGTAAGCAGAGATGGGCTGTTGTGATAAGTGATCACTTCCACCACTGGGGTGGGGGTGGGGTGGTTCCTCTCAGAGAGTGGAAGCTTCAATCTGAAGATGCATGTCAGGCCAGCTGAGGTGGGGGCTAGAGCAGGCTCTGTCAGGAGTAAAAATTAGTCGTAATGGGCTCTCCTACCCTAGACAAAAGAGGCTCCACCGAAACCCATGGGGACTCAGCCCAGGAAGGCCCTAGGCAAGTGTGCCTAGATGTGGTGACCCCGCACATTCTCCTTTGGAAGTCAGGAGATAAAGTAGAGTGGTGTGGCCCAGGTCTTGGCAGGGGAAAGATTAGGAGTCTGAGTGAGCATTGAAAGAACCATCTAACCCAGAATAGTGGGGACATCACAGAGCCTGGCCCCACTCCTCCTGTCAGCACCGGGGGACCCAGAACTGTGCCTGTAGTCTGCATCCCCTCAGTTCCTCTAGGAACTGGGAGGTGAGGGCCTTGTGCTACTGGAACAAAAAAGGGGTCTGTCTGCCTGCATGCGTCTAAGCCAAAGAGATAGGTGCTGGTTTTGCAACAAAGAAAGTAAGGTTGATTAGAGCTGCTAGTCCCAGAGCCACAGGTGAGCTATCACTCAAGGGCCTGGCTCCCTAGGTGTCCCGGGAGTAAAGATTATATGAGGGAAAATCTGTTGTCATGGTAACTGAGAGTTGGGGTAGTGGGTGCTAATTATTTGACAATTGGAGGAGGATGAGGTCATTGAAAATTGTGTTCTGTTGTGGAATCAGCCACCGTGCCATCCCTTTTGGTACCTTGGCCTGGTAGAGTTGTTGTTTTGCCTGGCGGGTTTTTGTTCTGTGTAGATCAGCCTGCAGCTGAAACACATCTAAAGCCAAGATGTTATCCTTAGTCTAAAGTCCAACAGAAACCTATTGTCCTCATGATAATCCTGAGACTCAGTTAATCTTATGTCCTGAGGCTTAATGATTAAAGGAGTGGGCATACAGAGTGAGGATGGGAGAGGGGAGTGAGTGAGTCACAATGCCATTATCTGGGCAAAACTAGCTTGAATCAGAGAAAAAAAAAGGATATTAAAGAAATGAAGTTTGTGTGCAGTTACACTTGGTCTGAGGCACGTGTCCTCAAGTCAGTATATGAGAGGAGGCCTGGGCAGTACCAGAAGTCAAGGTGAGGTGCACACCCTAAATGTCTACCAAGGGTACAACCCACCCCAGAACAGGACCCTAGTACGTGACCCTAGTCGCCCTAAGCTCAGTCCTGGAATCCTTGGGCTGTATTGTCTGGCTACATACACCCTGAGGAGCCATCTCACTTGCTATTTCAGTTCTTAGGAGACAGATCAACCTGGAGAACAGGAACCCTTTGAGGACCGAGAGCACCCCTAAAGAAGAGACCTGCGAGTTGCCTTTGTTAGAGCCATCATGGGTGAGGTTCTCAGCTAAGGTCACTGACACTCTCCCTCTCTCCCTCAGGTCTGTGAGTCCAAATTGTCCACCCACCTGCCAGCTACCTACAATACAAGTCATGTCTCACAGTCAGGAGAGCGAGCACTGCAAGCTTGAGGAAGACCTTCAGGACCCGAGAGAGGCACAAGGCCTGGAAAGTTTGCAGGCTCCCATGGCTGAGGAGGAAGCCACCACCACCTCCTCCTCCTCCTCTCTCTCTCCTTTGGTCCAGGGCACCCCAGAGGTGGTGCCTGCTGCTGGAACGCCAAATGTTCCCCAGAGTTCCCAGAGAGCCTGCTCCTCCCCCACTGCCATAATAGCCACTCCATCGAGTCAATCTGATGAGAGTTCCAGAAGCCGAGAAGAGGAGGGGCCCAGTACCCCGCAGCTTCCAGCAGACCCCGAGTCCTTGCTCACTGATGTGCTACACAAGAAGGTGGCTGAATTGGTGCAGTTCCTGAGTGTCAAGTATATAACAAAGGAGCCCATCACGAAGGAAGAAATGCTGAAAAGCATCCTCAAAGAATACAAGGACCACTTCCCTGTGGTCTTCAAGAAAGTCTGTGAGTGCATGGAGGTTGTCTTTGGCATTGAAGTGAAGGAAGTGGACCCCACCAGCCATTCCTACATGCTTGTCAAAACACTAGACCTCACCTACGATGGGATGCTGAGTGATGACCAAGGCATGCCCAAGACCGGCCTCTTGATTCTTATCCTGGGCATAATCTTCATGGAAGGTAACCGTGCCCCTGAGGAAAAAATCTGGGAAGTGCTGAATATGATGGGAGTGTTTGCTGGGAAGAAAGATTTCATCTATGGAGAACCCAGGAAGCTCATCACCAAAGATTTAGTGCAGGAAAAGTACCTGGAGTACCGGCAGGTTGCCAACAGCGATCCTGCTCGCTACGAGTTCCTGTGGGGTCCCAGGGCCCATGCTGAAACCAGCAAGATGAAAGTCCTGCAGTTTTTTGCCAAGATAAGTGGGACTGACCCCGCTTCCTTCCCATATTGGTATGAAGAAGCTTTGAGAGATGAGAGAGAGCGAGCCCAGGCTGGAGTTGCCGTGGATGATACTACTGCCACGGCCAGTGTAAGTTCCAATGTCATGTCCAGCAGCTTCTCCTGCCCTGAGTGAAGTCTGAAGCAGTTTCTTCACTCTTCGTTGGAAGACAACGGCCAAAGATCTAAGTCATGGAGGGCCAGGCTGGATCTGGAGGGAACAGAGTATGTTATAACATCTTTGTGTTCCTTTTCAATATGGGTAATTTGGAGATTTATCTTTTTGTTTATTTGTTTGTTTTTCAAATGTTGTTCCTTGTAATAAAAAGTTTAATTAGCTTCAAAATCTAAGTTTGTGAATGACAGTGGTCACACGTTTATAGCCATTTATCGGGGTTAAGAATAGGAGTTTTGCAATTTTGCAAAAGAGGTTGGGAAATCATCCTATTTTTTTGTGATCTGGAACAAGATAACATGGCATTAGAGTAGGAATTTCCTTGGAAATGTGAAAGAACCCAGTGGTAAAATATAAGGTTTCAAGCAACAGGAAAAAAAACATAAAGGATGGCTAATTTTGAGGTTCGTTTATTCCTTTTAGTCTGTCATTCTGTAAAATTAAATTATATATCTTCGCTTGGCTTATTCAAGAATATAGGAGAAATTAAATCTTAAATGAAATCTCTTTCTCACTGGCTCACTTATTCCCCAAACATGAATTGAGTGCTTGCTCTTCAGAAGGCCCTGTGTTAGCAATTGGGACATTAGGATGAGCACGATTCACTGCTACCCATGGAATGGTAAAGGCTGGGAGCAGCAATCACATCGGGATCATGATGAGATGTCTTCTAAGAGCTAACGAGGTAAAAGGAGGAGAGGTGGTGGGACGGTGGGATGCCAGATGCAAGCAGTCAAATACAAGTGCCCTTAGCCAAGACAGTCTGAGACTTAGGGAAACTAAGATTCCTTCTGTGGGATTTGATTGCAGCGAAGCTGAGTGGTGGCAGGTGCCAGACCCTCAAATGGTGTCTCTTACAGTTGAGAGAAAAGTCTAAAATGGAAAACTGAATTTAGCAGTTACTTTTGGGTCTTGGATAAACCACAGAGAAATCTCTACCTGAGACAGCTATGGAAGGTGTCCTGAATTCTTGTGAAAACCCAGTTTAGTTGAATTAGGTATTTTAGACACATCATCTGCAAGGATTTCCTTTAAAAAAAATAGTATGATATTCCCTTGAAATGATGCCCAGAAACCACTAGGCTGGCACCCTTTTCGTTGACCTGGGAAAGCCAGAGCCTTTCCATTAAAAAATGGCATTATAATTAGGTTATCTTGAATTCATTTTGGCCAACTGTAAGCAAGGATGAGATTTTTGGTAGCTGAATGAATGAAAATAGTGTTTTGGATGGGACAGCAGCCAGGAAGGAAGGAAAGAGTTGGTTTTCAACTTGAATTCTAGGAGTTTTGAGTTGAAGCCAGCTGGGGAAGACTAACTCACACCCAAATTAAATAATATATTCTCTAAGAGAGTTTTATTTATGAAGCAGCATTTTTTTTTGGCTGATTTGGTATCTAGTGTCTAGGAGCACTCGCTGCTTATTTTCAGAGAGATCTTGGATAGAGATCTCAGAGAGATCTGGGGTCAAAACAACATTAGAAACAACTGTCATTGTCAGGAGCTCAGCTGAGCTGGAGTGAGAGCTAAGCTGCCAGGTGTCAGAGTCACTGATAGAAGCAACAAACCAAATACAATAGATCAATAAACCTTTGATCACTTCCTGTGATGATATAAGCAGGAGTGTAAAATGGGAGAAAGTGCTGATTCCTCCTGTTTTATTTTCCTCCATGGAACAGCCCACCAGTGAGGGTCAGGTGTATCAGCAGAGTTCTGGTGGTCACCTCACTGTTGACAGAGCCAAAACAAATGGCTCTGACGATTTTATGGATCCTGGAATCAAAGGACGAAAAGGGGGAAGGGCTAGCAGTGGGAAAATAGTTGGGAAAAGTATCTTCAAGGTTTCTTCCTTCTCTCCATATAAGGAGGCCTCTGTCCAAGGTCTCAAGACACTTGGGAATGAAAGCACAGAGGCTAAGAATGCAAGTATGAGCAGAGAATAACCTACCAGAAGGGCCTGAGTCTTTCACTGCCACCTCCTTTGGAGATTGTACTCTATGGTTGTCCAGTCTCAGGTGGGGAGGGCAGCTTTGTCTAGGAGGCCTGCCAGGTAAAGCCTTTGTAATTACCTATGCTCACACCTGAAAAAAGCACATGTTAGGGCTTTTAACCAGATTCCTCACTATTCATTAAAGATCCAATATATGCCAGGCAGTGTGCCAGAGGCTTTACACACATACATTCCAACAGTTCCACAAGACAGGGCTTATCAAATTCACTTCACAGAGGATAAAACTGAGACTCGGAGCACTTGATAGTTTCCCTATGATCACATAGCTAGTAAGTGACAGGCTGAGTGACACTAGACATTTGGTCTAAATTCATCTGAAGTCCATGTTGTTCCTAGCCTGAGGCAGACCTTCCATCTCTTAATTAACTTCTCGTGTCAGTTCTCCATAATGTCTCTCAGGCCACTCACACAAAAAGGTCTCTATCAGGATACTCAAAGCAGGCCCTGCGCAAGTCCTAGCATTCCTCTAGAGCTGATTATGTATTTCCTCTGGTTCCAGCATTTTTCTGATTTATAGCAACCTTCCCCTGGTCTTCCCCTGTATGCCACCCTGTCCAACTCTGGAACCTAACAGGCTTACCAGCTCTTCACTACATGTTCCTCTGAAGGCTGTGCCCTACTTCCAATGGAACAGCCTAGAATCACCTGCCCTTCCCCTGACATAAAGCATTCCTACTACTTGCAGAAGACTCCTTCCTGTGCCATCCCTCCCAGAACCTCTCTGCCCCTTTGACTTAAAGGTTAACTTTGGACACTGACGTTCAGATGCCTGGTCACCCACCACCTTGGCATCTTTAACCTCTCCATTAGTTTCCAAAAGGGCTGGTGAGTAGAACCTGACTTGGCACATAATCTACTGGTTTGGGGACTATAACCCTGAAATTAGAGATATTTTTAACCACTCCGATATTTGCAGTAGGATTTTAATGAGATGTCTTCTTTGAAACTGCCCAGTGAATACACACACAAGTGAATGAGCTCACCCATGCAGATAAAAAAACAAAAAACAAAAGCTCCCTCATAAATGGTAGATGAAAAAAGACCACGGAAATCACTGTGGAGCAAACATCTACTAAAACTAAATTCCTAAAACTCTGGAATCCTCCTAGGTGTTGAAAATTGTTTCTTTAGTGGACATGCTAACACTGATTTAAAAAGAAAAGAATATCTTTTCACTGCCTTTAGTCTGTGTACCTTCCCCACAAGAAAACCCTGGTTTTCAGTTTGCCTAATGACACCTGTGCAGGTATTCAGGCATGTCCAGTCATGTAGATAGTAGCAGAAGCTCACAAGTTCAAATTTTGACCATGCATCAAAAGGAAGGTGAAAAATTTCAGCCTACTGAGATTATAGAGGTTATTGCAAAGGGCAGTGCAGAAAAGTGCTATTGAGTGAAGAATGGAAAATTCTCCCTGCTGACATTTACATGATCCTTTGAAAACCGGATATGATCCTAGGTTTGAAAGCACCCGTCATGTAGTAGGCACTTGAAAAGTTAGAGGCTGTCAAAGTAAATCTAGCTTTCTCTGGAACTCCTCCAAGAAATGAAGAGCGTTGTTATAGCACGCTATAATCGTTAATTTGGTTGAGAACCATGATTGACAGCTTATAGGAGAAACTTCAAGTACTCGTCCATATCTTATGTTTCTTTTTCCTGGACAAAGGGGAAAACTACATCGCCAGACAGTGTGTTCTTAGACAGAAGCCAGTGAGCTTTCTCTTCCACTGAGCAGCAAACATGGCTGTCCTGTGGTTCCATGGTGAAGCAAAAGCATGGCAGCAACCTGGATCCCTGGGTCGCCTGAGAGTGGAGAGACCTGCCCACGGCCACCAGAATTTATGTGAACAAAAGTAACTTTTGCTATGTATAGCCAGCCAATTTCAGGTTTTGTCTGTTGCATCAGCTAGCAGTTACATTAACTAGTAACGTAGTACATAGCTAGTATTTCTGTTGTGAGGAGTAGTTAAATATTTTAATTACAAAGGTAATAGTGCATTGTTCTTTTTGTTTCTTTTTCTTCAGCTTAATGGAGGTATAACTGACATATAAAGTTGTACATCATAGTGATTTGATACGCTATACATTGCTATACATTGTGCAAGGTTTCCACCATCTGATTGACTAACACATCCATCACTTCACATACTTATCTTTTTTTTGTGTGTGAGACCATTTAAATTCTACTCTTTTAGTAAATATTAATTATACAATACAGTGTTATCAACAATCACCACAAGGTTTTACATTAGGTCCTCAGACTTTATTGATTTTAGAGCTGAAAGCTTGTACTTTTACCAACCTCTATTTCCTGCCCCCACTAATCACTTTTTCAATCTGTTTCTATGACTTTAGCTTTATATCTTCAGATTCCACATATAAGCGATACTATGCAGTATTTGTCTTTCTCCGCCCAGTTTGTTTCAATTAGCATAATGCCCTCAAGCTCCATCTGCATTGTTGCAAATAGCTACAGCTTCAAAAGAATACTGGGAAATGGTCTATTTTAATGTGAAAGCAGCCCGATGTTAATTAATATGTATACTATGAACCCTAGGGCAGCAGCTGATAAACTTTTTTAAAGGTATATACGATGGGTAAATAGAAAAGATAAAATTAAATAAGAATGCTCAATTAACCCAAGTGAAAGCAGAAAGGAGTAAAAACAACAAAAAAAGATGGAAGAAATAAAAAATAGTGAGATATAGATTTGAATCCAACCCAATGAATAATGATTTTAAATGTGAGTAGTCTAAATATCCCAGTTAAAAGTCAGAGATTCTCAAAATGCATTTTAAAAAAGCATGACACGAGTATATGCTATTTTCAAGAAACCCACTTTATATATAAAGATATATAAGCAGCGTTGGGCCTGGTTAGTACTTGAATGGGAGACCACCTAGGAAGACCTGTAGGCATTTAAAAAAAGAAAAAAAGAAAAGTATAGCGCTCCTAAAAGTAAAAAGATGAGGAAGTTATGTTAAAGTTGCAGATCAGGTTATCATTTTATTTGTTAAAAGTTGGAATAGTTTTGTGATATCACACAAGGTAGAAATCAGAACAAGCAATACTATAATGGATAAATAGAAACATTACATTAAACAATGATACAGTGGCCAATTATTCAAGGAACTATAGCATAACAAATACTTTTTTCATGGTTATAGGCTTAAGTAGAAGAGTTGAGATTTAAACCAAAGCACTTTGATAATATATTTCCCATGCATATTCGAAATTCTTCCTGAGTGTGCAACCCAGTTTCACTAAGTTATCTGTTAATTCCTGTGCCATTGCCACACTCTTAATTAAAATTGCTTTACAGTATATTTTAATTCCTGTAGGGGTTTATTCCCTTGCTAGTCTTTCGGGAAAGTTTCTTGATGCTTCTTGTAAATATCCTTCGATATTAACTCTAAATTTTAAACAATATATGCAATTTCTATTTTTTTCCTTCAATCCAATCTGCACACTACTGACAGGCTATTGTTTCTTTTTTTTTTTTAAGGCGAGGCAACCCTTGGTTGACCTCAGATTGCAAGGACCTTGTCAGTTTACAATCCCTTATTTTTTGTATGCCTACAGCACCTGGTCATCCTAGGTGGTCTCCCATGCAAGTACTAACCAGACCTGACCCTGCTTAGCTTCCAAGATCAGACGGGATCAAGCTTGTTCAGGGTGGCATGGCTGTAGATTGTAATTTCTATTTTTAATGTGTTAAGATTCATTTAATGACTCTAAATGTGTGTGCTCCTGAAAACACAGCTTCAACATGCATGAGGCAAGAAGAAAACAGAAAGGAGAAATGGACAAATCCACAATTATACTTGGAGGTTTCAATAATCATTTCTCAGTAATTGATAGACCAATTATGCATAGTATTAGTAAGGATATTGATGACTTGAAAATTCTATCAACTCACTAGATCTAACTGACATTTATGGAACAGTCCACATAACAACAGCAGAATACACTTGAGAGTTTTGCTCAACTATACATGGAATGTTTTCCAAATTAGACCATATTCTAAGTCATAAAACAAATCTTAATGCATTTAAAAATAGAAATCATATGAAATATGTTCTTGGCCCACAAAGGAAGTAGAAATAAATAGCAGAACGATACCTAGAAAATCGTGAAATATTTTAAAATTATGTGACATGCATCTAAATCTTACAAGAAAATAAAAATTATTGAAATGAATTAAAATTATAGAAAAAACATCAAAATTTATGGGATGCACTTAAGTGAAACAGAGTATTATAACATTAAATGCTTTTATATAATGACATTTCTTAAATTAAATTATACTTAATAAAGCATTAAAAGAAGACAGCTTTAGGAGTCAAGAGATGGCAGACTAGGTAAAAGCAGGGTTCGCCTCCTCCCAGGACCGCACTGAAATTACAACCAAATTATAAAGTAATCAATGTGGAGAGTCAGTCACCTGAAGTCCAGCTGATCATAACACCTACATCTGATAATATAAAGGAGCCACAATGGAAGCCGGTGGGAGGGGCAAAGTCACAAATTGGGCTGGACCAGCACCCGCGGGTGGAGGATGATCACTGGGAGGAACACCGAGGCTGCAGAGGCTCCCCTGAAGGAGAGGGGGTCTTGGCCCCATTTGGGGGGTTCCTCAGCCCAGGAGAGAGGAGATTCCAATAACCTCACTGTAGAAACCAGAGGGGATTCTGGCCATCTGCGGAGACGGAAGGAGACTGAAACTCAAGACGCCCCTTTGAAGGACCACGCAAAGGCTTTCTGACCTGCGGACACTCACCCGGGACACCGGTGGTGAGTCAGAGGCTCAAGGGCTCCATACGGAGAAAGTCTGCATCACCTGGCACCAGAACCAGGGCAGACCCGGCAGCCACCATTGTGCCTTAGTCCGGCCCCCTACGGGGCAATCTACAGACTGCTCCTGCTAGACTGTGCAGACCCCTCCCACAGGGCCATTAGGAAGCTGGCCTGAGGGGATGGGCCCGCCCCACCCGACCTGCAGATGGCCCAGGACTATTGTTGCTGGATGGCTGCCACGCCCTGCGCCACTTCCGAGCCAAACATTCCTAGCAGGCAGCCAACGCTGTGAGCAGCATTTCTGACACAGGGTCACACAGATCACTGCTGCCAACACAACCTTGGGTGGATCTCGGGGATCCGTGTGCCCGTCCCAGACAGAAGCTGATCTGGGACTTCTACAGGACCACACAAATAGATACCGAAGTTGCAGTAAGACTGAGGCAGCATTGATCACACTGCCATTGTCTTGCGGACACCCTGCCCCATCCTACCCACAAATTGCCTCAGATGGGCCATTGACAGTGAACTGCCATAGCCCTGCTCCTTCCTCCCTATCCACAAAGGCAACAAACTTTGGCTAGCACAGGGCGGGAACTACGAGGAAATCAGCTGCAGGCAGACCTCTGCTACCTACAAGAATTGCATTATCAAGAGTTGCATTATCGTGTGGGGGGATCACACGATAATGTGATGGGGTCTGTGGGACCATCCCAGACAGCAGCGTGTCTCCCTGTGATATGTGACTACTGTGGGAAAGTATGGACACAGAAATTGCAAAAAACTGAGGCTACTGGCCTGATGGCCCTGGAAACCCTGAGATCCTGCCCCATCCAATACTACAAAGTGCCTGCCACACATTGATAGGCCCCTGACCTGGAGTAGCGTGTTTAGGCCCAAGGTGGGCAGCAGCTGACCCTACAACAATTGGAAACTTGTACAGGAGCCACAGAGACAGCCCTGGTGTGTAAACTGACACTGCAGTGGCAGGGGGAAGTTTACTCCATATACCCTGGAGACTCCCAGGCGCCCAGCACCACCCAGCACACGTATCACCCAGAGGCCCTTCCAGTTTCAGAGACTTACAGGCAACTGACAGGCAGTGTCAGGCCTGGAGGAGCACTGGTCCCTCTGATAAAACTGCCCTAGGTCAGGGACCGGAAATAACTTGATCTCTGCTATGGCATTATCTCTTCCATTTACCTATAGATCCAGCATAGGCAACAACCATCTGTGATCACTTTGTAGTTCTCCCCGGGTAGCCCTGAGCAATCAAATGCAGCTGCTGACCTTGGTCTACTGGAAACCCCTTCCCAAAGGACCACAAAACCAGTGCATCTAGAGGCTGGCACCAGCCCACAACAGAGCAACTCCTAACTAGTCCCATTCGCATACACACAAAGGGTGGTTGCAACAAGTACACAAGCCTGCTAGGGCACCTCCCACTCAGTGAGGTCGGCCACACACAGCAACTCTTACCCTGTGGGTGCAGCCAATTCCCACAATTAGTCGCCCTGAGTGTTAACCCCATCCACTGATATACTAACAATAAAGGCTTAGTGAACACAGAAGATCATGCACAAAGCACACAGAGATCACATCCCGAGCCCCCAGCATAAGGGATCAGGAAGAGTATGCCACTGGGCCACATAGGGCAACTTCCACATTAGGCCATCTAGTCAATGCTGAGAGATGAAACAAATATTCCTAGCACAAGGAAATGAAAACAGAGAGGCTAATAAAATGAGCAAAGAAACATGCCACAAATTAAATAGAAAACTCCAGAAAATAAGCTAAATGAAATGGAGGCAAGCAACCTACCAGACACAGAGTTCAAAATAATGGTTATAAGAATTTTCAATGAACTTAGGGGGGAGAATGGATGAGCTCAGTGAGAACCTCAACAGAGATATAGTAAGCATTAAAAGAAGACATAGAAACCATAAAAAAGAACCAGACAGAAATGAAGACTACAACAACTGAAATGAAGAATACACTAGAAAGATTCAACAGTAGATTGGCTGAAGTAGAAGATCAAATCGGCAAAATGGAAGACGAGGTAGCGGAAAACACCCAATCAGACAACAAAAAGAAATAAGAATTTTTTAAAAAATGAGGATAGTTTAAAGACCTCTGGAACAACATGAAGCATAAAAACATCCAGATCATGGGAGTAACTGAAGGAGAAGAGAAAGAACAAGGGATTGAGAATCTATTTGAAGAAATAATGACAGAAACCTTCCCTAACCTGGCAAAGGAATTGTAGAAATACAAGTTCAGGAAGCAGAAAGAGTCCCAAACAAGAGAAATTCAAACAGACCCACACCAAGACACATCATAATTAAAATGTCAAAGATCAAAGACAAAGAGAGAATCTTAGAGGCAGCATGGGAAAGGAAGCTAGTTACTTACAAGGGTACCCCATAAGAATGTCTGCTGACTTTTCAATGGAAACTTTGCAGGCCAGAAGGGACTGGCAAGAAATAGTCAAAGTTATGAAAAACAAGAATCTACAACCACAGATACTCTACCCAGCAAGGCTTTCAATTAAAATGGAAGGTGAGATAAAGAGCTTCTCAGACAGAAAAAAGCTTAGGGAATTCATCACCAACAAGCCAGTATTACAAGACATGTTGAAGGGGTAAAAAAGAAAATAGAAATAACAAATACAAATAATAAAATGGCAGAAACTATGTACCTATCAGTAATCACTTTAAATATAAATGGATTAAATGCTCCAATCGAAAGACTGAATGGATAAGAAAACAAGACCTGTGCATATGCTGTCTACAAGAGACCCGCTTCAGATCAAACGACACTCACAGACTGAAAATAAAGGGATAGAAAAAGATATTTCACACAAACAGAAATGGGGGGAAAAAGCTTGAGTAGCAATGCTTATATCAGATAAAATAGATTTTAAAACAAAAACTATAATAAGAGATAAAAAGGGGATTACATAATAATAAAGTTATCGATAAATCAAAAGGACATAAACCTAGTAAGCATATACACACCCAACATAGGAGCACCTACATATATAAAGTAATTATTGACTGACATAAAAGGAGAGATCAAAAGTAATACACTCATAGTAGGAAACTTTTACTCCATTGACACCAATGGACAGATCTTCCAGGCAAAAAATCAAGGAAACAATAGGCCTAAAAGATACACTAGACCAGATGGACTTAACAAATTTTTCAGAGCATTTCGCCCCAAAACAGCAAAATATACATTCGTCTCAAGTGCACATGGAACATTTTCAAGGATAGACCACATGTTAGGACACAAATCAAGTCTCAATAAATTTAAGAAGATTGAAAACATATCAACCGTCTTCTCTGATCACAATGGTATGAAACTAGAAAAAAACTACAAGAAAAAAACTGGAAAATACACAAACACATGGAGGCTAAATAACATGCTACTAAACAATGAATGAGTTATTAATGAGATCAAGGAAGAAATCAAAAAATACCTAGAGACAAATGAAAATGAAAACACAACGACTCGAAATTTATGAGACACAGCGAAAGCAGTCCTAATAGGAAAATTCATAGCAATACAGGCCATCCTCAAGAAACAAGACAAAGCTCAAATAAACAATTGAAACTTACACTTAAAAGAACTAGAAAAGGAACAGCAAACAAAGCCCAAAGTGAATAGAAGGAAGGAAATAATAAAGATCAGAGCAGAAATTAAGAAAATAGAATCTAGAAAAACAATGCAAAAAACTAATGAAACCAGGAGCTGGTTCTTTGAAAGGATAAACAAAATTGACAGACCCTTAGCCAGACTCATCAAGGAAAAAAGAGAAAAGACTAAAATAAAAAAAATCAGAAGTGAAAAAGGAGAAATAACCACGGACTCCACAGAAATACAATGGATCATAAGAAAATACTATGAGCAATTATATGCCAACAAACTGGACATTCCTAGAAACATATAATCAAGACTGAGTCAAGAGTAAACAGAAAATCTGAACCTACCGATTACCACCAATGAAATAGAATCAGTAATCAAAAACCTCCTAAAAAACAAAAGTCCTGGGACAGATGGCTTCATAGGCAAATTTTACCAAACATTCCAAGAATTATCACCTATTCTTCTTAAACTATTCCAAAAAATTCAGGAAGAGGAAAGGCTCCCTAACTCCTTTTATGAAGCCACCATTACCTTGATTCTAAAACCAGGCAAAGGCATTACAAAAAAAGAAAACCATAGGCCGATATCTTTTATGAACATTGATGCAAAAATCCTCAACAAAATATTAGCAAACTGAATTCAGCAATACATTGAAAATATCATACACCATGATCAAGTTGGATTTATTCCTGGGATGCAAGGTTGGTACAATATCCGCAAATCAATTAATGTGATACATCACATTAAGAAATCAAAAGATAAAAACCATATGATCATATCAATAAATGCAGAAAAAGCATTCAACAAAATCTAGCATCCATTTATGATACAAACTCTCAGCAAAGTGGGAATAGAGGGAACATACCTCAACATAATAAAGGCCATATATGACAAACCTACAACTAACATCATACTCAATGGGAAAGGCTAAAAGCATTTTCCTTAAGATCAGGAACAAGACAAGGATGCCCACTTTCACCACTCCTCTTCAATATTGTATTGGATATCTTAACCACAGCAATAAGACAAGAAAGAGAAATAAAAGGCATCTGAATTGGAAAGGAAGAAGTAAAACTCTCGTTATTTGTCCCGGCCCATGGGACAGTCAACGGAGGTCCTAGGACTGAAGGAGAAGGCGAACAAGAGGCACAAAGAATGGAGACAAGACAGGCTTTCTGATCAAGTCTCCTTTATTGTAAGTAGGGGGGTTACATATATAGGGGCAGGCTTAAGGGAGGGAACATGAAGCTTTAGGCGGGAGTTACCTAATCACAAGACGTCTTAACTTCTTAACTTTCTTTATCTATCTTGGTAATGTGAGCAAAGGGCTAGCTGTTTTGAAAGGATTGTACTATTGTCTCCAGTTCCTGGAACCTTAGTCCCCCGGGCAATGTCAGGAACGACATTTATCTTTACAGGTCTGAGTCGTTCCTATATTCAGGCGAGGGGCTTCCTCTGACTTTGGGCAGCCTGGCTCCCAACAGTTATTTGCCAATGACATGATACTAGAGAACCCTAAAGATTCCACCAAAAAGCTGTTAGAATTAATCAATAAATTCAGTAAAGTAGCAGGATACAAAATATAATATTCAGAACCATTTTTATACACCAAGGATGAACTTTAAGAAAGAGAAATTAAGAAAACAATCTCTTTTAAAATTGCGTTGAAACCTATAAAATACCTGGGAATCAAATTAACCAAAAAGGTAAAAGATCTGTCTTCAGAAAACTATAAGTCATTGATAAAAAAAAAAAATTGAAGAAGATATAAATAAATGGAAGCATATCCCCTGTTCATGGGTAGGAATAATCAACATTGTTAAAATGGCCGTACTACCCAAAGCAATCTATAGATTTGAGCAAACCCTATCAAAATACCAATGGCATTTTTTTTAGAGAGCTAAAACAAATAATCCTAAAATTTATATGGAACCATAAAAAAACCAAATAGGCATGGCAATCTTGAGAAAGAAGAACAAAGTTGGAGGTATCATACTACCTTATGTCAAACTATACTACAAGGCTACAGTAATCAAAACAGCATGGTACTGGCATAAAAACAGATACATTGATCAATGGAACAGAATAGAGAGCCCCAAAATAAATCCACGCCTAAACGCTCACTTAGAAGGAGGTAAGAATATACAATGGGGTAAAGACAATCTCTTCAATAAATGGTGCTGGGAAAGCTGGACAGATACATGCAGAAAAAAAAGAAGCTGGACCATCTTCTTATACCATATACAAGAATAGACTCAAAATGGATTAAAGACTTAAATGTAAGACCTGAAACCATAAAACTTTTAGAAGAAAACATGGGCAGTAAACCCTCCGATATTAATAACAGGAATTTCTTTTCAGACATATTTCCTCGGGCAAGGAACCAAAAGAAAAAATAAACGAATGGGACTACATCAAACTAAAAAAGTTTTTGTACAGCAAAGGAAACCATCAACAAAACAAAAACACAGCCAACTAGATTAGAAGATATTTGCTAATGATGCATCTAATAAGGGGTTAATACCCAAAATTTATAAAGAACTTACACAACTCAACAACAAAAAAGCAAACGATCCAATTAAAAATGGACGGAAGACCTGAACAGATACTTCTCCAAAGAGGAAATACAGATGGCTAACAGACATATGAAAAGATGCTCAAGGTCACTAATCATCAGAGAAATGCGAATTAAAACCACAATTAGATATCACCTCACACCTGTCAGGATGGCTATCATCAAGAAATTGAAAAACAGCAAGTGTTGTCAAGGATGTGGAGAAAAGGGAACCCTCATACATTGTTGGTGAAATTGCAGATTGGTACAGCCGCTATAGAAAACTGTATGGAGATTCCTCAAAAAATTAAAAATGGGTATACCTTTTGACCCAGCAATTGCACTTCTGGGTATTTATCCAAAGAAAACCAAAACAATAATTCATAAAGATCTATGCACTCCAATATTCATGGCAGCACAATTACAATAGCCATGATATGGAAGCAACCTAAATGCCCATCAACAGACAATTGGATAAAGAAATTATGGCTCATATATAGAATAGAATGTTACTCAGCCATTAAAAAACAAAAAAAAGAAATCCTACCATTTACAATGACATGGATGGACCTTGAGGTTATTATGCTGAGTGAAATAAGTCATACAGAGAAAGATAAATACCATATGATTTCACTTATATGTGGAATCTAAGGGATAATTAGAAGAAACTAATCAAAAACACACTCACAAATATAGTGGACAATTGGGTGACGACCAGAGGGGAGGGGTGTTGGGAGACTGGGAGAATGGGGTGAAGGGTTAAAGAAGTACAGATTAGTAGTTGATAGTTGGGCACAGGGAGCATGACAGAGGGAATGCAGTTAGCATTAATATGATGGCCAAGTGGAGGGCTGGGGTTGGGGGAGGGAACAATTGTGGAGATCATTTTATGGACATTACGGATGTCTAACCAATGTACTGTATACTTGAAACTAATTTAAATAAATAAATTTATTTTGGAAAAAAGTAAAAGAAGAAAGCTTTAAAATGATAACCTAATCTTCAACTTTAAAAAAATCATGTAAAAAGTATAAATTAAACACAAAATAAACAGAAGAGAGGAAATAATACAGATTTGAGCAGAAATGAATTAAAGTGAAAAAAACAATAGAAAAATCAATCAAATCAAAAGTTTTCTTGAGAAGAGCAATAAAAATCAATAAACTTCTAGTCATTTTTACCGAGAAAAAAGATTGAACGTACATGTTATCACTATCAGGAATGGAAGAGGAGGCATCAATTTTGCCTACAATGACACTAAATAAGTAATAAGGGAATGTCACAAACAACTCATCCAAATTTTAACAATTTATATGAACTGGATGATGAATTCTTTCAAAGATAATAATCTCCAAAACCCACCTCTATGAAATAGCTAATCTGAACAATCCTACATTTACTAAAGAAATTGAGTTTGTAGTTGAAAAACTGTACAAAACAAACTCCAGGACTGAATGATTTTACTGGTGAATTCTATTAAATATTTAAGGTGCAAGAAATACCAATTATATACAGTATCATCCAGAAAGTAGAATAGTAATAAACATTTTTTCCCATTTATAATTCCAGCATTATCCTAATATAAAAAATAGACAATGACATTACAGAATAATATCTGTACAGCCCAATATCCTTCATGAGGAGAAATACAAAATCATCAACGAAATAATCACAAATCCAGTCTACCCATACATAATAAGGATAATACACCACAAAATAAGTATGTTTCATTCCAAAAATGAAAGACCATTTGACATTTGAAAATCTATCGATATATTTTAATGCATGGACAGACTATATAGAAGAAAAATTATATGATTATTTCAATAGACTAAAAAATATTCAACAACTATCAAAAGCAAATTCTAATAAAATGCTGAGAAATTTGGAATAGAAGATAATTTACTTAACCTAGTAAAGGTCGTATATTAAAAACCCTGCAGCTAACAACATACTTAATGGTGAGAGTATGAATACTTTTCCCCTAAGTTCGAGCATGAGGCAAAGATGTCCTCTCTCACTACTGCTTTTAAACATCATACTTTAAGTTTTAAACTGTTTTATAAGTCAGAAAAAATAATTTGAAATAAAGAATTTAAACTATCTCTAGTAGCAGATAACATTATTACCTATGTAGGATACAAGGTCAAATACAAAATAAAGCATGTTCTTATAATGGCAATGAACAACCGAATTTGAAATAAATAATACAGTACCACTGGCATGAACACAGTAATAGAAATAATTAGGTATGATTTGAACAAGATATGCACCAGATCATTGTGCTGCATGCTACAAAACAGAGTTATGAAATCAGAGAAGACTCAAGTAACTGGAGAGAAATACAATAATCATGGATTATGTTGTTAATCTATGTTAATCAGTATTGTTAAACTGTCAGTTACCTCTGATTTGATCCATAAATTCAACATAATCCATCAAAATAGCAGCAAGCTTTTTGTAGATATTGACAACCTAAATCTAGAATATATCTGTAAAGGCACAGAAACTAGAGTATTCAAAACAATTCTGAAAAAGAACAATGTTTGAATATTCAAACTATTCAATCTCAAGACTTATTATAAAGCTACAGTGAACACTGTGGTTGTTGGCACTAGGATCTCCACTTTTATCAATGTTACAAATACCAGACAGTCAAATGATTTTTAACAACGATGCAAAGGCAATTCAATGGATAATCTTTTTTGACAAATGCTGATAGAGCAGCAGAACATTTACAAGTATAAAAATGAACTTTGCCACATATTGCACAACTTATACTAAAAGTAGCTAAAAATTTCTGTGACTTTAGGTTGATCAAAGAGATTTTAGATAAAATGTCTAACGTGTGACCCATCAAATAATAAGTTGATAAATTGGACTTTATGAAAATTAAAAACTTTTGCTCTGCAAAAAGTACAGCTAATGAAATGAAAAGACAAGCTGCAAACTGGGGAAAAAATGTTTGCAAGTAATATTTATGTGATTATATATTCTCTATGTAATAGAAAATTAAAACAAGAAAAAATTAATAAATGAGTCAAAGATCTGAACATAGATTTTACCAAAGAAGATATACGATTGCAATAATCATTGGAAAATTTATTCAAAAATCATTATTCATTAGGGAAATAAAAATTAAAACCACAATAAGATAGCACTTCACGTTTATTAAAAGACAAAACAAAATGTACTATTTGAGATGTATCTATAACTTAACACAGTTGGTGGGAATAAAAAAGTTGGCTCTTTCTTAACAAAGTGAAACAAACACTTGCCATAAGACCCAGCAATTCCACTCCTAGGCATTTACCCAAGTGAATCGACAACTTATGTTCACACAAAAAACCTGTATATGAATATTTATAACAGCTTTATTCATAATCACAGAAATCTGAAAACAAACCATATGCCTCTCAACAAGTTAATGTATAATCAAACCACACTACATTCAAAACATACAATACAACTCAGAAATGAAAGAGAAGGAACTATTGATCTATGCAACAACACGGATGGTTTTCTAATGTATTTTTCTAATAGAAAGAAGCCAGACAGAAAAACTGCATATTGTATTACTTCATTTATATTGCATTCCAGAAAAGACATATGAATAGGGATGGAAAACAGAATCAAGGTCTTTCAGGGATTGGGGAAAAGAGGTGGACTACAATGGGTCAACACAAGATAATTTGTGTGGTGTTGAACCTGTGCTAGATGATTCCATGATGCTGGATACATGACTCCATGCATTTGTCAAAATCCTTAGACCTCTACGCTACAAAGATTTAATTTTATTGGAAAAAACTAAAAATCAAACAAGATGTCCCAGGAACTCAAGATAGAATGCAGACTGTCATAAATGAATCTAACTGTATTAAAATGTAGGTTGTAACCATACTGAAGGAGGTGGGAAAGAAAGGCGCGGCCTTTAGTAACTTTCGAAAAGGGTGTTTTGACTAAGTAGTGTAATGTTAATGACAAAAAGACATATACTTATTGTTAAATTTATTTTCACAGGAGTAAGAATTAGCAAATCTGAAATCACTCTTGTATGTATACTAGGGTTTTTAAAAATTGATTATTTTTTATGGTGACATTGGTTAATGAAATCCAATAAGTTTCATCTGTACATTTTAACAGTAAGGCATATATATACTGTGTGCTCACTTCCCATAGTTAGATTTCCTTCTATTACCACATATTTGACCCCTTTTTTCCATCTATCTCCCACATCCCCCACACCCTTCTCTCTGGTAACCACTAATCTATAGTGCATGTCCTTGAGTCTTTGTTTGTCTTGCTCATTTGTTGCTTTTACGTTTATATCCCACATATAAATGATATCATATGGTTTTCAACTTTTTCTGTCTGCCTTATTTCACTTAGCATGATTATCTCAAGGTCCATCCATGCTGTTGCAAGTGGCAGTATTTCACCTCTTCTTATGGCTGAGTAATATTCCATTGTATATATGTACCACAGCTTCAAAAAATAATACATTGTAGCAATGAGAGCCAACTTTCTCATTGTCAAAGAAAGAAGTTAGAGTTAAGCCAAGGGAAATGCTAAAAGGAACCCTGTAGTGGTAGATTAGTGTTGGAAATATCATTAGGAACTCATTTGTTTTAGTATACAGTTATACAGTTATAAAATAAATATGGATAAATATGTTTATAAATATAATTTGCATATATCTTCTGTATAGTTTGCATAATTCATAGCTCTGTCTGCCTAGAGGGCCTAGAAAAAATAACACCCAGTATCATCAAACACACCTAGTTCTCAGATTTTGGTCTTTAAATGTCATTCGCTAATAAAAGGAACCAAAGCTTGGTGATGCACCTAGAACATCTTGTTATACAAGAAAGCATAGAAATGCAGAAAAGGAGGGAGGAGTGAATAAGGGGTAATGTCAGAAGGATGCAGACACCAATATGAAAGAGATCCAAATGGCCAAAGTTGGAATGATGTGGAAAATAAAAGAAATTATTGGAGTTCGAAATTAAAACACAAAGAATAAAATTGATATCCATGAGCACATACTGATGCAAGTAAATGAGAAAAATCATAAATGAATGGCGACGAAAGGACTATTCCTGCTTACAAAACAATTCCAATTAATAAATGTAGAGAGAATGCAAAAAAATAGCTAAACACCATTAGAACATCACAGTAATAATTGTAGCAGGTAAGATCCACTATGAAAAAGTAATTAGTTGGCAAAAGTTTAAGCAAAACAGCATATTTGCATAGAATCAAAGAATCCCCCCCCAAAATTATTTACTTTGGTGGCTTTAACATTTGTACACAAAATTTTTTCTATACATCAGGAGGTATAGCTTAATTTTCAAACTCTTGAACATAGGCTGGCCTTAATGACAAGCTTCTCAGGTATAGTATATGGAAAGGAAAAATAACATAAGGGTGGAAAAACATGGCAGATGCTAACTTCATCAAGTGATCAAGGTTTTCATTACCAGTAAGTCTTACTGGTATTATGGATGTCTTTATATGAAGCAATAAAAAGAGCATATTACCTCTGTGGTATTTGTCCCCCAAATCTATAGCCTCAGTCTAATCAAGAAAAAAAATATTAGAAAAAAAGAAAATTGAGTCTATGGACATGCTACCCTGAACAAGACCAATCCCATCTGATCTTGGACGCTAAGCAGAGTCAGGCCTGGTTAGAACTTGAATGGGAGACCACCTAGGAAGACCAGGTGCTGTAGGCATAAAAAATAAATAAAATAAAAAATAAAGGATTATAAGCTGACAAGGTCCTTGCATTCTGTGAGGTCAACCAAGGGTTGCCGCACCTAAAAAAAAAAAAAAGAAAAGAAAGAAAAAGAAATTGAGGGACATTCAACAAACATCTGACCAGAGTGTCAAGCTTATGAAAGAAAAATAAAGACTGAGGAACTATCATAGATTGGAGGAGAAAAAGGGTACATAACAACTAAATAAATATGGTATCCTGGATAGGATCCTACAACAACAACAACAACAACAAAGCACATTGGTAGAAAAGTTGATAAAATATGAATAAAGTCCACATTTTAGTTAATAGTACTATACCAACGTTAATTTCTTAGTTTTGACAATTGTCTCATGCTTATGTAAAATAACATTAGGGGAAGATCAGTAAAGGGCACATGGGAAGTCTCTGTACTCTTTGCAACTATTTTATCAGTCTAAAATTATTTTAAAATAAAGCATTAAAAAAGACACAACAGACTGGGAGAGAATATTTTGAGGAAATATGACAAAGAGTTTCCCTAATAAGTAAGATGAGTCTATGTGTTGAAAACAAAAATAAGCCAATAGAAAACCAGACAAGGAAGATACACAGACATTTACAGAAAAAAAATACAAATGATTAGTAAATATATGAAAAAGAAAAGTTATTCAGAGAAAAGACTTTAGGGGAGTAGACTTAGAATGATTATTGTAAAACACTAGTGGCTTAAAGAGGGTTATGGACATGATGAAATATATTTCTTAGATCACTCTGTGTGTGTATGTGCATGTGCGCACTCACACATACATTCATAATACATGTATATGTATTATAAACACATATAGATGTATTTTGTAGATATTTATGAATACAGATATGTGTTCTAAATGTGTGCATCCAAATGTATGATTTATGTACCTATGTGATCACAGTGTTTTCTAAAATTCAAATTCATTTTTAATACAAACAATATTTTTTAAATGATTGTAGTGTTCCAGAAATAATGAAGGAGCTGAAATTCTTTTAGGAGAGTTGGAATGGGAGGAAGGATTAGATATAAGAGAAAGTGGAGCATACCCTTAGCAGAGCTTGCTAGAGTGACTTCTTCAGGGTCAGTAACTTTCATTTTCACTGCTGCTTACAAGACAAGCACATGAATAAGTTCTTAGTAAACTTTGAATCAAACTAATTATGAGTGAGAAAAAGAGGAAAATAAGCATATCACAAAAATAACTACTTAAAGTATAGAAAAAAATCTATGATATACAATTTAAGAAAAAGAAATTTATGAAGTTATAAACAGACACTTCTTGTCAAGTAAGTAATACATACCATGAGCATACTTTGAAATACAAAAAGGGTTTTGATCCTATTTATAGCTTTCTACAGATGTCAGATTTAGGTAAATTCAGTCGCTCAACCAAATTATACTTAAGGCTA
Organism: Rousettus aegyptiacus; assembly: GCF_014176215.1. Lineage (NCBI taxonomy): Eukaryota > Metazoa > Chordata > Mammalia > Chiroptera > Pteropodidae > Rousettus > Rousettus aegyptiacus. The sequence continues at coordinate 93,966,649 of NW_023416312.1, read as the reverse complement.
TTCTTTCACTTTATTGTTACTCTATTAAAATTTATTTAATGGTCCTTTAGCATAACTATTGTTATATATCCATTTTATTACTTATCCATAAAATGGATATATATATAGTCTTCATACTGTAAATATCTTTCACACATTGTGGCACATCAGATTTAGGTCTTAAAGTGAATCCTTATTCCTCTTCATTGGAGGTGTGGTAAATCTCATATTTATATTCAATATATGCATGAATTCAGCCATTTGGAAGGTAATAGAAGCTGTTGGGCACTGTCTTGGGAACACACATGAATATTAAGCACTCTTATAAAAGTTCACTGATGATATTGAATTAAAGAACTCCAACTAAGTCTTACCATTGAGAGTGTATTCAAAGCCAATAGTAAAATTATATTTCTATATTCATATATAAAGTAATAATTAAGAGTGTAGGCATGCAAGTGTTGAGAAAATAAATTCTAACATAGTAATTAATAACAGTGAATTCAGAGTTGTCTTTGATTTGCTCCCTAAATGGCTACTTGTGCTTTAATTTTTTCTTCGTTAATATATAATAATGCAAACTTTAATTTGGTTTTCACTGATATTTGAAGATGTAACCATTTTATATACTATCAGTTTTATAGTAAGCCTGTCTATATACATGGATTTATTACCAAGAAAATATAGCAGGGTAAAGTGATTTCATGATAAATGACTTCTATTTGTAATAGGGTAAAGGTATTCATCTAGATGCTGATAGAAAATATAAGTTAAATATGTTATAATTAAGTGGTGGTTTGTCAAACAATAGAAAATACATAAATTCTAAATGATTAGAAGAAAAATAAAACAAAAATTCCATTAATTCGACAAGTGTTTTTAAGAAGCAAAAACATGAATGCATGGGAATTTTTAAAAAATATATAAAATAAGATAGCATGCCTAAAACCAAACATTCCATGAATTGTAATAAGTGTGAATGCATTAAATTTCCTTATTAAAAGACAGATATTTCAAAATAGGAGACAAAGCAAAACAAACAAAAAACCATAAACTGTTCACAAGGGACACTCTTATAGCATAATGATATAGAGAGTTTAATAATAATGGATGGAAAAGATTTACTAATGAAATGCTAAGAGTCAAAGCAGAAGGGTATTATACATATTTGATAAAGTAGGATTCAAGGTTAAAAAACTGAAAAGGATAAGCAATGATATCTTTTTTGATAAATGGTATGATACATCAGGATGCAATCTTAGTAATCAACTTTTGTGCACCAAATTACATAATTTTAAAAAATTAATTCATTTTTTATTGCAAAAATACCATGAAATCTACTCTTAACAGATTTTTAAGTGCAAAATACACTATCGTTATCTATAGACACAATGTTTTACGTAAGATCTCTAGAACTTAATTATGTTGCATACATGAAATTTTATGCATATTGATTGGCGACTCCCCATTCCCCCTAACCACATTCCCTGACAACCATCATTTTATTCTTTGCTTCTATGAATTTGACAATTTTAGATATCTTATATAAGTGAACTGAAGTAGTATCTGCCCATCTGAGACTAGCTCATTTCACTTAGCGTAATGTCCTCAAGATTCATTCATGTTATCACACATTGCAGGTTTTTTCCCCTGCTTATTGTAAAGCTGAATAATATTCTGTTGTATGTATATACCACATTTTCATTATCCACTCACCCATAGATGAACATTGAGGTTGTTTTTACATTTTAGCTATTGCGAGTAGCACTGTAATGAAAATGGGAGTGCTAATATCTTTTCGAGATTCTAATTTCAATTGTTTTAAATAAATACCCAGAAATGGGATTGCTGGATCATATAGCAGTTCTATTTAAAAATTTTAAAGAACTTCCACACTGTTTTCCACAGCAGCTTACATTATTTAACATTCACGTCAACATTGTAGAGGGTTTCAATTATTCCACATCCTTGTCATCACTTGTTAGGATGGCAACTATCAAAACAACTAATTACACAGTTGTAAAACAGAAAAAGCATTAATTGATGGAACTATAAAGAAATCAGAAAAGCCACAGATCTACAATCCTAATAGGAAATTTGAACATATCTCTCTTAGAATTCAAAAAGATCCATAATAAAACCCCCAAACAAAAAAGATATGAAAAACACAACACTTTTGATGAAGTAGAACTATGTATATGCAACACAGGAGATATATATGTAATTTATATATACATATGGAACATATAAATTCACCATGTATTGAGCCATATATTCAAGAGAAATCATATGGGTAATATTTTCTCAATAAATATAGAATACTATCTAGTCAAAATTATTATTTTATATTAAAGAAAAACTTCCACTTTTTATATACTTCAGAACTGCCAGAATTTGCTGGAAATAAATGTCAATGAGTTTACTACTTATTAAGATTTTTGTACTGCTAATGTTCTATTTTTTAGCTTAGGGAGATGTACTGCTGTTTATTTAACTATTGTTTTTAAAATAGTGCATATACATTTATATGTAATACACACACACACACATATTGCAATTATTTTAGAAGAAATGGAAGCCAAAGAGGCTAAAAAGGGCTGAGATACATCAAACTAGTTTGGAATTAAGTAGTTAATTTTTAAAAGAAATATATTATATAAAATATATTTTTCTGTTTATTTTGAAATGCATTTTGTATTTGTTCCATTAGGAAATTCTATGTAGCTTTTAAACATCGAGGGCTAAAGATCTTTCTCTCCTTAGTCCCAACACATGTATATTATTAATTTACTCTATACTTTAGCATTTCAACATCTCACATTATAATGCGTACCTTAAAATTACTAGGTTTTACATTTGAAAGGTTATTATTACCTTTACCTAATCATATTTAACCCTGGCAGTTTCAACAATTGTGAATGGAACAAAGGCATTCTCTTATTTGATCTGATAAGATATTGACTTAAAGCCTTATCGTAGACATTTTTCTATGCCACCCCAGAGAAATATTATAATTGAAGTCGCGGAATTTCAATAAGTATGCACAATATGATTTCATTTTCTGTACTAATTTCAGGTACAAAAATAATACTATGCAACAAAAATGATTACAAAGAAGAAAACTTGAAATTGCAATGTTACTAAAAAGACAATTATTGTAACTCTGGTCAAATGTACATAGCCACTTTGCAGTATATTATTAATTGGAATTTTTTTTGGAAAGAGATTCTCATTTTAATTATGAACATTGTGTTTCAATGTGTGGAAGTCTCTTCATTTAATCTGTAGCTGACTGTCCACAGAGGTGATTGACCAAAGATACAAGTTAATTTCACTTTCACCCTTTTTTGTCTTTCTCATCTGTTGCTTCTTAGCTAGCTGAACTCTCGTTATCTGTTCTTAACAACTCTCTTGACTTTAAGTCTTTTGAGATTTTCAAATACAAATGAATAAATGGTAAAATACTATGCTTTCTATCAAAAAACAAGGAGATAATTTTTTTACATTTTCTTCTTTCTTTTCTGAGTGCATCGATTTTCCAAGGATAAGCCTTTGAGTGACAATTGAGGAAATGAATTTAAACTCCAAACAGCCTCAGGCTCTCTCCAGGTCTCCCCTGCTATACTGTAATAATTGTATAAAAGAACAGCTACTCTGGATGATTTTACCTCTCTAGTTTAGAAATCATAGAATACCAGGAACATAGATGTCTTTGATTTGTCTTTTCCCCAGTTCAAAATGACTTGCAGCGTGATTCCTTGAAATTTCTAGAAGAGGTATGTATTTCGAAAGGTTTTTCCATCATAAATGCTTTTCCGTTACAAATACTGCAGCCCTAGGCTGTATGAAGAGCATTGTTATTCCATTTCTTCTTGGTCCATTTTCAGGGATCCCACTATTCTGATACTTTCTCAGATCTCCAGTTTTTCTTACAACTTTTTTTAAATTTATTTTTTATTATAACCTTTGAAAGTTAAAAAGAGACTATAACTATGGTTTTCATCTGTTAACCCACTGTGAGAATCTCCTTTACAACAACCACAATAAATTTGTACTATAGCTTCTGTTTTTACATTTCTAAATTACATACTTGAATGAATGAATGAATGAATGAATGAATGAATAACATTGTTGCACATTCTTATTTGTGTAAACCAGAATCTCTTCCCAACTTCCAACCAAGGATCCAATTTCATAACCATGAAGCCACAAAATATAAACTGGTCATCACTGATTAAAAGCCTGTTTGATTTTCTACATGATGTAATTGTGAAAAAAATTGCTGAGTCACAGTTTTAAAAATCGTTTTATTTTACGATAATTCCAGGTTCACATGCAGATTTAAGAAGCAATTCACAGAGATCCCATATAGCTTCAACCCAGTTTTACCCGAGTAACATCTCGCATAACGGTACTACAATATCACAACCAAAAAATCATGCATAAAATCCATCAACCTTATTCAGATTTCACCAGCTTTACGTGCACTCATTTACTTAAATCTGTGTTTTGTTCTATGTAATTTCAACATATGCTAGATTGATGTGATCACCACCCCATTTCCATAACCAGCCTCCTACTGCTATTTCAAAGCCTCAGCCACTTCCCTCCTCACCCCTTTCTCTGGGAATTATTAATATGTTTTCTATTTGTGTAATTTTGTCATTTCAAGAATGTTATATAAATGAAGTCATACAGTATGTGACCTTTTGACATTGTTTTTTTTTCACTTAGTAAAATACCCTTAAAATCCATCCAAGTTGTTGTGTATATTAATAGTTAGATCCTTTTTTATCGCTGAGTAGTATTCCGTGGTATGGATGTGTCTTCTTTACTGACATGTCTTTTCAAGCGTTTGGCCAATTTTTTAATGAGGTTTGTTGGTTTTTGACTATTGAGTTTATAAGTGTATATCTAAGTATTTTATTTTCTCTGGAGTGGTTGTAAATGGCATTGTAATTTTAATTTTGGTTTCCAAATATTCATTGCTAGTATATAGAAATATGACTGATTTTTCTGTGTTGCTCTTGTATACGATGATACTATTAAACATACTTATTACTTCAAGGAGAGTTGTAGATTCCTTGGGATTTTCTATGTAGACAATTATGTCCTCTGCAAATGAGGACATTATCTTTCCAATCTATATGCCTTTTCTTTCCTCTTTTCTTTTTTACTTATTTTTAAAACTTAGCATTATTGCGCTTGCTAGAATTTTTAGTACTATATCATATCGCAGTTTGAAATTCTAAATTCCATTTTATCTATCACTTCATTGGTCAAATTTTCGATGTTCTCCTCTTGGTATTTAGTTACTTCTTTAATCAAATAAAGTAAAATTCTGTATATAAATTTACTATAATATCAGAATGGCTCATATTCTGTCCATAAAAGATAACATAGATAACATAATTTATTATATATACATCAAAGAATTGTGAATTTATTTTATTCTAATTAGAGAATTTTATCAATCATTAGTAATAAGGGTACAGGAAGGAATTAATAAGAGTTTGTTATGTGATTTACATGATTAGTTTTACTTATGAGGGCAGAGGATACCTTGAAAGTCATATTCCCATGGTTACAGATGTTTAATTTTCCCTAACAATTATCCTTTGTGCTCTGGTAATCAGTGGTCATTTCTGTGGCAACAATCCACATCATAAAAGCTCTTTGAAATGCATTGATATTATTTTCCCTATTAAAGATAAAGAACTTAGAGACAGAGTTGATGACTGTTATTCTAGTGGCAATACTGAAGAAGGTAAAGAATCATGCCGTTTTAGTCACCTGGCAGCTGTCTTTGTTTCATGAATAGTTAAATGAAGTAATAGTCACATTTAATGAGAAAAATTTTTCTTGGGCTTCATGAGCTACTGTGATTTTATGAGAATAATTTTTTCTTTACTCCTACAGAAAATTGCTTTCATCACTCTTAGTATATTTGACTATGCTTCGTATTTTTCCTAGTTGTTTATGTATTTGTCTCTCCTATTTTATTGCAAATTCAAAAAAGGAGAGAAAAGTTCTGATTCATCTTTGTTGCATACCAAGAACCCCCAACTCAATGACTAGTAATTTATACTCACACAAACGATTGAACTAATAGCTTATTGTTAGTCTCAATACCAAAAAACGAAAACGGTGTTGTTAGCTCAGTGCATGCTGTTCATCACCCATCTACCACTTCTGGTTAGTAAACACCCAGGAGGTACAAGTTAATGATATATAGGCCAGATATTCTTTCCCAAGTAGATTATACAATGTGGGGATTGGCTCAGTGTAAAGTTTAGAGATATGTTGGAGTCTTTAAGAATTCTATCAGCCATGTACCCCTTTACGTCGTTTCAGTCAATCATAGACCTCATATACAAAGGTAGTCCTAGAAGATAATAATGGAGCCGAAAACTTCCTATCATCTAGTGACATCACAGCCATTGTAACATCATAATTCAATGCATTACCCAGATGTTTGTGGTGATGCTGGTGTAAACAAACCCATTGCACTGCCAGTCATATAAAAGTATAGCACATACAATTATGTATAGTACTTGATAATGATAATAAATGACTATGTTACTGGTGTATGTATTAACTGTACTAAACTTTTTATTGTTGTTTTGGAGTGTATTCTTTCTACTTAAAAAATATGTTTGCTGTAAAATAGTGTTCCATGTTATGCCAGCAGCAGCCTCATACATCTCGTGTTTACCACATCTCTTGATTGCATCATTTTCTCTTGTGCTCGATTTTATTTTGTATTGTTTTGTACAGTAACATACTATACAGGCCTGTGACAATAGGCTACACCATATAGCCCAGGTGTATAGTAAGTGTTACCATCTAGGTATGTCTAAGCACACTCTGATGTTTGCACAATACTGAAATCACCTAATGATACATTTCTCAGAACGCATCCCAGCTGCTAAGCGACACATGACTGTACAAATAAAGACGCTATAGAAGGAAAAAAAAGTGTTTTCTCCCTCTTTGAGGACAGGGGAGAAGGACAGTCTGTACATAAATACCCAGATTCCTTTTTTGGGGGGAAGGGAGTATTTCTCACCTACGGTACAAACCCCATTACATATAGGTGATATCTGATCCTCATCACATTGCCCTTAGGGGCAAGAATCAAGGCAAATGAGAGTTACCACAACTATTATTGTGCGAATAATAATAATATCTCTCTGCTAGAGAAAATGCCAGCGTATATGCAGACTGTAATTAATAAATATGAAAATCGCAAACATAAAACACATCTTTTGATTTAAAAATGGCTTTTCTATTCCAAACTTATGAGATTTTGGCCATGTTTTTATAGGTTTTAAACCTTTAAATTTAGTATACACTTTTAAATATGATCACCAGGTTGGCCCAACATAATTTGTTAAATTGTCTATCCATCATGCTCTAAATTGTTTTCTTTAACTGTTTTACAAGGATGAAGTGGCATCTGGCACCAAGGCACCTGAAGCCCATCCTGTGAATATCCATAGCTTGAACCAAATGGTACAGCTGTGGAGTTAAGAGTCCCCAAGCCAAAAGTCTTGACCAATTTTGAATTACTTTAATATGGGGCTATGGTTCATTTTTGCATGTGGATTGACAATTATTATATTGTCTTGGAGCATTTGTTGAAAATCAGTGAACCTTACATGTAGATTTTTTCTGGATTTTCTATTATGTTCCACTGATCTTTGTGTTTATACCAATACTACTACACTGTAGCTTCATAATGAGTCTTAAAATCAAGTGATGTAAGTATTCTGACTTTGTTTACTTTAGCAAAATTGTTTTAATTTTTCCAGGCCTTTTCAATTTCCATATGAACTTCAGAACAAGCTTGTCAATTTCTGATCCCCCAAAACTCACAACGAACCTCCCAAAACAAGCCTCTCCTTTCTGACTTAGTTTTAATTGGTTTTTCTCCTCATTATGGGCTGTAATTTTTGACTGTATGATAAACAATGGATTTTTTACCATAAATATTACTGTACAATCATAATTTGCAATTTCCTACCAGATTCCCAGATAATGTTTTTGCATTAGATTAAAGTTGTTTTTCTAAATTACTACTGAATAAGAAAAATTCAATACATGTATGATAAAATGTTCTTAAATTCCGTTTTGTTTTGCCCAAGTTGTCCTTGAACAATTTGGATGTGTTTCAAAAGCCATCATACACAATAAGTGATATATCTAAAGTTATATATGGAGTAAATAGTAGAGCCCAGTATAAATCCAGTCAGTCTGACATCAGTAGCTATACTTGTACTATTTATAATTTATAGTCTTTTTAGGGGAAATAGAATCAAAGCTGTGTCTTAAAAAGTAGTAGTACGACTTGATAATTATCTTTGAGAAACAAGAGGAGTCAATTTTGAGCAAAGTCACAAAAGCCAAGGCGTTACAGTTGATTTGGGAGGAAAAATAAAATGCTAGGTTAGGTAGAAAGTATATGCTGCATGGGAAGATGTAAAAAGTGCTAAAGCTGAGAAGGCAGGCTTGGGCAAAATAGTAAAGAACCTTGATTGAAAGAGTGAGGAGTTTTTCTTGAAGTTTTGGAACAGTGGAATGTTATCCCCTATTTGTTTTTAAAGAAAGTGTCCTTGCTGATGTAAGAAAGATAAATTATTGAGGAGGGAGGAGGTAACTAAAGACAGAGGTCATTTAGGAGATGTTACCAGTAGTCCAGGCCTCAAGCACTGATATTCTGAAATAGGGCAGTGATGATGAAAATGGAAATGAGAAAATAACTTCAAGCAATCGAACAGAAAAAGAACAGATAGGAATATGGAGTAAGTCAGAGAGAGCCACTGCTGTGGAAGGAAATAAATTTTAAGATTAATTTTAGGGAAAGAAAAAGTTGGATTTTGTAGGGTCATTCTGAGTAGTACACAAATTAATATATATAAAGTGGTTAAAAGAATGCCTGACAATTTTTATATATCTGTTAGATATTATTATGAGATGAGCAATGAAATACCAGTAGAACTTCCATAAATAGATTACGTATAGAGGTGGTTTTCTTTATGCAATTAGGGCCTTTTGAAAAATTTAAATGGATATACAACAAAACCATGTTACTTTCCATGTCTATAATTTATCATTAGTAAGAATTTTGATGGAGGCTATATTTACATTTACCTTTTGTGATCAATGAAAAATGTTTCTTACAATATTAAATTACATACTTTAAGAGTTATATAGAAGTTATTCTGTTAAATTCACTCAGTTCACTGAATAATTATATTTCTGTTACCCTAATGAGAATTATATACAATAAATGTTGATGTATAAGCTTTATATAAAGAATACAAATTTCTCCCAGTGTTAATTTTATTAAAGTTTGAGGAAAACATAAAACTGTTTTAATAGAAAACAGCTGCTAGGGCATCATTTGATTATGTATATTAAGAACAGCTTGAGTAAAAGTAGTTTTCTGGGATCTTGTTTCTTCTTACTATTCATTACCATCTAAAATAATTTTCAATGCATTTATTTTCTGCTCCCCTCTCAAAAGAAGGTAATCTCCCTGAGACCAATGAACACACCCCTTTCTTGTTCTCCATTTTATGCTCACCATTTACAACATTACTTGGAACTTATAAAAACTCAATGAATATCTGTTGGAAAATTGTACAAATGGATGAATAGATACAAGGTGTAACTAGTAATTCTGAAATTAACGTGAAGTAGGAGGAAAGAAGTAGGAGGGCCCTGGAAACAAAGAACTTAAGCAGCTCATCAAAGGCAGTGAGTTCAACAATTCTAAATCCAATATTAATATAAAGTAAGCACTCCATTTTCCTGGGATATAGGACTCATCCAGACTCGTCCCATCAGGAGCATGCATCATGGATCCAGGAAGTAAGGCATACCTTGTTTTATTGTGCTTCATTTTACTACACTTTGCAGATACTGTGTTTTTTTTACCACTTGAAAATCTGCAGCAACCCTGTATCAACCAAATCCATCCGTACCAGTTTTCCAAGAGGCTCAGATGGTGGTTAACATTTTTTAACAATAAAATGTTTTATTTAATGTATGTACATTGTTTATTAAGACAACATGCTATTGTACACTTAATAGACTACAATATAGCGTAAACACAACTTGTATATATAATGTAGGGAGGAGGCAAGAGAATTAAGGTGTTAAATCAAGCTACATTCAGCAATATGCCGATCAGCCCTGCAGCCAGGCCAGGAGGTCGCCTGCAGAACAAAGGAATATTTCTGCTGGGATTGCCAACAACACCTTTCCCTACACCCTGAAGGGAAAACAGGAAAAACAGAGTCTTTAACTGGTGCCCTACACAAAATAAAATGATTCATTCCCTATGGCTAAAACCATAGGGGAACCTATGGATTAAATACTGAGAACTGCCAGCAGGCCTTTCATGCTACATAACTCTTCCCCTTCCTCACTGTCTGTCCATATCAAAGGAAATGGGTAAACAAAGTCTTTAGACTTGTAACTCACAGAAACTAAAGAACGAACACTGTGTGCACGGGGTGTGTGTGTGGGGGGGTGTCCCTCTTAGTCTCTTCGGTCTCTCTCACTGTCTTTCTCTCGGTGTCCTTTACTGTCTCTCTCACTGTCTTCATCTCTCTTGGTCTCACTCTCTGCCTCTGAGAGGAGAACACACTGTGGAGCGTTACCCTTTTTCTAATAAACTTTCCTTTTGACACTAACTTTGGCATGTGTGTTGAATTCTTTCTACACTCTCTGCCAAAGGACCTTCTTCTTCTCTCGGTGCAGGGTTTGGCCTCCCCATCACTCAGGGAAATTTGCCCTGTCTTGCATGATATTCAAGTTGCATGATATTCAACTAGTTACACCTTGCATCTATTCATCCATTTGTACATGGGAAACAAAAAAAAATTGTGACTTGCTTTATTGAAATATTCTCTTTATTGCAGTGGTCAGGAACTAAACTAGCAACAATTCCAAGGTATGTCAGTAGTTTTCAATGTGATACCCAGCCTTTCCAAAGACCTTATGTTTCTGAAATTTTTTAAATTGTGCTAAGTCAGAACAATTCCCACAAAACATCAAATCACTGAACCATCTCAAAATTTAAAAATAACATTTCAGCAGAATATTTTATATGTTAAATTATCTAATAATTGATAACTTTTGTTAGCTTAGATATGCAGTTTTTGAAAATTATTAATATTTTCAAAAGTTTTTATCTTTTTTTAAACAAGTGTTCTTTTACTCATATAAATACACATATACATTCCCAGACACTGGTATTGAAAAAGGGTTTGTAGATGAACTTATATTTCAAGATATACTGAGCAACTACCCAGTTGTTATTTGAGATTGATTATGTAATACGAAAGCATGAGAAATGGCTAGGAAGAGAAATAAAAATAAAGCAATATAATGAAAGATGTGATACTTCATTCAGGTTCTAGAATACATTAAGGAAGTTATTTAAAAGATGAATCCTGAGAAAGAAGTAATATTACTTAAAGGGGATTGTTTGAAAGATATATTCAGCTCTACCTAGGAGGAATGTCTCCTACAGTATGCATCACAAGAATTATGCTATTTAATACCATTACCTGACTCCAAAGGTCATACTCTTGATATCGTCTTATACAGTCTTCCATTCTTACTATACCATTAGGGCCTGGAATTTACAGTCTTGCGACCATTCCCCTTTGACATTCATTACAAACTTTTATTCCTTCCCTCAGCTTTTGAAATCAGAGTAAATGTCACATTTTCAGGTCGCATTACTGAGAATCACCAAATATGCCTCTTAAACATAAGAATTACTTTGAGCTGGCTATTTTTAAGAAACCGCAGAAAGGAGAAGCTCTGGAAACAGTAAAAGTTACCTTTTTGCAAAAGACATTTACATTTATGAGGCAAATCTCCATCTGTAAGGGTGTCCCCTTCTCAGTCCCAGGAAGAGAAGAATGACTCTAAATCTTTAGAAACTCTTTTCAATGGAGAAGGCAAGGACTTAAATCTGCATAACAACGGTAGTCTTGTTTACTGAGCTGTGCCTGGTAAGCTTCCATAAGGGAGGGCTCCCTCGCCAGCCCCCCAACATCTTCTTTTGTCTTTAGGTGTAAATAGCATTTAAGGTGATGGCTTGGGCTAAATGTGGGGGTGGGGAGGTGGGAAGGTAGTGGGGGTTGGGGAGAATAGGAGGGTAGTGAGGAGTGGGGGGAGGTCTCTCCAGGTCTCTCGCTTGAATATGGGAGGTATCCATGTTATTAAACTTTCATTTGTTTTTCTCCTGTTTATCTGTCTTTTATAAGCAAAGGTCTCAGCCCAGAACTCAGAAGAGTAAAGGGAAAATTATTTTTTCTTCTCCACATTACTAAGACAGACGCCAGGTATTTATTAAGAGTTCAAATTTTGAAAGACTTCAGGGAAAAATCCCACATCTATGTCACTAGAAATTGTCCCAGGAAAATCTGGCTCCTTAAATTGATTATTTGTCCCCTTGGACATGGATGCATCATTACTGTTTAATATATCAATTTTCAGACTGAAAAATATTTCTATTTGATTTATTTTCCAGTCAAAATTATGTTGACTATTTTGTTTCATGTAACATTTCAGTTTCTTTTCATGGTTAGTGCTGGGCAAAATATCTCTGGCATTTAGAACCAAAAACTCTGTGTTCATCTTATTATCCTAGATCGATTTTGTAAGCATATATTTATAGCTAGATCAGGTTTCAATTTCTTTGAAGCCATGTTTGAGTTTCTGGTTCTTTATATCTCATGGAACCTCTGTTTTTACACTTACCTTTGGCTGCTCCTTTCCCGCCATTGTTCCATAGGAAACAATGAAATCAGGGGAGCTGGCTGGCAGGTCTAATCCACTCGTTAAGTCCCATTACCTAGGCAGACAGTGTAACCGATTATTGGATAGAACATTTTTACTGCTTCTTAACAACTTGGCAGCTTTACATTTGAGAAGCCAAGAGAGAAAGTTAACCGAAAAGTTAGCTAAATATGAAAAGGAAAATTTTAAAAAACCGACATTAATTTATCTTGATCCAGGACAAGATGAATCCACTTGAGTGGGGACTCGAGTCCTGCACCCAGGCGAGAGTCCCTGACTACATGTGGGAAAGAATTCAAGTGCACATCAGAATTAGAGACAAAAGAGATGTTTATTAGAAAAGAGATAATACTCCACAGACAGAGCGTGGTCTCCTCTCAGAGGCAGAGAGTGAGAGGGACTGAGAAAGATCCTGAGTGTTCATGGAATTTAGTTTATATGTCATTCTTAGTTTCTATGAATTACAGTTTAAAAGAATTTGTTTACCTATTTTCCTTTGATGGTGTGGTATGCAGTGTGAAAGATAAAGGTATGTACCATGAAAAGCAGGAATATATAGTATTAAAAGCATGTTAGCAATCCCCAGCCTTTGTTCTATAAGTTCTCCGTGGTTTTGGCCATGGGAAATGAATGGTTGGGTTTATTATGTGTAAGATACGATATAAAAACTTCAGTTTCCCTTCATGGTGTGGATAAATGGTTTGTTAGTAATCCCACCAGGAATGTTCCTTAGTTCTGGCAGCACAGAATATAGCTCTGGCTCTGAATATAGCTTGGTTTAACATTTAGTTCTCATGCCTCTTCGCTACATCAATTTTAGAACACAATCGCCCTCAGATGACCATTACTGAAAGTTATTCTTTTTTAAAAAAAATAAAGCTACCATTTCTTAATCGTTAACTGTGTGACAGTTAATACTAAAAATAACTCTCAAGTAGCTGTTATCCTCCAATCACAAATGAGGAGACTGAGGCTCAGAAAAGTTAATAATTTGCTCAAGAGTACACAGCTAAATAAGAGGTGGCCTGTTACATTTTTTGTGACTGTGATCCATAAAATCTTCTTGGTGAGGCCTTCTTTACCACTCTATTTAAATTTGAAATAACCACACCTCAGCACATCCTTTCCTTTCCCCTGATTTATTTTTATCCATAGAACTTATTAGCATTTAAGTTACTATAATTCACTTCATTATTCCATTTATTGTCTGTTTTCCTTTTCTACAAGGTCAGTTTCATGAGGGCAGGGACTTGTGTCAATTTTGTTAACTGCTTAGCCCCAGCACCAAGTACAGTGCCTGACACATAAAAGTATTCATTGAATATGCAGAGCAAGGGTTCATGACCCAGAAGAAAAATGACATAATCAAGCAAAGAATTCATCCACCCAGGGCTGCAGATAGCCAATTATGTTGACGCCAGAGTAAAGTGAAAGAAAAGGGTGTTTATTGTATAGTGCTATACAATGAAGAATGGGTAATTTATGCTGGAAAAGACCAAACTCCCCAATCATTTACAAAAAAAGGGGGTTTTAAAGAGCAAAAATTATGAGTCATCATGAGCATGGGGTTTGGGGTCCTGAGTTTTGCTGATTGGTCAAGAGTGAGGTCAGGCAATAAATCATTATTTCAGGTCTTGAGGTCAGCTTCTATGTCCTTCAGTGCAGGACAATAAGTGATATATCCAACTGCCTTCACAAGGATGTAGCCAGAGATTGATCCACTTTAGGACTCAGGAGCTAAAACACAACTTAGGCCATGATGTTATCCTTTGCTTAACAGAAACCCACAGCTTGTAGCCCTTAGCTAAGGCATGGCCATTGTTTCTGGCTGCCTTAGAGCTAATAAGGGAAAAGGGCTAAGACTTAACAGGCGTCTGTGAAGAAACTTAATAGAGTGCTGGGGCTACCTATTAAATCAAAATCATACATTAAATCATGACCCTCGGTTTCAGTTGGTCATTCACTTTGTGGGCCAAAATATATATATATATATATATATATATATATATATATATATATATATATATATCACATATATATCATATATTGAAATACTTTGTCTGCCTGTCAAACAAGCTACCATAACATGTTAAAAAGGTATACTTCCTTACCTCGAATTGGATAGTCTGCTTTTACAAATATGTTTTAGAGGAAAAATAGGGAAGAAAAAGAGACTCTTTTTCTTGTTAAGTACTAAGTAGCTGAGAATATAGGAATGCTCTCTCTTTCCTGGAATACATCTACAGAGACTATTCCATTGTGAGGAAAACATAATAGAGCATCACAAACAAAAACATACTGTACTCTGGTCTATCTGCAAGACACAAGCACGTGCTTCCACAAATCCTAGAATATTTGATTAACATATCAGGTAAACCAAACAAATTTTTTCAACAACTCACTTATAAAGAGAATGAGATCCAGCAACTGAAATCAAGATCCTGGCAAAGACAGAGTTCCTTTCTTGACCTTCCATTTGCTCATTATAAGTCTTTGTAGAAAGCACACTAAACAGTTGCCTTGCACATGGATCCAGTAGTGTGATAAACTGAAGTGATAAACTGAACCGAAGTGAACTTGGCATTGATGACAGCCCATGAAGGAGCTTTCACTAGTAAATTTGCCAGAAATAAATCAAAAGAGCAACATTAAATAATAGAATTTTACAGCTGACAAGAAAAAAAATCTATGCTCTACATTAAAATTATGGTTGCCAGAGAGTGAGAGCAAGAGACAGAACAGTTAGCCTGTTATGAGCCAGCTCTGACAAAAGACTGCTCATACTCCTTAACATATGTTGGAACTTCAGACTAATATCCAGGTGGCTATTTCCGTGATTATTCTGAAGAGAGAATAGCCAGGCGCCTTCGAAACACAGGAGCCTATATTTCTTATTTATACATAAACCTTCCAGACTTGCCCACAATCTATCCAAGAGAGTAAACACTTCTTCCTTGAACTCTGCACCTATCCCAGAACTAGCCCTCCTTCACCTTATTTGCTCCCCTTTTTCTACAGCCAATGTAAATTCTTCTATAAACACTTACATCTTTCTCCCTACTATTTGATACATAAAAACACTTGGGAAACTCCATTAAATACAGATATGTTTGTCTTTCCTACATAGCCGTGCCTCAAGATCAATCCTTTCTTTTTGCTAAAAATGGCTTAATAAACCCTTTCTTTAAAAAAGACGATCAGCCACGGAAGTTAAAAAAATTTTTTAACACAGTCTACAAAACAGAAAACTTAGACATGGTCAGAGGTCTTTCCTCTAAAGTGAGATAGTTAGGAAAAGAAAAATCAAGCACAAGTGGAGTCATTCTTAGAACAGAAAATTAGGGACATTCTGAGGCAGGGAATAAGGAATATGACTGTCCATGTCACTATAATGCGAGTCTTTTGGAAGTGGCTGAGGACTCTGCTGAAAAGTCCAGATTAGGTCTGGCCATTCCCTGTGCCTGTTTTCTTGTGTGTACATGCACTTGATAACTTTGCCCTGCCTCATTTCCAGAATTTTTATGAGGCTCAAGGAGCATGCTACCTGAAGTTATTTTTTAACAATTTAATTTGTATTTCACGTAAGGATAGTGAACAGTCTATTTCGTACAATAAGGAAAAGAATATAGAATTACCCCAAAGGACAATTTATTACTCGACAACTATAGCCTCCTAATTCAGAGGGAGGCAAGTCCCAGTAACTCTGAGTCTATTAGGATTGTTGAAAAGAGAATCTAAGGCATGCTCAGGCCTCTTTATCATCCTATATCTAGACTTCTGTGAGAGGATGGAGACCCAATGAAGGGCTTGTAGCTGCCACCTTCTGAGAAACTGTCTTGTCACTTGGAGGGCTGGTTGATACTGCTAAAGATAGGGTAAGATACATACATCCTGCAATAGCAGGCAGGGTTAAAAGGCATCTAATTCTCATCCTTTACTCACCTACAACTTTTCTCTCCTGTACCATAAAGACAGAATGGGGCTTAACAAACAAAAAGAAATCTTGGTAGGTGCAAACTGCATATAAAATATCCATTATCTATTTTTATACTAAAGTTACATTTGCGAAAACCCTGATTCCTCTTTTGTTTTTGCAAACAACCTGCTTCATCTTGCCAAGGTTGAAACCTGTGCTTAAGTAATGTAAGAAAAAATAAAAAAGAAATAGATGCTTTGTGCACCGTTTCAATTTCCTGAGGAAGGAAGGAATAATCTAGTAAGAAACTATTTTAGAGAGAGCAATCATAGGTTAAAATAGGTTCCAAGGTCTACTTTTACTTTCTTCCTCCTGATGTTTTTAGAGAAAACTATTGAGGGCATTTGCAGGATTAACTACACACATTACAGCACAGCTATGGAGGCCTAATGTGTTAGTCCACTTTGTAAATGCTCCAAACTGTGATATGATACATCTCAGCATTTATCAAAGTATATTTCTTACTCTCAGAGTTGTTGTACCTGTATTTTCCTTTAGACGTATAGTTTCTTGAGGTCAAGGATGATATAGACTAAGTACTTGATGGATCCAATAAAATTGATAGAGGATCCATTAGATTGACCAGAGGTAAAGGAAAACCAGGAAGTCAGGCCAAGAATGGATCAGTTAAAGACAAAGTGAAGAGGGGGTAAAATGGACCCATATGAGAGAACACTATATGAAAAAAAAAACAGAAAGAGAAGTCGTTTGTTCAGTAGTCCTTAGTACAAAAAACAGACACGTCCTGTTCTCGTTGAGCAACCAATACAGAGGATAAAACAGGCATTAAAGGGCCCCCTACAATAATGATTATTATAATAAAGATCAACAAGAAATTCATGGGGCTATATGAGTTTTAAGCAGAAGAACCTGAACCAATTGCAGGAGTGAGGAAAGACTTCACAGAGAAAATGTTTTCAGCAGAGAATTGATGGAGTTAAATTGTAGCTTAAGTTGTAGCTCTAGATTATGAGATCCACGTGATAGGAGATGAGGAAGTAAGGAACATTTTCACAAAACTTAAAATTATGGTGTGGGAATTCATGAGGGGGCTACAAACAAACTCCAAAAGCATATACTTAAGAAGGAGACTGGTTGATAAAGAAGACTTGGTGATAGCTGAAAATATAATGCTATACACACACAATCAGATATTTAAAAGGTGTTTGATTGCTATCATTAGTTCAACCAAGAGGCAGCATATTGGTTAAGAGTGTGGACTCTAGCGTCACAATCCTAGCTATTAGATCTTGGGCAAATCATTTAAACTCTTTATGTATCAACATCTTTGTAAATTGAAGGGTATAAAAATGCCTTTCTTCTAGGTTGTCGTAAGCATTAAATATGTTACTACATTAAAAAGAACTTAAAACACTGCCTGGAGCATTCCAAATACGGAATAAATGTTAGCTGCTGTTATTTTTGTTACTACTATTAGTTGCAGTGTTAAAAGCCAAAAATTATATTAAGATTGTTAGTAATAATATTAAGAGAGGTTTATAAATTTGTTTACAGAGAACTTTCTCACATATTGCTTACACACAAGAAGAATAAACTCCATGCCCAGAGCTCCTGATGCAATGCAGTACAGCAGCAACTTCTTGGTAGAGGGGAAACACATTTTTGACAGCCACTCAAAGTATTGTGGCTCCAAGAATGAGGAAGAAAGATGTAGGGCATAAATCAAAGACTAAGAAGGAAGATGGGGGAATAGGTCATATTTTGGTTCAGAGAAAACTGATTCTCATTTGCTTAGCTACCTAGGGACAATTTAATAGGAAATCTGCTTTTTTCAACTTGATGCTTACCAGGAGCTTACAGCCTTATAAAAGCTACCTACCCAGCGTTTCTGCCTCCCTGAGAATATCACTCCCCACCTCTTACTCTTCACTCCAGGAGTGAGCTCTACTTACCCATGTATATATATAAAACCCCTTTTTATTCTGGGGCCAGGAGGAAGAATTGGGAGTCCCTCATCCTGGATTTCTTTCTCATGTTCAGAAATATGGAAAATGAGATAAAATGACAGGATTATTATGTCTTTATTTGTTCAACTATTTCATTCCAAAAGCCAAACTGCAAAATGTTAATAACTTGATCATCACACCTTCATTCCATCCTATAAAGTGTTCTGTAACCATCCTCACAAAGATAATTTCACAGTCTCTTCTATTACCAGATCAAATAACATGAACATATTGATATTCACATGTGTGCCAAAAATCTCATCAAACTGCTCACCTATGGCATAGTCAATGAAATTGAATGAAATTATATGAAATTGAGTTTTTATCCCACTGAAAGCTACTTAAGTAGTTGCTGAATCAGCAATGCTGTATTCCTATTACTCCTAGCAGGCAGACTTTATCTTGATGGAGTTTTAAATTTATTTTGCATAATTACCCTAATTCCTGGTACATAGCAGGCACTAAAGAAATATATATAGAATTAAGCTCTTCCTTAAGCTCAGTTTCAATAGTTCTCCAGGAAGAATGGGTGCCAGGGGAGATATTATACCCGAACAAATAGAATCATGAAACAATATGGCATATTCAGGACTGGCATATGAACTTGAAAACATCCATGGAAGTGTGTCGCAGGTGTTTACAGCATCCAGCATGTGTTATGCTAAGCCAATATGGGGGAGGTTCTAGTACTATGTTGAATAGAAGTGGTGAAAGCATGCATTCTTGCTTAGTCCCTGATTTTAGAGAACAAGCTTTCAATCTTTCACAATTGAGTGTGATATGACTAGAACCTCTGTCTCAGATTGTATGAGATGAAAAAGGGGTATAGTCATTGCAGATCATACGATAAAAATCAAATGGTTGGCAAGACAAAAAAAAGAATAGGAGCTGTAGATGGGACAGCCACAAGAAATCTGTCACTCTTCCCTTCTCCAGTTTCAGGCTTGGAGCATGGCAGAATTCGTGGAAAGGAAAAAAGTCTGATGTAAATTAGAATTCAAGTAATGCCAATTGTATTAGGCAGGGTGTTGTAATTCTTAAACAGAGAGCAGTCCTATTTGTTTTGTTGGGTTTTAGATAAAGAGATTAAAAAAACTATCATGTAGGAATGACCAGAAAAATTCTATCAGAGTTGGAATCTGGGGCAGGGAAAACAAGAAGGTCACAGAAGAGATTTAAAGAAGCAGTGGGAAGAAAAATCGTTTCTTTAAAAGTATGTGCTATGAGTTTTGCTTGCTCATTGTAATAGTTACACATGCATCTTATATACTCTACTTTTTGGGAGAAGTTACTAAAATTATAAGAATATGAGTAATCACAAAAGCTAACCAGATGGACTTCGGGAAGAAAATTCAACTTAATTTTTGGAAACTACAAATATGTGAAGGTTTGGTAACAAATATATTTTTAAGGTTACCAGAGGGTAAGGGGAAGGGAGGAGGTAGTTGGAGTAAAGGGGATCAAATATGTGGTGACAGAATGAAATCTAACTATGGCCAGTGAACACACGATGCTATATATATATATATATATATATATATATATATATATATATATATATATATATGCTTTGCTGTCGAATTGCACCCCTGAAACTTACTGGATTTCATAACCAATGTCACTATAATAAAAATAAAAAATAAATTTAAAAAAATCATTGAAATTGCCATTGCTGCAATGAACAAGTTATGTGGCATACTTCTATGAAGGTAATATGTCAGAACATTCTGGAATTTTCTGAATATTTTCCTTCATACCTTTTAACCTGATTTTTTATAATCCACATTTTCTCCAAAGATTTATTATCCATAACCTCAATTCTGTAACTGAGTGTGTGAGGTGATGGTGATGTTAACTAATCTTATCGCAGCAATCATTTTACAATATATACATAGGCCAAATCATCACATTGTATACCTTAAACTCCCAGGACGTTATTTGTAAAACATATCTCAATAAAGCTAGAAGTTAGAAATAAAAATATTTATATTGATGCAAAAAGAAAAAGAAACTTTTGGATAGATACACTTTAAATATAATAATAAAGTCTTTTATATTTCTGAAACCTTTACAGGATAAAACTGAAGAATAGACTTATTAGGAAAATAAATGTTTATTCAAATTTACCAAGGACAAGAGCTGTATTTCATTTCTATTTATTTCATGTATGTATCTACATATGCATGTGTAAGCTTATGAGTAGAGCCATTATTAAAATCTTAAAAAAAAAAGAAACCTATGATTACTGAAAGAGTTTAGTCACTCTGGATAACGACGTACCCTTTCAGGTAACAAGCCATAAGACAGTAATTAGGTAGTATTCCAGTAGATGGAACATGATCCCCCCAGTCACAATATTAAAAGCAAAATTTTAAATGCATCGAATAACCTAAGCATGAATGTTAAAAATCAAAGCTAAATAAACATATGCATCACATCTATGAGGATTTCTTCTGTGGTTCTCTTAAGTCCACTGTGCAGCTGGTTGGATTTAGGGATGTTAACAAACATGGTCGTTACCAATGGCCACATGTTTAACATTTACATTAATGACCTTTTCCAGCTGTTACTTGTGGGAAATGGGAACACCGAAGTTCAAGTTCCGAGACTGCTTTTGAATTTGCTTGGAAATTCAGATGCAGCATTACAGCTACTTGGTTCACAAGTGGACTGATTCATCATTCCTTTCCCTTCATCATGGCCACCTAGCTAAAGAGATTCTTCTTTGAGTATTTATGTTATTTAAGAATATAAATAACTGCCTCCAAACCGAAGCCATTTAGCTTCTTGACCTTTCACAAAGGTTCACTATTCTTCCTGTCGTATGGAAAAGAACGTGCCCAGAAAACAAGAGCTTTAGTTTATCTTCATGACATGGGTATGAAGAAAAAAGGTATAACGGTAATAACAAAATTTTGATTAGTCATATCTTTCCAAAGAGTAATACAGTCTGAAAGTAATGCACATTATAAATCCCTTATTTTCCATCTTCCTTATAAACGAATTCTTTCAGCTGCTGAATTTAGAGTAGATCTTATATTTCATCATTAACACAGCTATTACTTGCCACGGTTTTCAAGTTTATTTTGGACCATTTTATTGATACAAAATGAATATTAGAAATTGTACTGAAAACATTTATTATTTTTATTTTTCTCTCCACACTGAGATATTTTAGTTATTTCCTGCACATGAAGTGACAGTAACCTTTTTACACATAAGCTACACTTTTATCATCTGAAGTGATCAGAGACCACATTAGCATGTCATTAATTTATTGTTTTAGAACTGTCATAGGAACTGCACCATTCTTTTAGTAAATTTGAGATCCTAGGTACTCAGGTTGAACTGCCAACCTCGACATAGTGTGTTCAAAAATCTAATCATTTGTACTTCTAGTCAATGCAAAATGTAAACCTTAGGAGAAGATGTTCCTTAGTACTTAACCACTGCCAGACAATGTGCTAGTATGTAAAGAAAGATATTATGAACAAAATACTGAAACTGATTAAAATGTCCATCTATGGGAAATTGAACAAATCGATTATCCAGTATTTAAATAGATGAAACAGATCTGGATGTGCTCATGTGGAAAGACATCTGTGATATATAATTGTGTTTTTAAAAACACATGCTGTAGAATAATATGTATAATATTTTTTGAATGAAAAATACTTAAGCTTACCTATGCCTTAACACTTCTGGAATGATACAGAAACTTTAGTGGGACTAGAGAATGGGCAAATGACTTTTATATATGTACACCTTCTTTTACTGTTTGAAATTTTTAATATTAACATAAATTTTATGATTTTTAATAAATATTTTTAAGTAATATTTCCAGACTCACTTAGATGATAAATGGCAGAGTTAGTTCATGGGCTGTGCCTTCAAAATCCACATACGTTGGCCTTTCCACTGTTAAATAGGTAAGTAAATTAAGCATTATCAATAAGTAGAATGACCTTGCCAGTTGATATCCATTTAGAAATGTTGTGATGGACAGTTTCAGTTTTCAAATGAATATGTATTAAACTTTCAGTTCTCCAAGCTAAGCTTAGTTCATTACATACATAAAGGTTAAATAGTAAAAGAGTGGCTAATATAACTCACTTGTATACTCAGGGAATGTCCATGTTTTTAAAGTTCAAAAGAAATGTTTACAAAACAAAGTTATTTTTCTATTGTACATATCTTTTCAGCTTAAGTTCCAAGGAATCCTGATGTGTTTCACCAGTATTTCACTTGAAGATTAATATGCCAATGAAACTCTCTTTATTTCTATCTCTTTAGTTTAATTTTTAATTAAGAATGTTCAAAAGCCATGAAAGTACAACCCTTGAAACTCCAACAAGAAATCCTCTGAATATTTTCTTCAACTAAACAATAGTCACCCATTGGAGAAGGATGACTATTGAGTATAATGGCTGATGAGAGGTAGTTCAACATTTTAATCCCTAAAAGATGAAAAAGATGAAGAATACAAGCAAACCTGCTGTATTTGAGATGATATCCACTGACTCGTTGCCCCTGCATATAAAATAAAAAGAAGTTTGGCTCAAACCAAGGGATGCTGTCAGGTTTCCTTTTCACACCTTATCATCTTAAATAACAGTTGACTCTTTGATGTTTGTAAAAGAAAAGAAGAACAAAGCATATGAAATTGCCAAAATTGCTTTCAGGCTTTCTTTTGTTTTCTTTTTACCTTTATTTGTTTTCTGTTCTTCTTCCAAAAATACAGTACTGCTTCCTAATGTAAAAGTTAGAGAGAACACCTAAATAGTAAATGGCAGCCAGTAGCATTCAAAAGAATGGGCTAATTTCATACCTCTGGAGCTTATCTTTAAGTGAGTGGGAATGACAAAATTATGGAATTTTTGTCCATTTTTGTGGGGAGAGGGAATAATTAGTTTGCTTTTATGAAATAAATTGCTCATGATTACAAAATAAAAACTTTAATACATATAAGGAAATGCTATAAAATTGGCTCTATTTCTATGCATTCTGAATGTTTTCATTTTCAATGGATCACAGTTTTTCCTATTAAGATATTTTGTTGTAAGTGGGGATTTATTATAATTAGAGTTTCTGAGAAAATGTTGCTGCAAGGAAATCATTCCAAACTTTTGAGTCTTCAGCTGTTAAGATTTTCTCTTATTTTCCTCTTGATTAAGAAATCAGCAGGTTACCCAAATTAAACCCTTATTATAGTCTTTTCAAATTCTTTCATACATCTCACAATTTGTTCCATTAATATCTCATTTAAGGAAATATATAGAAAACAATCATCTTTACATTAGGATGATGTCATCCACCACACTGGCTGAAACATCCAAATATGCTCCATTAGACCAGAGTTATTTTAATCATGATAGAACCTAGGGGACCCACTTATAGAGTTTTAAACCATTATCCTTTCATATCCAAAATCTTAATGTCTCTAAATGTTCATGGCATTTCTCAGGAACTCCTTGTACTCAGGGAATTATTTTTCTCTTTCAGCCCTGTCCACAGAGTACTGGCAATGTAGAAATGGAATACGCCTAAATGTTTAGGCATGTCAGCAAACATAGTCTTTGAGTTGTAAGTCAGTAAATTCAGTAATTCCATTCATGTCATTTAGATACACCTCCCTGGAAAATGCTGAAAGTCTTAATAGAGGGCCCCAATATAGACATTAAAATACATCTTAAAGAAATACTCAAGTCAAAACATAAGATGCATTAGTTCAATTCAGGCTCAGACTTTTGCATCATTTAACTTTCCTCTTCCTCTATCATTCGTCATGCTTCATTGTTAGTTCGAGCCTGGAGAATCATCTTAAAAGGTATGTTTTGCATCTCTCCCTCCTTTCTCTTCCCACTACTTACTACTCATGCAGCACTCCTGTTGAATTTTTTTTCTTCAGGAGGATGGCAATTATTTTAACTTAGAGTTTGCTAAGCCTGCCTCTGTGGAACACTGGGTCATGTAACAGATGACACTCAGGAATTCCACTTGAGAAACATGTGATTAAATGTGTGTGTGTTTTTTTATTATTACAGCATTTCTTGGAGCCTTTAAAATGCTAATGTTATTGACCAGGTAACCTATGTGCCAGTCACTGTGCTAGAACTTATATTATTCTTCTCAAAAATTATGTTGTTGTTATCATCTGTCTTACAGATCCCATAGCTAGTAAGGCCAGAATTTAATCCCAACTCTTTCTGCTTCCAAAATCCTTGCTCTGTTCATGTTTTTCTCTTCACACTGAGACATAATATCATTTCCCTAAAGGTTATAATGTACTCATTAACTACATTTTTCTTTCTCTTAATAAAAAATGAACATTTTTATATTTTAATAGAAAATTAAATTTGTTTTATTATGAAGTTGATACTGTAGAGGTTAATGGCATTCATCTTTGTATCAGACAATATGATTCAAATTTTATTTCTATATATTATTAGCTGTGTGACAAAGGATAAGTCCTTTAGTCACTTAAAACCTATTTCCACATTCATACAATGGGTAAAGTAATTTTTCAGGGAGATATTTGTGAGGATTAAATGTGATTATGTAGATAAAGTGTTTGGAACAATTTGACACATAAAAATATTGAATCACAATATTATTATTAATAAATATAATAACATCATGATGTCCCAAAGACTCACTTGCCTGGGTTTCTTGAAGGACAAAAAAGATTAACTCCAAATTTTTCCCTAAAGCTCTGAGCCCCAAACACTTACAGGAATCTATTTTGATTATAGGAACAAAAATTTAGATGTTCTTTTGCATTCTCTGGAATGGTAAAAACTAAGGATATTGTAGATTGAAAAGGTCTTAGTACGTATTGATATAGTTTAACAGAAATGCCCAAGTGTAAACTTACCTATATGCCTATAAAATGAAGTAGTTTTTCTTGTAAAATGACGTTGGTAATCTCAAAATAAATCCATATTTTTGTGTATCCAGAAAATGAAAATAGATTATAATAATACAATTAATCATGTACTTTAGTATTACATTTGCAATGATAAACAAATCTAGTGAAGGAAATTTTTAAAAATATATTACTGCAGTATATACATATATAATTGAAATGTAGTATTTTTATTAATATTCTTTCCTTTAAAACATAATTCTATTCTTAAAGTTAGTTGCTTGTTATTATAATTGATTTACACAGAAACTTGAAGATATTTTGACCACTACATAGAACTTTGATATAATGTAGTAAGATCCACTAAATCTATAGAAAACTTTGTAGTCTCTTCTGTACATGCATTGCTTTGCCTCTAGACCTTTGTTTCCAGACCTATTTAAGTAGGTCTGAAAAGACATTTAATTTTCTCCTTCTGTCAGTAAAGCATGAGTTAGAAATTCCTTTACCTCAGGGCACACCCCTTAGTGTTTTGACTATAGCTCATTGAAGAAACAAGAATCAATCGGGTCTTCTCTAAGATGTTCTAATGTCAAAGAACTAACTTTGGACCAATTTAAAGAGGAATTAATGATTCTTATTTGTGTTGTTAGTGGCCAGATTTATTAGACTGGTTGAGATAAAACTGTTTTCATTAAATTATAATCTTTTAGGAAATTCAATTGGAACGTTATCGGTGTTGACTTTAAGCATCTTCAGAAGCTTCTTGGAATAGTAGTAGCACATGGTCTTTGAAAAGACATCAACTCTATTATGTGTTTATTAATCACCTCTGTAAGAACTAGGGGGAACAAATATCTCCTCCCATGAAATAAGTTACAAGCTGTCTTGGCTAAGTACCTCTAGGTCTGAAATTACTTCAGCACTCGGGTTAGGGAATCCAAGAAGACATTCTCACTTGGCATAATCATTCTCTCTGGGGGAATTTCCATATTTCTACTCCTCAAAATGTAAAGACTCAAATATGTGAAAAAATTATTTCCTACATTTTCAAAAATTCAAGGTGAAGTGCACATGAGTAGTTCTCCTACCAAAATTATATTCCAAAATTTACAAGAGGTATAACTGAATAATGATGTTCCTGAAATGGTGACAAGATGACACGTTTTATATAAGATTGATCACAAATATATTATGACATAAAGACAAATATATACCTCAAACTAATTGGTTTGTCTTTGGGTGGTTGGGACTATAGGTTTGTTTATCTTTCACTTTCTATTTTTTGTCTTTAAAATATGAGTTTATAATTTAAAATTGAGACAAATATGCCTTAAAAACAAAAGGAAAATGGGACAAGAGGAAATTTATATATGTGAAAATTAGCCAGGTTATTAGGCCACTAATATTTCTTACATTAAGGACAAATCGTATTGTTAAACAATCAATGACAAAAACAAGATACATTTGTGCCTTTGGAGATACTGTAATTTTCAAATACGAAGAAAAGAGTTAGTATCTGTTTTCTGGTGGGCTCTTTCATTGATTTTCATCTGGAGACTGATGGATAAGTTCTTGTCCAATCTATTAGAACTCATATATTTGGACATAGACTGAGCACTGGCATAAGGCATGCAAAAGCATTCATCTAATTCTATGGACAAGCATGTACGTGTGTGCACACACCAAGGCATGCACATTTGTGCACGTACACACAGGAGTTAATGGCATAGTGACTCAAAGAACTTAGGCTAATGTTATTTCTGAGTTAAGATAGCAGTATGAGCATAAGTATAACATGTAACTCTTTACTCCTTAATTATCACTATTCAACTAAATAAATATACAAATAGGAAAAACAATGTTCATCAGCAATGAAAACAGAGTAGGTATTCCACACCAGGAAGTTCTGTTAGAGAGCCATGGATATATTGAAGGAACCCATTTTGACAGAAAGTGATGTTTCCAGGAAGTAAGTTGTAGGAGACCCATTTAGAACTGACACTGATATTCTGTAGCTTATAACTGACATTAGGCGTGAGTAAATGTAAAGACAGACTGAGGAGCCATTAGGAGATGCCAACAACTGGGGATGGTTATCTTTGAGATTCCATACTGATGTGAAGCTTCACCTATATGTTCTTCAAACTCAAAATAACAGACCAAATGGAGAACAAGACTTAGTCGTGAAGGAATTGAGAAAGCTCTTGCCCTGCATATTCTGACCCTCTTGGTGGCTCAGAGCAGAAGCTTTTAGGTGGCCATGTTTCTGATATGACGTGTTGACTCTGAACTGGTGTCAACTGTTTTTGTTGAGTTTTCTTTCATGAGATTATAGGTGCAGGCTGGAAGAGAGAAGGTAGTGTACTCAGAGTAGGGACCATGGGTATTTGGTTCACTTTTTTAGGTAACTTACTTATACCTGCATGCCCTGCTCAGGCACAGTCACAGTCACACAAATTCCACTTTCGTTTAATGATAGAGTGCTGCTGTGTACATCTAACTTTATAACTTGGTGGGTCCGATAACATACTTTTCATGATGTGCAGCTCAGGCTGCATGGTAAACTGGTGTCCTACAGTTAAATGTGCAGCCTCTCCTTAGGCCCCATAGCAGACCAAGAGCAGTTCCTCAAAGGGAGGGTAGTTACCTGTCGATGATGGTAGGAGCTTGCTCCAAAATCCTAAAGGCTTGCAAAGTGATTCACCTCTAGGGGCCTGTCAAAGGGATGCCAAACATTATTTATATCTATACTGACACTTTGAGCACCTTTGGATGTGATGGATCATATGGTCCAAATGACAGAACAGCTTTCACAGCATCCTGGATGTGTAGCTGTCTTCTCTTGTTCTGGGCCCCATTCGAAACAAGTAGATTTTTTGTCCACTCAGTCATAAGACAGAGTAATACCCGCCGATGAGGAAGATGTTTCCTCTAAACCCAATGAGACACCTTAGGGATTGTGCCTCTTTTTTGTTTGTATGAGGTGTCAGATGCAACAACTTCTCCTTTATCTTAGAAGAGATTCTCCATGTGCCCCCATGCCATTGGACCCCTGAAACTTCACTGATGTAGAAGCCACTGAATTTCAGTTGGATTTATGTCCCGTACTCTGACATCCAGATATCTTACCAATAAATCTAGAATACTTGCTTTCACCTGTTCACTAGGATTCATCAGCATAATGTCATCAGTGTAATGGACCAGTGTTACTTAGAGATAAAGCATGATCGAGATTTTTAGAACTAGGGAGTCATGTCACCAAGATGGCAGGGTAGAAGACCCCAGACTTCATTCAACCACAAAGATCAACAATTAGATAGCTTTCCATGAGGAAAAATACATCTGGGAGTGATCAGGAGTCAACCTAAGAAGCTTCAGCAACACAATGGAACAGAAAACCTGAGAATAACTGCACAAAAAGAATAGGAAGAACAGCTCGCTTTTGCCTGCACCT
Organism: Rousettus aegyptiacus; assembly: GCF_014176215.1. Taxonomy (NCBI): domain Eukaryota; kingdom Metazoa; phylum Chordata; class Mammalia; order Chiroptera; family Pteropodidae; genus Rousettus; species Rousettus aegyptiacus. The sequence continues at coordinate 93,937,580 of NW_023416312.1, read as the reverse complement.
TCCTAACCCCCAGGCTGGCGCTCAGCACTGACAGGGAAGACCCTGACTAGAAAGCATTCCCTTACTGGAGAAGCCAGAGCAGGGTGAGCGATCAGCTTCCCTGGCATTTCAGGGCACTGCTCAAAGGACTCACTGTAGTTTCACCTCACCCAGCAACCAGCAAAGCTGAAGCATCCAGAGGCTAGGAACAAGAAGAAGGGCAGGGTAACCAGTAGCAGCCACTCTGTGGGAGCATGGTTCCCAGGGTCCTGCACTGCTGTTGACCCCAGCAGCTCGTGCTGATAACGACCTCAACAACACTTGTGGATGCTGCAGATCCCCTTGGTTTTTGTCACGGACAACATCACCACAGACCCAAGCAAACTATTCTGCAGAAGACTCCAGTACCTTTTGCTACTGAAGAAAAGATGGCCAGCTCAGCGCTGCAGAAATCCAGAAGTTTTTACCCCACTGTTTTTTGCATTTACAGACACTAGCCTCCTAAGTCCCTCCCCGCTCCTTCCAGTCCCACTTTGTCCATCTGGAGCCTGTATCCACAGCAGCAGCCAGCTCCAACCTCTACATCAGTGCGTGTGCAAAATGCCAGCCTACACCCCCGCAGCTAAGCCCCACCACAATGCATACTCTTATGGTATTCTCTTGCATTTATGCACCTGCACCCTGCCTGCCTGACTGCTATCGCTGATCTCCACTGTCATGAGCACGCCTAGAGTGAGATCCTGTAATCGCATAAGTGCATGTCTGCAGAGACCCAAAGTCACATCGCTGCTTGCTGGCCCAGATTCTGCCTTATCTCCTGCCCCATTGGGCTCACTTGAAGCTAGTACTTGCAGCTGTGCACCTGTACACTGCCATCCTGACACCAGTCGCCAGCCTCCACTGCCATGTGTGTGCCCTTGGAGCCCTTGCAGGTGCACCACGGCACATCGATAGACAGGGCGCCTACAGCTGCTAGTGTGCCCACAGTTGAAACTAGCTCTGCTGTGGTCCCCAGCCCCCACCACTATATATGTGTATGCAGCTTGTCCCTGACACTATGCAGGCATATGCAGCTGACCCCCACATCCAAGTGTGTGCACCAGCTCTGGCCACCACAGCTGTCTTCCCTGGTCCCTAGTCATTGGACTTGGAGGCACTACTGAGGACACTGACATCCCCTGAAGCCATTGTGAACCTCTTCTGTGCACATCAAGGATCATGCAGTAAGTAATGACGCAGACCCCAGTGGCCTAAGTTGATGACCCTGCAGACTCGAAGCCACCACATGCCCCAATATTAAGCACTCTGCACCACTAGACGAGGAGTCACAGCATGCTCCAGAGTGCCTCCACCCACAGGTGAAGTTCTTTCCTTATCTAAGTTAAATATTATTTGAACACAAGTTGAAGGTTAGATTAATTGTGGGTGCACATTTTAAACCCTAGGACAAAAACTCAATAGTACCTGGATGGCAAACTTGCTTTAAAGGAACAGATAGTAAATATTTTAGACTTCTAGGCCATATGATTTTTTCTTCAGCTACTCAACTTTGTTTACATAGTGTTACATATGTAAAGGAATGGGTTTAGTTATGTTCCTGTGAAACCTTATTCATGTAGAAGCAGGCAGCTAGCCCATGGGCCATAACTTAATGACCCCTGCTGAATGGTGGAGATTAAATGGAATAAAAATATTCAATCAAAAGAAAGCATAAAAAGAGGAAAAAAGATTAACTGAACAGATGTAATACACAACTGTTAGGAAGATGATAAATTTTAAGCCAACCATAATTATAATTTCATTAAGTGTAAAGTTCCTGAAACACAAAATAAAATACAGGTTGGATTTTAAAAAGGCAAGATAAATATAGGCTGTATAAAATAAATCCCTTTCAAATAAAAAGAAATAACACATTAAAAGTAAAGAATGGAAAAATACATAGCATAAAAACAAAAAGCTAAGAAAGGGTAAAGTACTATATTAATATCAGACAAAGTGGACTTCAGAATGAGAAATATTACCAGAGATAAAAAGAGACATTACCTATTTATAAAGGAGTCAGTTCTCCAAGACAACATAATAATTCTAAGCATGTTTTCACCTAACAATAAAGCTTAAAATAATAGACCTGAAAGAAGAAATAAAGAAATCCACAATTATATTTGGAGACTTCGACACTCCTTTCATAGTTATGGATGCAAAAATTAGAAAGAAAATCAGTAAGGATACAGAAGACCTGAACAGCATTCAATCATCTTTCTCTAACTGACGTTTATAGAACTCTCTATGTGACAACACTAGAATATATATTTGTTCAAGTGTACATAAAACATTTACCAGTATTACGGTATTCTACACCATAAGGAAAGCTCGATAATTTTAAAGGAATTCAAAGCTTATTCAAACATTATTTCTGACAATGAAGGAAAGAAATTAGAATTCTAAAATGGACAAAAATCAGGAAAATAACCAAATATTTGGAAACTAAATGACACGCTTCAAAAAAGCCATGTATCGAAGAATTCAAAAGAAAAATTAGAAAGCATTTTGAAAGAAATGAAAATGAAAACACAACGTATCAACATTCGTGAGATGCAGCCAAGGCAGTGATTAAATTAAAATGTAGAGAATTAAAGTTTTACATTAAAAAAATCTGAAAACTTGACAAAAATGTCCACTTTAAGAAACTACAAAAATAAGAACTCAGATAAGTTGAAGGTGGTAAATAATACAGATAAAAGCATGAATTAACAAAATTGCAAAATTTGCAACTCAAAATATGAACTCAATGTATCAAAATAATTAGTATGGCACATATTAAATTGTACTTCTTTGTATGCCGGATAATTGGAATGATTTAAATTATGCTTTTATGCCTCCAAAACCATGCCTGGGTCCTCAGAAGAGGTGATTACAGACTGAAGTCGACTTAGGTAAATGGTATTCACAAAAGGTATGCAAATTTACCATACTTTACTCAGAAGTTCTCATGGATAGGTGCACTCAAATTCCTGCTTCAATATCCATAACAGCAAAAAGAAATATTCCGTAATTAACTGACCTCTGCAGAACTCACCTTCTCAATTCATAAATCAGTTATTTGACAGAGTGTAGTTATTGGTTTGTCAAGTCAATACTATAAATTGTTAAAAAAGTAAGTTAATTATTTAAATAAAATATCTATTTGGTGTAATGTATTGGAACATTGTTTGGCTTCTTAGGTTTCGAGGAAAAGCTGAAATATAATTAACAAAACACTATTTCCTAAGAATGTTTCTTCCCAGGAGAACTTTCTCATGGATTTTCATTAAAGAACATTTATGCTTATATATGGTAAAAAAAATACATATATATTAAAAATACATTATTAAATCCAATCCAAATATTATAGAAATTGTCAATTTTTCTGAAGTATTGAATTCTGAAAATGCAACCATGAAATCAGAACAAACTGTTCTAAAATTTCAGGTGTATGTTTGATTTTCAGGGAGGCACTCATGCTCTTAAAACGCTAATAAATTTAAAATGCTGTTACTTCTCTTTTAATTAATGTTTTAATTTGCACAACTGTCAGTGAAGGAGAAAATAGAAATCATGCTAATGAAAGCAAATGAGTATATTTCAATAATAAAAGAGAAAACATTAGTATTTGTGACTGTAATCTATTGCAAACTATAATTAGTTGATTCTCCTCTAAAATTATGCTGAATATTGCATACAAACTAAATAATTTATAGATTATGCCTACAGCAAGTATGCATACTGCTGTTAACATAATGTTGTTTGATAAATTAACTCAAATATAATAGTTTTCAGGGTTGTTTTATATAATTTTTAAAAGAGGTTGCAAGGCACAATATAAACCATTTGCAAGCATAAACATAAAGTATGTGTTAATTGCCAAAAATAAAAAAAATAGAATGTATGAAGTAGGTGAAAGCAAACTTGCAAAGCTTTGTCTTGAAAACACCAAGGAAAAATTATTATTATTAAAATACACTCATTTGCTTTGACTCCCCCTGATTGCTTATAGCAAATTTCAAGAAGAGGGAAAATAACTTCAAGATGTAATTGTCAAGCAAAAAAAAAAAGCAAAATTTAAAGATTTGGAAAATTCTCAGCCTATTTATATTGTAAAAAACGAGAACACTAAATGTGTGACCGAGTGACAATTTGATAGAGAAATTAGTATGAGTGTGAACTACTTAACTTTATCAGCTACCTCAGGAGGAAAACTACCATCAGAGGGAAATTCATAGCAATACAGGCCTACCTCAAGAAACAAGAAAAAGTTCAAATAAACCATTTTTTAACCTCACATTTAAAAGAACTAGAAAAAGAATAGCAAACAAAGCCCAAAGTGAAAAGAAGGAAGGAAATCATAAAGATCAAAGCAGAAATAAAGGAAATAGAGTCTAGAAAAAGAATAGAAAAGATTAATGAAACCAAGAACTGGTTCTTTGAAAGCATAAACAAAATTGACAAGTCCTTAGCCAGACCCATCAAGGAAAAAAGAAGGAGGACTCAAATAAATAAAATCAAAAATAAAAGAGGAGAAATAACTATGAACTCCACAGAAATACAAAAGATTATAAGAAAATACTGCGAGCAATTATATGCCAATGAACTGGACAATCTGAAAGAAGTGGACACTTTCCTAGAAACATACAATCTCCCAAGACTGAATCAAGAAAAAACAGAAAATCTGAACCAACCGATTACCACCAATGAAATAGAATCAGTAATCAACCCCTGTCCCCCCAAAAATAAGTGTTGGACCAGAAGTCTTCATAGGCAAATTTTGCCAAACATCCAAAGAAGAGTTAACACCCATTCTTCTCAAAATATTCCAAAAACTTCAAGAAGAGGGAAGACTCCCTAACTCCTTTTATGAGGCCTCCGTTACCTTGATTCCAAAACCAGACAAAGACATTACAAAAAACGGAAATTATAGGCCGATGTCTCTTATGAACATTGATGCAAAAAACCTCAACGAAATATTAGCAAACCAAATTCAGTAATATGTTAAAAGTATCATACGCCATGATCGAGTTGGATTTATTCCTGGGATGCAAGGTTGGTACAATATCCGCAAACCAATTAATGTGATACATCACATTAACAAATCAAAAGATAAAAAAATATGATCATATCACTAGATGCAGAAAATGCATTCAACAACATCCAGCATCTATTTATGATAAAAATTCTCAGCAAAGTGGGAATAGAGGGAACATACCTCAACATAATAAAGGCCAAATATGACAAACCTACAGCTAACATCATACTCAATGGGGAAAGGCTAAAAGCATTTTCCTTAAGATCAGGAACAAGACAAGGATGCCCACTTTTACCACTCCTCTTTAGTATTGTATTGGAAGTCTTAGCCACAGCAATAACATAAGAAAGAGAAATAAAAGTTATCCAAATTAGAAAAGAAGTAAAACTCTCAATATTTGCCAATGACATGATACTCCATAGAGAGAACCCTAAAGATTCCACCAAAAAAACTGTTAGAACTGAACGATGGATTCAGTAAAGTATCAGGTTACAAAATAAATACTCAGTAGTCAGTGTGCATTTTTGCACACCAATAATGAACTTTCAGAAAGAGAAATTAAAACAATCTCATTTACAATTGCATTGAAAACTATAAAATACCTGGGAATCAAATTAACCAAGGAGCTAATAGACCTGTTCTCAGAAAATTATAAGTCATTGAAAACAGAAATTGAAGAAGATACAAACAAATGGAAGTATATACCGTGCTCATGGGTAGGAAGAATCAACATCATTAAAATGGCCATCCTACCCAAAGCAATATAGATTCAATGCAATCCCTATCAAAATATCAACAGCATTTTTCAGAGAGCTAGGACAATTAACCCTAAAATGTATATGGAGCCATAAAAGACCACGAATAGACACAGTAATTTTGAGAAAGAAGAGCAAAGTTGGAGGTGTCACACAATCTGATATCAAACTATACTACAAGGCTACCGCAATCAAAACATCATGGTACTGGCATAAAACAGATACATTGATTGATGGAACAGAATAGAGAGCCCAGAAATAAATCCATGCTTATACTCATTAATATGTGTCAAAGGAGGGAGGAATATACAATGGGGTAAAGACAGACTCTTCAATAAATGGCGTTGGGAAAATTGGACTGATAATGCAAAAAAAAGAAAACTAGACCATCTTTTTATGCTATATACAAGAATAGACTAAAAATAGATTAAAGACTTAGATGTAAGACCCAAACCCATAAAACTTCTAGAAGAAAACATAGGCAGTAAATTCTCTGATATTGCTAACAGTAATTTCTTTTCAAATATATCTCCCCAGAAAGGGAAACAAAAGAAAAAATAAACAAATAAGACTACATCAAACTAAAAAAATTTTGTACAGCAAAGGAAACCATCAACAAAATGAAAAAACAACCTGCTAAATGAGAGAAGATATTTGCTAATGATTCATACAAATCAACAACAACCAAAAATAAATAATCCAATTAAAAAATGAGCAGAAGACCTGAACAGACACTTCTCCAAAGAAGAAATACAGATGGCCAATAGACATATGAAAACATGCTCAATTTCAGTAATCATCAGAGAAATGCAAATTAAAACCACGATGAGATATCACCTAACACCTGTCAGAATGGCTGTCATCAATAAATCAAAGAACAATGAGTGTTGAGGAGGATGCGGAGAAAAGGGAACCCTCATATATTGTTGGTGGGATTCCAAATTGGTACAGTCACTATGGAAAACAGTATGGAGATTTCTCAAAAAAATTAAAAATGGATATACTTTTTGACATAGTAATTGCACTTCTGGTTATTTATCCAAAGAAAACTGAAACAATAATTTGTTAAGATCTATGCACCCCAATATTCATGGCAGCACAATTTACAATTGCCAAGATATGGAAACAACCTAAATGCCTGTCAACAGACAATTGGATAAAGAAGTTATGGTGCATATATACAATGGAATATTACTCAGCCATAAAAAATAAATTAAATCTTACCATTTATAATGACATGGATGGACCTAGAGGTTCTTATTCTGAGTGAAATAAGTCAGAGAAATATAAATGACATACGATATCACTTATATGTGGAATCTAAGAAATAAAAAGAACAAATGAATCAAAAATAGAGTCACAAATATAGTGGACAATTTGGTAATGGCCAGAGGGGAGGGGGCTGGGGTACTGGGAGAATGGAGTGAAGGGTTAAAGAAGTACCAATTAATAGTTAATAGATGGTCATGGGGATGGGGACCACAGCAGAGGGAATGCAGTTAGCATTAATATGATGGCTAAGCGGAGGGCCAGAGGAGGGAGGGAGCAATTGGAGGATCATCTTATGAACATTATAGATGTCTAACCAAGGTACTGTGTACTTTAAACTAATAAAAATTAATTAATTTTTAAAAAGAAAAAAATAATAAAAGGCATCAGGAAAACTGAACAGATACATATGAAGAAATTAAAAAGGACTACCTTGTTAGAACATATAGAAGAATAAAATCAAAATGGATTAAAGACTTAAATATAAGGCCTGAAAGCCTAAACAAGAAAAAACATAGGCAGCAAACTCTCTGACTTTGCTCTTAGTAATATCTTTTCTGATATATGTTGTCAGGGAGAGGAAATTAAAGAAAAAATAAACAAATGAATCTACTTCAAACTAAAAAATTTTTCAATAGCAAAGGAAACCATCAAGAAAACAAAAAGATAGCCTACTGAATGGGAGGAGATATTCATCAATGATTCATATGATAAGAGGTTAATAACAAAAATTTATATAGCACACAACTCGAAACAATAATAATAATTATAATAATAATTCTATTAAAAATGGGAAGAGGATCTGAATAAGCATGTCTCCAAAGAGGACGTTCAGTTAGACAATAGACATATGAAAAGATGCTCAATTACAGTAATCATCAGAGAAAAGTAAATTAAAACCACAATGAGATATCACCTCATCCTTGTCAGAATGGCTATCATCAATAAATCAACAAACAATAAATGCTGGCAAGGATATGAAGAAAAGGGAACCCTCGTGCACTGTTTGTGGGATTGCAAATTGGTGCAGGTGCTATGGAAAACAGGCTGGAGGTTCCTCAAAAAATTAAACATAGAACTACCTATAATCCAGCAATTCCCCTTCTGGCTATTTCTCTGAAGAAACTGAAAACACTAATTCAAATAGATATGTGCACCCCTATATTCACTGCAACATTATTTACAATAGCTAAGATATAGAAGCAGGCTAAGTGTCCATCAACAAACAATTAGATAAAGGACAGGTGGTACATATACACAGCGGAATATTACTGAACCATATAGAAGAATGAAATCTTACAATTTGGGACAACATGGATGGAAATAGAGGATATTGTAGTAAGTGAAATAAATCAGGCAGAGAAAGACAAAGACCATATGATTACATTTATATGTGGAATCTAAAGAATAATATAAATGAACAAACAAACAGAAACAACTCATGGATACAGATACAAACTGATCACTGCTAAATGGGAGGAGGATTTGGGGGCTGGGTGAAAAAAGTGAAGGGATTAAGAAATACAGATTGGTAGTTATAAAATGGTCACTGAAATGTAAAATTCAGTATAGTAAATAATATTTTAATAACTATGTATAGTGTGCACTAGACTAATCAAGGGGATCCTTTCTAAATTACATTCTAAGCATTGCGCCGCACACCTGAAACTAGCATAAAATAATACTGAATGTCAACTATAATTAATAAAAACATTTAAAGAAGAATCTCCAGGGACATACATTGAGTGAAAACAAGCTAATCCTCAAAGGTTACATTTGAGGATTATAGATTCTATTTACAGAACATTCTTGAAACACAGTTATAGAGGTAAAGAGTAGTGGTTCCTAGGGTTTATGAACTTGGGGGAGGGGAAGTGGTGTGGTTATTAAAAGGGCAGCAGCAGAGTTCTTTGTGTTGCTGAAACTCTGTATCTTGACTGGTGGTCCTCACAGTAAAGGATTCTCCACAGGAGATAACATTTCATAAATACACACATGCACACGAACAGGTATCAAATCGGCGAGATGGGAATGAGGTAGATGGAGTGTATCGATGTCAATTTCCTAGTTGTGATATCCTATGACTATGTCAAAATAAAAAGTTTATTTTAAAAATTTGATCGCGCTCCTATATAAAAATGAAGAACATGTGGAAATCAAAATTAAACACGTGACACTATTTACAGTCACTCCAAAGAAAAAGAAACGTTGAGCTATAAGTCAAACCATGGACCAAGGGGTAGGTGAAAATATTAAAAATCCAAATCTCTTTCTAAAATTTACAAAGTGTAAGGAATATATCTGACAAGGGAAGAACCAACTAGACATATCCCTAAGAACATGGATGGATCTTAAAAACCAGGGTCAGCAAAGAATCAAGGAATGATGACGTATAATATTAACAGATACCTCAATTGAAAATAAATGCTCACAAACTCTCATAGACATATTAACGCTCATGAAAAGTATAAGCATCAAATGCATCAGAGTGATTGCCCATGAGAAGAAGAAGAATGGGACTGGGAGGTAGAAAAAGGGGGATAAATGAGAAAACAAGAAAACTTGAGAAATATGACTAACTCGACCCTCTACACGTGATGTCAAAGCCACTGCATCATCTCCCCACCTCAGCCGCACACACACGACAGATTATTTCAGGGAAAGAACAGCATTAAGATATACTAATGTATGAAGGGAATGATATAAAGACCAGCTTCTACTCAATTTTGTTCCCATAATAAAATTCTCTGCAGGCAAATGTGCCCCGTTATTGCCTGTGGGGGGCGGTGCACCATTTCTGCTGTGCTGCCCTTGTTAGGCTACTGTTCCACCCCACATATCTAAAGAAAGTGCACAATCAGTGTTGAGTTTCTGGCCTGCAAACACCATTACTTTAGTGTGTGTGTGTGTGTGTGTGTGTGTGTGTGTGTGTGTGTGTGTGTTGGGGGTTGCTGTCAGCGACTTTCTATAGGCTGAGTATTTTGTCCTCCTGAGGGCCATTAGTTGCTTACCACATCCATGAGGTGCAACATACATCACAATGACATGAGTGACCCGGAGGTGGTTTTGATGTCTGCCTTCTGAAGGGAGTGTCATTGTCACCTTAAACACATTACAACTCTCCCCACCCATCCCACTCCCCCTCCAGGCCTACACACGCACTTCAAGGAATATGAAGTCCTTTTCCTCCCTGCCTGTGAGATAAAATGTTAAGAAGGACACTTGTCTTCATTTCTCAGTCCTGACCCAGGCCTTGTTCTCACTGTCTGGCTACTCTTGTTCTCCGGGGCCTCACCTCCTCCCCTCTCAAACAGCCGCCACTTCCCTTCCCTCCATCCCGACAGCCAGAAGACCGAGAGACACACATATTTTTAACTTGATTTTATTGTCATCCTCAGCAGGGTACATTATGAGTTTCAACTTTAATATCTCTGTGGTGGACTAATGGTCCGTTGCATCCTTAGTAGATGCCAGAGATAAATCTAAATCTGGACTCTGCTATTCGCGAGGCATTCTTTTCATCATTGGACTTCCGGAGGGTCTCTTGTTCATCCTCCGGCAGGTTTCGGTGTTGCTTCTTCGCACTGTAGCTGAAGAGGAGGATCGTCGGCCCTTTCTCCCCTTTTGTGGTTTTCTCACATTGTGTTCAGAGGCTGACCTTGCCCTCTTGACTGCCTTCTGCACCTGGTAGGGAAACAAGATGAGGCCAGAAGAGCATTAGTTTGAAGGAAGAGGATGGAGCATGAACGGCTGGGGGAGGGACTTATGAGAAGAGATGCAGATTGGGGAAGGCGCTTTTGCTAGACAAGGACAGGGTATTGTGGGGTGGCGATCTATTGGGAAAAAGCGGAGGAATAAGGGCGGGGGGTCATCTTACTTTGTCCTTTGCCTGGTTTTGGGATCGACCGGACGTCTCCTCTTTTTTCTCTCCCGTGTCTGGGGTTGGCTCTTCCAATGGCATAGTCGATTCTTCCATATTGCCTTTAGT